>NC_068415.1:12565852-12925852 GCF_023724105.1 Carassius gibelio | reverse complement strand
TGCTTTAAGTGGGCCGGTATGCACCGGTACTCAGTACTGCCACTTCCAAATATAGCTCTTGAGCGTACCGCCACCTCTCCGTGCGCCCAGAACGTGCTTGTAGCGTACCGGTATGCTCATTTGGACATCTGTTTTAATAGAGGTTTTAATCTTTTACCTGCACTGCCGATTTTCAGAGCGCCCTTCACAATGCAAGCTTCCTAATTCATCCCACCCAGAGCAGTAACTACATTACCCATTCACCCTTAAGTTATACAAGTGAATAGCGCATGTGTCGCTTTTCCCACTGTTAAGTGTCAACAACTCAACGTGGCCGGAGAAGGTGTGTGAAACTCGTTGTGAGTTATACTAAAGCAAAATCTTGAGTATTTATTGTCTGATAAACATTAAAAACTGTCTGCGGAGGTTGAGTCGTCCTGCAGCCCCCGCTGGCTGTTCATTGGCTGCAGCATCTTTTTTCTAAGTTCTAAAAAAACGGCAAGGCACAAATTTAGATATTCATTTATCGAATTAATCTATAGCCTATGCACAAAGACAATATGATCTTTTTGTCCCCTTTTTGTTTTAAAGCTTGATGAAGGGAGAGAGCGCAAGTTGCTGCAGCTGAGGAGGACAGTGATGCACGCGCACAGGAGTGATTGACAGTTCGCGGCACTGTGTACAAAAAATACTCCGCTACACAATTATTTTGTTATTTTCGTTTAAGCTTATTAACGTTAGCGTTACAGAAAGGTCTGATTTACGCACTGTTACAGTCATTGTTTTTTTTTTTTAAACAATGACATTTGAGTTCATGATTTTAATGTTGCTGTTTCTTGTGGCAGACTAAATGAAGAGTAATGTTTCTTGTGGCAGACTGAAGAGTAATCCGGCAGAGTTTTATACTGAAACTTTCCGTCTAAAAGTCCTTCCTTGGTCTTATCCATATTTCTTTGCACTTTGAACACACATGGCCACAACTGGAAATAAAAAAAACTGCAACCGCGTTAATTGCGTTATTTATTTTTTTTACGCGTTAAATATTTCAAATTAATCGAATGCGTTAACGCGCTAATTTTGACAGCACTAATATATATATATATATTTATTTATTTCACACACAGTACCGGGCAAAAGTCTTAGGCCACTAGTATTTTATATTTATATATATATATATATATATATATATATATGAATGATAGTTATTTGCGAGCACAGATATTTTGAATACATCATGAATATCTAAATAATGCTCTATGCATCATAGAAAGGGTTAACAAATGTTGATATTATAAATTAAGCTGACAGCAAGATTGGAAAGACTTATTATATCCACTGAAGGAAACAAGTAAACGACAATGTAGTAAAGAAAGACTAATTCTTCACCCGGTGCACATTTTCCTTACATTTCTGTAATTTATGCCTGCCAAGATAAAACTTCCTCCTGTCTAGTGCTTTCAGTGAAGCTAGATCCAACCCATCTGATGATTATGATGATGTGGGGGTTTGTAAAATGAATCAGTAAATTTGCAAGCTGGCACGTGTCTATATCAGGCTAAATGAATGCAAGGCGGTGAGTGTGTGGCCATTAAACTCTGTAATCTCTTTAAAAGGCTCAATTAAAGCGTTCATCTAAACATACACGTGCAGACAGTACGATCATCTCACTTTACCAACAATCAGGCTTAAACAAACATCGGCACACATCCACAAGACCGAACCTCTAATCTACAGATTAGCAGTGACATACACAACACAAAGGAAGCCCTCTAAAGGAAATAAGAGGAGGAGAGAAAGAAAGGTGTTGGTTTCAGGTGTTTATGCAGGTAGAGAGGAAGCCAGTTCCTGCCGAATGTTTGAAACCCACTCCTAAAAGAGGCCAAAACACGCCACCAACCAACCAATAAACTGTCGGATTCTTGGTCTGAAGAATAAGGAAGAGAGGACAAAAGCCTCGTCAGTGTTTTGCGCTTGGCCCGAGGTGCTGGCAGCGGTGGAGGTATGTACAGAATGTGCTGTTTTGATAACTGTTAAAGATCAGCACTGCCTGAACCTCGGATACCTGTTTGTTTAATTCGGCTTTAATATCTGCAGCGCTTCTATACTAGATCTGATTTCATTTGAGGAGGATGGGTGGAGTTATTCACCCGATCTGGGATGGTTTAACCTCTTGTCAGTCTATTTCAAATATACAGCTTAAACCCTAATTAAAACCTTATTAGCCTGGGAAAAGACATTGTATGGCTGCTGCTCTGGACTCCTGCGGACTCCAATGAAATCGGAGAACTAAAAAGAATCAAAACAAACCGTAAGAAAGAGCTCTTCTCTGGAGGTGTTTTCGCTAAATATGCGGACAATTCCCAGGGTCACGCAGACCACCTCTGAGATCATCATGTGTGTATTAAAAAGTGTTTAGGAGTGAAAGTGAGTCATCAGGGAAATGTGTGGTGTGTTTATGTGAGCGTAGCGGCTTAGTGTGTGTGTGTGTGTGTGTGTGTGTGTGTGTGTGTGTGTGTGTGTGTGTGTGGACCACAAGGAACATATTTCACTCTAATTTTGTCAGATTCTGCATTTTTAAAAAGTCTTCAAAAATGATGACAGATAATAATGAAACATGCATGTGTGTGTGGGTTTGATGGCATCTGGCCACTTAAACAAAATGGACATTATCAAATAGAATCGGCTGTTAACCATTACTACAGATAATCATCTGTGTCAAACACACCGTTTTACAAAACACCTCAAGGTTATCCCTCAAAATGTGTGTTTGTGCGTGTGTGTGCGAGTGATGAGAATAAACTAGAAAAAAAGAAGATTGCACTGATATAGAAATCTTCAGATCCAAATGATTATTTCTTTTTATATTAAAAGGTCAAAAACAAAAAGAATGGCCAATATTTATTTTGCCATTCAGATGCCATAAAATTGCGCTTCAAAATAAAATTAGCAATTAAAACCTTATAATTTTTGTTGTTTAGGGGAAATATGTAAATGGAAAAAAAATAAGGCGATGACAATGATAATAAAATTGTGATAACAGTTAATTACTATTTATATTGGAAACCAATATATCGTGTGTCCTTAATGAATACCCATTTGTGAGAATGTGAATGTATGTGAACTATGAGGTTGTGTGTCAGGAATGCTGGGTAAAATTTGACCCTCCACTTTTATATCGCTGTTGGTCATGGAAAGCTGGGATTCAGTTATTTTATATTCCCTGCGTGCGCATATGTGGATGTGTATCTCAGAAGCTCATGTATGCCTAATAAAATACAATATTCAATTTTCTTTTAGATCGCAATGTAAAAGAAATTATTTTATCATCGCTTTCATTGAAAACATGTCTAAAGTCAACCGGTAATACCACAAGGCACGTGTTTATTTAAAAAAGGCTGCCAAAAAGGTACGAACTACATGAACCTTCCAGCTTTGGTTTGAAACTCTGATTTAAGAATTTTCAGAAAATAGTTGTTAATGCTCAACAACCATTAAAATTCCTAAAGAGAGGAAGTTTGGTCACAGCGCTGAAAGTCTGTTGCCGAAATGTTCTGACATTGTGGAGCTATTTAAACTCACATTCCTGCAAAGGAAATACCACATCTACCAACACAAACACACACACACACACACAAACCCACCACTCTCTATTCACTTAGTGAGACATAAACAAACACAAACACTGAAATACCCAACCTCATGAATGTGCAGCGACATACATGTGCGCACAAGAACGCACAGACTTCAGTTAGAAATATATGAAGTTATAATGCAATACATTTTTTTCATATTGGATTTGAAGGCCCTGAAATCAGAATCATGTGTTGCAATTTCAGCGAGACAGACTGTGATATGTTCAACCTGCAGGGAGGTGTGTGTGAGTCAGTAGTCAGACAGTGTGTGTGTGTGTGTGTGTGTGTGAAGGGTAGGGGGAGAAATACCAGACTGTACGCATAGCAGAGGCTATAGATCACGAGCGTGATGGTGTGTGTGATTCTTCAACACCTGTACTGCATAAATTCTGAGCTACGGCAGTAGTACAACACAATTCTAATAACATAGAGTGAGAGTCAGCTACTGTAAAGACTATAACAAGACCCAGCTGTGTGTGTGTGTGTGGAGAGCGCGCTCAAGCTTCCTGCACACCCCACATGGTTTGTGTGATCAGGTTTTGATTGTGTTTGGCTGCACGAGCCTGAAATGAGGCAAATGACTTTTTGATTAAATACTGCAAAGAAAAAAAGGCCACAGAACATAATGAACAGAGCAGTTATGGAGAAACTAATGATAACAAACATGCAATAAATCCACAAAAGATATGGATTCTCTGCAATAAAAAAATATAATATAAATAATTTTGGCAATTAAATAAAACATCTGCAAATTTTCTGGTAAATGATGACGAGACAAAGGGGAGAGTGGGGTAAGATGTGTCAAAGGCTATCCACCTCTTAATCTGGTAAATTGTGTATATTTTGTGTCAAGTGATTACATATTTAAAAAGTGGCCATCAAATACAGCTGCCTGTGATTAATAAAACTGCATTTGCAAAGTAAATATTTTCTATGGCAAGTAAAAATAATTTTCTGTCAATGCAAATGTAATCAGGTCTAAAAATACATATTATGCATGTTAAAAATCATTTAAAGGTAATCCACGAAATAATAACCTCCCCAAATAAAAAACTTTTGCAGTGGGTCAAGCAATGGTTATACAGAGCTTAAACTCCAAATGCAGAAAATACTATTAAAAATACTTGAACTAATAACAAACATTGTAACAAACTGATAAAGAAATGTTTCACTACATTGAAATTCTAAATATGAAAACTTCTACCTGGTTGGTTTATAAAAATATGAATTAACTGCAAGATAAATTTTGGAAAGGTGATTATGATTTGTTTTTTTTAAAAATTGAATTATCTTTATCTTCATATGTATCCTATGACACAACACTGCTTACCCCTCACAGGGGGCAGGTTGTGTGACTTGACTTTAGAGAAATTATATGGCCCTTTGTTATAAGCTTTCTTCAAACTTCATGTTGAAAGCAGACATCCTGAACTTTAATTAGCTATGCAAGTTTTGCCTCTTCCTTCTTGCCTAGAGAACAGCTTAAGTGAAATGTGGCTTAGCTTACCCCACTCCCCCATAGCTCATATATATACACACACACACACACAGATATCGAGATAACACATTCACACAAACACTCACACTCTTGTTCTAAATGACCTCTCCTCCTTCTAAAAGCCAGCACTTCCTGTAGAGACAGGAAGCACTCACTCAGTCAAGCAGCCAGTCTCTACTGATTTCCTGAGATTTAAACAGAGGAACCATTCAGGCCATTTACACAAATGTTAGCATTCTCTCACTGCCTCGCTCCCTCTCGATCACACACTTTTACACAATAATGAAGTGTACTGGCGTGACTACACTCCTGTCAAACTGTGATTGAATAACTACTTTATCTTCCTCTAGAAGAGGGACATATTAGTCAACATCCCAAAAAACCCACAGAAAAACAACATTCTACTTCCCTCATGTCATATCTGATCATGTCCAGATTATGTATGTGCATGAGAGTATTCATATCGCATGAACCTAATTTTTGGCAGTTCAAATATAATATGATATGATATTAAATCAATATGGCAAAGGATTATGAGAGAGAAATACAGAGTGTGGTGGACTGTAAAGCTACAAACTATGAAAATGTTTAATTGTGTAATAAAATAGGGGTTCTTTAACCTGCTCTGTGGGTGAATTTACAAGTAATCGAGGACCCTGCCACCCACCCAAGCGCACACCCACGTCCCAACACCCACCGGGCAGGTTTAATGGGCAGAGCAGTGTTTGACCTTTCACCCCTAAATCCTAAAGCAGAAACTTTGACCATTAAACAGTCCCTCCAAGCCTATTATCCAATCAAATGCATCAGCGCGCACATCTGGATACTGCATGAGTGTGTGTGTGTGTAACGTAAGAGTGCAGAGATGATTAATGCGGGGGGTGCATGGCAGACTGCAGTGTCATTAAGATGTTTAAATGTGACATGAAATAGTGCTCTAGTTTCACTGGCTCCACCAGACCCTTCAAACTACTGTGCATCATGGCCAGTGTGTGTGTGTGTGTGTGTGTGTGTGTGTGTGTGTGTGTGTGTGTGTGTGTGTCTGTGGATGAACTGCTTTTCATTCAATGTCTGTGTGTGCGTGCACACATGCGCACTTCTAAAAAAATAAATAAATAAATAAATTGTATGATATTATACAAAGATCAAAAAACTAAAACAAACAAACAGACAGCCAGAGCAGGGTGACTGATTACATGACATGTAATCTGGATTATGTAATCAGATTCCAAAAAGTACTTGTAATTACAGTATTAAGATTTTATAATGCTCACAATCAGATAACGGTTACTTTAAGGATTACGTGATTACATATTATTTACACAATGGCAATGAATTATTTAAATTCTTTATTATTTATTCTGCCTAATTCTTCTTTTAAATTTTCCTCTCTAAAAATCCCGCTGTGTGTCATACCATTAAGAATAAACCATGTTCACAAATTCTGAAATTACAATATACAAACCAAGCTTCTGAATTAAGTGGAAAACACCCCTTATGCAATTAGACCATGTATGAAACAAACAGCTGTTCTCTAAGGAAGTTAATATTTCAATAAGAAGGGTTTAATTAATTGATGTCACATTTTTATAATTGAATCATAAGCTTTTTATCAATTTAAACACTGCAGTTCCTACTGCAGTTTTTGATTTAAATTTTTTTAAAATATATATCATGCTACATTTAAATGGTAAACAAAAAAAAGTAATTTCAAAAGTAGTCAGAATAGATTACCTAAAATAAGTAACCTGATTACGTAACTAACTACATGTTTCATTATGTAATCTGTAATTTGTAAGTAATCTACTCATCTGAATAGATCAATAGATAGAGAGAATTACATGAATAAATGGATCGAGAGACAGACAGACAAACGTCTAGAGAGATAAGACAGATAGATGGATAAACAGATAGAACTACAAGGACAAATTGATAGAGAGAACAGAAACAGCTAGGAAGGCAAATGAATAGAGAGATACCCATACAGACACAGACAGATAGATGGAATCAGAATGACAGAGAGAAAGCTATACAAATAATATAGATGGACAGACAGACAGACAGATGTGCAGAAGTAAGTGTGTGTGCATGGATTGAACGTGGAGGTTCAGGGGTCTGCATGGAGCTCAGAGTGGGTCCAGTTTCTCCCTGGGTAGGGCCATATTTGTTATTTCTATTATTTAAGACATATGTAAAAGGCAAGAGACAAACAGTGGTGCACCTGTGAAATGTGGCCCCAGGGAAACGCATGGCTCTTCAACTATTTCCTGGCCCTAAGGGAGGGGCAAAGCAGAACCAGATGAGGAGGTGACTGGATCGGCCAGGTCAGATGGGGTTGGATAAGGACATACGTGTATGAATGCGTGTTTGTGTGCATGCACACATAGTAAGGCTGTCGTGTTCACTTCCCAAGCATCTCTACGAGGACTATTGAACTCAGACGTGCAACAAACTCCTAACAATCTACATGCATGCACAAAAGTGACGAAAGATGATGGGGTCCTGAAAGCATCATTTAAAACATGTCAGTTAAGAGTGTGAGATGCTCCATTAGATACAGCGGGTGAGAAGGTAAGAAAACTCATTAAGTCACTTATCACCTCCTTACATACACACACGGGCACTCAAAGGATGGCCAGTTAGCCTGTGATCACCGAAGAGATGCTTTTGAATTCTCGAGGCGGGCACACTGACAGACATACAGCAGAGAAATGATATTACCCACATGTCTAAATACATTTGCGCACAAACACATTTACACACACGAACGCAAATACACACACAGCATGCCGAGGCTCCACAAGTCTCCCTCCTCCTACATGACACTGTGGTTTGATGACCGTCAGATTTCGGGATAAATAGCTAACATGGTCACGTATTGCTATGGAAACTCTATTCTTTGCTAAAGCCAGCGGCTGTCATCACAAAGATTACCACAGCTGACTGATGACCCAACAGCAGACTGTGTAAATGTGGACAGCACATACACACTCTCAAAGGAGAAAGCTGAGCTCTCCTGTTTCGTGAGTGTGGGCTGATCGACAGGAGCTACTACAGGAATTATTACATACTACATTTATTCACCAGATTATACAAATGACACACCTGCACACAGCTCTGGGTAACACACACACGTTGTTTTGGTATTTCTTTTGTCATCATATCATATCATATCATATCATATATCATATGCCATTGCTGCATTTAATTTGATTAATAAAACACAGTAATAATATGTAATATTCTGAAATATTTTTACAATTTAGAACAACCTTTTTTACTATTTTCATATATGTTCAAATGTAATTTATTGATGTGACGACAGCTGAATATTCAGCAGCTATTATAGTCTTCAGTGTCACATGATCCCACAGACATTCTAATATGTTGATTTGGTGCCAATTTCAATTTTGAAAAACAGTTGTGCTGCCTAATTATTTTTGTGGAGCCTTGATGCAGTTTTTTTCAAGATAATATGATACTAATCAAGATACTACTACAAGATACTTCAAGATACTATATTAGAAAGTTCAAAGGAACAGGATTTATTTGAAAAAGAAAAAAATTGCAACATCATATGCCTTTACTGTACCTTTTAAACAATTTAATGCATCCTTTCAGACTTAAAATAATATTATTAGTAGTATTATATATATATTTTTTTTTAAACTTGCGGACAAAACTTTTGAATGGTAGACTATATAACACATTGTTTATAAAGAAAAAAGTATTCATAAATACTACTTTATAAACTAATTACATATACTATTTAAAAAGTAGTATGTAGTATATGCTTCATATACGCAGTAAGCAGTGCACTTATTCTCCTTTCTCAATAGAAGACAGGTCATCAGCTCAGCACACACACACACAAACACACACACTATGTTCCTTCAGTGTTTCTGAAATGATGCGTTACAGTGGTACACTGTTCTCTGCATACAGATGCCATTTGGCAAACGGTCTCTTTCTCTTGACCACAGACACACACAGGATCTCTCTTCTGTGTCACTTCTTCCCCAGTCTTTTTAAAGCATAACTCAGAAAGAGTGACTTAGAGTGTGTGTGTGTCCATGTGACATATGCTGCCCTAACAACCGTTGTTTTTACTGGCAAACCCCAACATTACAAAAGAAAAGTGCCTGTGTGCGCTAATAATTTTCCACCTAATAATGTACTGCATAAATGGTCTTTCCTGCTTATTAATAATACATGACAGATATAAAAAAAGCGTGTGCGCACGTGTGACTCTGGATAAATAAATCATAAAACAGGTGTGACAGATAGAGAAACATCTGTCAACTTTACTGGACAGAACCGAAGACAGAAGCATAAAAAAGAGAGAGAGAGAGAGACAGAGAGCAAATATGAATTATTTATGAGTGGAATAACGTGACAGATGTGGGATCTTTTCATTTCCAGTAAGTAAATGCAACTCACAAACACACACATTTACACACCAGAACTTTGCATCACTTCAAACGGTGCGGTCTGGACTTCCTCTCACGCTCTAATGGACAAACAAGGTCTGTCTTGAGTCTCGAGTCTGAAGTCTCACACACAAACACACACTCACACCTGCACTGCTGTGGCACTCGATTTCTTTAAACATGTTTCAAGTCACTTTTTTTTCATTATAATGTAGAATTAATTCCCTTGACAATGATACAGGAACACATTATGAAAATGACTGTCATCGGCGCTAACCAAAACCCCAAGAACAAATATGAAGTAATTATTTTAAAACTCATGTAGACTTAACAGATGGCATGCCAAACCATTGTCTTTCTTTTCATCCAATGAAGGTCAATGGGGTCAAAACATGAGCATTAGACCCCACTAACTTTCATTGTGCAGGCAAAAAACAAAATGTCTTCTTTTCTGTTCCATAGAAGAGCAAGGGTTTGAAAACAACGACAGAATTCAAGTTTTGGTTCAAACAGTCCTTTAACTGTAGTCACAGCAGTGTGTATTATTACAATCTGCCGTTAGAGCCCAACTGTAGTACTCTGTTTAACAGCGAACACAAAGCAAACACACAGAAACTTTAACACAGCTTTTTTGTGAGGATTAACGTTGCGGTAATGTTGTGTTACGGTTCTACCCGGCCGTGTGGAAAACTGGTGTGCTAACTTTGAGGAAAGTGGGAAAATGTGGGCTGTTGCAAACCATGGTACACAGTCATGAATGGCCTAACACACACGCACACACACACACAACCCTCGTTACTTTCTGTGGTGAGTCAACAGAGGGTTAGATTTACTTATTTGGTCTCAATGTTGCAAAAGACAAAAACTCGGGTGCTTAATATAGAAGCTGTCAGGGGAAATATGTGACTCTGCTGAATGATGGAGTGTGAATAAATATGCATGTGTGTGTGTGTGTGTACGTGTGTGAGTGTCTCCACTGTAATGACAGACTTCGGCTGCTGACTACGCAAGAGAAGAATGAAATGGACAGAAAATGGAGCGACATAGGAGGTCTGTAACTCAGTGAGAAAAGACAAGGTGAGAGGTGACGGAGGGGTCAGCCAGGTCTGGGTTGGAGATCGTGTGGGTGTGACTCCACACTAAGAGAAAACAGACGTTAGCTGAGGGAGCCTGATATTACATATACAGCATTATGGACGTGGCGAGTCTTCATATCTATTCCAGAGAATGAGCAGACTGCAGCCCATTCGACTGGATACGTCCCTGGAGCCATTAAATCCAAAGGAAACTGTGCGTGTGTGCAAAAGTAGAAAGAGAGATGCAAGGTTTGTTTCAAAACCTAGTGAGCTGTCTCTCTGCCCACCGCCTACGTAGGCAGCGTTCTAACTGTAATGGAACCTCAGAAATGACCGATTTGGAACGCTCTACATAGGCAGAAGGGCAGTACACAAATAGCACTCTGCACAGGACACGGTAATTAAGAGTATGACGTTAGCATGTTGCTAAACTAATTATGAAGTAGATAAGCTTAATGATAAACAACTAAAACAAATAATGCATTTTAAATTTCACTTACATTTGACAATTTTATTGTATAGAATTCTGGGGTCACTAAGATAGAAAAGATTTTTTTTATTTTACTTTTTTTATTTCAAATAAATGTTATTCTGTTACATTTTCTATTCAAATAATCCTAAAAAATAACGCATTACGGTTTCCAGAAACATATTAAGCACTAATCCAAACAACTCCAGTCCATCTATTGACATACTGAAAAGAAACTGTTTTTAACCGTGCATGTGAAATGTTTCTTTAGAAGGAAAATCTGCATATTAGAATGATTTCTGAAGCATCACGTGACACTGAAAGACTGGAGTTATGGCTGCTGAAAATTCAGCTTTGCCAACACAGGAATAAATAACATTTTAAAATAAACTCAAATGTATTTTTGATCAAATAAAATGCAGCCTTGGTGAACATAAAAGACAAAAAAAAAAACAATTTAATATTAAAAATTACTTTAATATTTCCATTTATGTTTTAACTGAACTTTGTCACATTGCATTCTGAGATTACTGATATTCTAATGTGAAGAATCAGTCAAGATGTCAATGACAACATCTTGACAATATTCTAATGTCAAGAATCAATGTTTTTCACGTTAATATTTATGGGGAAAAAAGTATTAAAGTAAAAGTATTTTATTAAAATAAATCATATATCAGAATTTTGAAATACTAACAATTACACAGAGTATTTTTCATGGCCTCGTTCTCATGATATAATAGCCATCCCTGTTGATTCCTGCCCTTAAATGCCTCAGAATTAAAACAAAAATCAGTGTTTTAGGATGAATCACGTTTAAGAAACCAACCATTTGTAACAGGCTTCGAGTTGGGAACATGCCTAAGATGTCTTCAAATACTGCTTCTGTAGTCAGCTCACTAGGTTTTGGAACAAAGCCACTAAAAAGATAAAAACACCCTGACAGACTGAATGTATATGAGCAACAGAAAGCTTCTTAACTCGCTGAGACTGAATTGGCATGTTCATTTTCTGCACTGCGCTGCCAAAACACAGGCATGATAACAGAACAATGTGATAAAATTCATCTCTTTCATCCACTTTCTAAGATTCTCCTCCACTCAATAATTCTTTTCCTCCCTTTCTTATCTCCCCTCGCCCTCTCCCTCTCTCCCTCATATCTTCAGCTCTGTGAGAGGCTGAAAGTTGAGGATTCTGGTTACAGAGGGCATGTGAAGAGACGGGAGAAAAAAAGGGAGAGAACGAAATGAGAGCATCTGCTTTCATCCTCAACACAGCGGGGAAGAGCTCAGCCATGTCAATCACACAGACAGCCAGCTGCCACACACACACACACACACACACGTCTTACAGTGGAATAAACCCACATTCATCATCACAAAGCCATGTCTCACACACATCGAGGAGTCTAATAGTTGCTCACAGACACGTATGACCTTGTCTCAGCACAGAGAGCTTTACACAAGTTCAGGAATGCCCCGTGTTAAATGCTCTGCTAAATCAACCTTAAAATCAGCCCTTTCCCTAGATCACCTTACATCTTGTGTATGTGTGTACGTGTATCTGTGTGTTAGCAGGTTTTAAAGATTGTAGTTCTCCATGAAAATAGGGATTCAACGCGCACACACACACACACACACACACACACACAGGCATACTCATACTTGCATTTGTGGTTTACGGGGACTCTCCATAGGTGCAGTGTTTTTATACTGTACAAACTGTATTTTATATCGCCATTCGTTTCATAAAACACTGTTTTGAATGTTTTTTAAGCCTTTTGTTTTACAGGGACAGAGGAAGTTTCCGCATAAACCATGTTTACATTGTAGTACGCATGTCATTATACACATTTGTGTCTTCATAAACCATATATACCAGTACACACACACACACACACACACACACACACACCAACATTAAGGTGGTCTCAGCTTGCAGCTGTGTTTATTTATTCTACTGGATGCTGGCCACTGGAGTTTAAGGCCCCCAACTCCTACCCCCACCCAAAAAAAAGAACCCACACACACACAAAACCAGCCACTTCATACCAAACACCCCTCAAGAGCACCAAATCCCACCAACCGCCTATCACAAAACATACCCGACTCACACAGACATTAGAGCATTTACTACTGGACTTTGGCTTTACTAAGAAAACAAATATATAGTAATTATTATTATTATTATTATTTTTAAATGATAATAAATCATATAAAAAAAGTATTACTAATTATATATTTTCAACATTATTACAGTACAACTGTTGCTGATATGTTTCTTTTAACTACACTTTCAGTCAGTCTATTTTGAGTCAGACATTATAACTTTTTATAATAACCGATCAATCGGTCAACAAGCAAGTCATTAGCTAAGATTGATTCAGTCAGTAAGCAAACTCAATTCAATCAAGATTTAGACCGAGGATAATGGAATTAAACATTTTTTATGACTTATGTATATATATATATATATATAGATAGATAGATAGATAGATAGATAGATAGATAGATAGATAGATAGATAGATAGATAGATAGATAGATAGATAGATAGACACACATTTATTTATTTATATATTATGCATCTATTTCTAAAAAAGGCTGCATTTATTTAAATAAAACATAATATCATAAAAAATATTATAATATATTACAATGTATTACTATGATGCAAAAGTTGATTAATTAATAAGAGGCAGTTCAAAACAACAGCATTTTTTTTTAAATAGAAATGTAGTAATATTATTAAATTTGCAAGTATGATGCATGTGTGTGTTTGTGTGGCCCAGGAAAACCTTTACATTGTGAGGACCAAATGTTAAAATTTTTGGGTCCTAATAATGAGAATAATGGATTTGAAATCACACTAAATTATTATTATTTTTTCTTTTTTAATGTAAAAATGTATAATGATTTTGTTAGGTTTATGGGAAGGTTTAGGTGACAGAATTTAGTTTGTACAAATATTTTTATGGAAAGTCCCCATAACACATTAAAACCCAAAGACTGTGTGTGTGTGTGTGTGTGTGTGTGTGTGTGTGTGTGTGTGTGTGTGTGTGTGTGTGTGTGCTACAACACGAGAAACTCCTATTGGTCAAAAAGTTCCAGCTGGTTTCCCAGTCTCCTATGAAAACAATCTTATTGGAAAATCCGATGCAGTCTTCACACAGAGCATTACGGCCATGAAATAAGAGTCTCTCGCAGTGACGGGTCACTGCAGGTACAGTTGGTCACAGAGCTAATGAGTGATATGATTGGCCGTCAGGTTCTCATAAAGACCAGCATGATTAATCTCCAAGCTCTCGTTAGTACGCGATTGGTCGGTGGTGCGGATGGATGCATGAGGTGAGAACGAGGACAAAAATCATTTTGTTGCTGGAGAAACAAAGCGATCTGAGGTGAAATCATCTAAAACATAACAAAAACATCACCAACCTCTAAGACCCCGTTGAGAGTTTCGCGCTATCAGCTCAGCCTGTGTGTTTTCACAGGAATCTTTGAACTTCACTTCATTTGCGCCCTGATTTTATGTATGTTTTTAGTGGAGGCCTGAAGTCTGAATTTCATAAAACTATAAAGCTTCAAGCTTCAAACAGCTTATTAAGTCATACAAACAGTGAACCAATTAAATCTGTGCGCGGGTTCAAGAGTTTACACAAACATACAGTGTTGATCTCCCACTGCTTCGACCACATGGAGTCCTATCTGTGCGCTTCTAAATAAAAAGCACAGACATGCACAGAAAAAAAGATCTCACATAAACTACCGTTCAAAAGTTTGAGCTGTTATTAATGTTTATGATAAAAGTCTTTTATGCTTAGCAAAGCTGCATTTATTTGATAAAAAATACAGAATAAAGAGTAATACTCTGAAATATTATTACAATTTAAATGAGCTGTCCTCTTAATTTAATGTATATTAAAAAATATATATATATATTATATATATATATATATATATATATATATATATATATATATATATATATATATATATATATATATATATATATAATTTATTCCTGTGAATAGAATTTTTAGCAACCATTAGTCTTCAGTGTCATGATCCTTTAGAAAGCATGAAAATATTATTATTTGGAGCGTAATTATTTATTTTGATAAAAACAGCTGTGCTACTAAATTTTTTTTTTTTTCAGGATCAAGTTCAAAAGAACATGAAACATGAAAACAATTTAAATGTCTTCAACTGTAACTTTGGTCGATTTAATGCATTACTGCTAAATAGTACTGCATAGACGAGTTCAAATGCTATACAAGTTCAAAACAATAATAGTGACTGATGGCACTTGACTTGTTAAAAAACACATCTACATGGTGTACTGCAACAAACTCACTCTTTCAAACATGACTCTCACTAAAGATTTCACAAAGACTGGAATAGCGTGAGGAGGAATCGTGGAGTTGAGGCCTTCAAGAGGTGCAGGACGGAAATCAACAGTGCGAACAAAAGATGACTGACACACTGTCTGTATGGAAAAATCTAAACCTATGGATCAGACAGAGGATTTTTACATTTTTGTACTTTGCCTGAAGGTAAAATACACGGCGTAGAATCCATGGACTGTTTCTATAGCTAACCGCGCTGATCTACTCCATCTCCACACACACGCACAACTCTCACAAATATACACACGCTCACAGCTTTGGTCCCATTTCCCGAAATCTGCCCCAGTCCTGAGCCACATAAACCTGGCTGCATGATTCAGCCGCCTGGAATACCAGCGTTCCCACAGGAAACCTGGAGCAGCTCACACATGCATGCACACACACACAAACCTAAACCACTCTGGCAAAAATCTAAAGGAACACAGGTCTCTCTAATCCAGGATAAACACGACAGCACGGCTGTGCACTCAGAGGGTAATTACAAGCAAATTGAAAAGAAAGTGCAAGGTCAAAATACACATATTACATATGGCAGACCAAACTGAATATATAGTTATAAATAGTTCTCGTAATAGTTGTAAGTGAGAACATAGAATTTTACACTCAGTCAAACTGATGAACAAACTTGTTTCTAGATTTCATTTAAACAGTATACATGATTTTATCAAATTTTGTAAGATATATACAAAATTCCTTGACAGCTGTGCAAATCAAAGTCTCCAAAACTCTCAGAGCTTACATTTTGAAATGTATTTGAAAGACGACACTTTGGCTCACAAAAAAAAACAAAAAAAAAACGTAAGAGTAAACCCTGTAATATTTATAATTGTGAACTATTATTACAACTTAAAATAACTGGTTTTGAATTCAATATATATATTTTAAATGTAATTTATTCCTGCCATGGCAAAGCTGAACCTTCTGTGTTACATGATCCTTCAGAAACCATGATAATATGATTGAGAAACATTTATTTTCATAATCTAATACCAATTAAAGGGTTACTCCACCCCAAAATGAAAAAAAAAAAAATTAAAAAAAAAAATTAAATCACTTACCCCCATGTCATTCCCCCATGATATTTTGGATGAAAACCTGGAGGCTTGAGACTGTCCTATAGACTGGCAAGTAAATAAGTGTCAAAGTATGAAAAGTTGTCATCAGAATACTCCATCTGCCATCAGACGTGCAATCTGGGTTATATGTTGTGACGGGAACACGTTTTGTAATCGAAGAAATGTATGCCCTTCAGTGTCCTCCGCACCACAAGGATGTGCTGTTTCTATGTGTATTTACCTTTGATTTGAAATAAAACAGCGCATCCTTGTGGCGCGGAGGACACAGAAGAGTATACGCAGCACTGTGATATGGAGTGACACAGAGGAGACAGTTGACAAAGGAATTATCGAATAAAGTTGTCATTTTTGTTTTCTTCGCTTACAAGAAGTGGCAGATGGAGTATTCTGACGATGACTTTTCAAACCTTTTATGGACCTTGACACTTGAAGTTTTTTACTTGACACTCCAGGTTTTCATCCAAAATATCTTAAATTGTGTTCTGAAGACGAACTAAGCTTTTATGGGTTTGGAACGACATGGGGGTAAATGATTAACAACAACATTTTCATTTTAGGGTAGAGTACCCCTTTAAGTTGCTTTGGGATCCTTGTTGGGCTTGATTTAATAGGTAAAACTAATTTTAGATGGCAACAGCATAAACAGACAGCAATAGCAAAAGTATAGTTGCAAACAGCAACTCCACTAAAGGAGAAATAATAATTTGTCAATAGGATGCTGATGATTTCATGCACTGTTGCTCTCATTCTGGGAATTCAGTTTATCAGGAACTTTGGGATCTTCATCATAGCCAGCTGGCTGACATGTTGACATGTTTATGGAGCAACAACATGTGACCAATGGATCCCTTTCTTAAAGAAAAAAATAGTAACAGAAGACACCAAAATTGATGTTCACTTTGTATCTGTCATTACCACAAACAGAAATGCTTGCAAAAACTAATAACTAAGAACCCAGACACACCATTAAACAGGAATGCACATTGCATCAACAGTAACAAAAAAATAAACAGAGAACAAGAAAGTAATTATGCAATCCAGCAGCCCAGATGCAATGAATTCTCACACGCAACTATGCTTTTTAAAGTAGGGCAAGTAAAAAAAAAAAAAAAAAAAAAAAACCTACCTCATATTTCAAATAATTTTGTTGTTGCAATGCAACTAATAGAAAGCATTAGCACAATTTTTCCTACAATATAGATAATTTTATGGAGATTTCATGGTTCATCAGATTTTACATAATCAATACTAATTATAATATAAATTAATAAAAACAATAATTAAATGTATATAATAATATATATAATGTACATGTAATAAATAAATATATATATATATATATATATATATATATATATATATATATATATATTTTTTTTTTTTTTTTTAGTTCAAACGTATACTCAAAGAGTATGCTGATTATCAATATTATTAAGTTAAAATAACTGTTTAAAGTGATTCTAAACCAGCATTGGTGTAGATGTTTCAGAGTTCTGAAAGTGTCCTAACATTTTTAAAACAAAATACAGGGCTGAAATATCAATGTAGTGTTCACTCTCATAGAGACAGTGGGGCAATGGGTTGGTACAACATGTACTATGGAAGAAAACATTTTGTGTGTATACAGTATGTACGTCCTCAACAGAATTGAACCAAATGTGTGAGTGTGTTCCAGTACCTCCACATAATCTTTGGCATGGCCCCAGTCTCTCTTGGAGTCCAGATTGCCCAGACTGAAGCACTGCAACTGCCCAAGATGGATCTTTGCCACAGAGCGACTGATCTTCCTAGTTACAAAATTTGAACCTGGAAAAACATGTACACACAGATTTGAAAAAATTAGTATGAAGCATTAATTCTGCCTTGCCATTCTTTTTCACTCTTATTTTTTTTTCATTCTTTATTCTTTTCTTGTACCTGTCCATTTCATTCATTTTTGACCCCCCACACCCCCCCCCCTACACGTCAGTGCAAATTTGCGTTTTGGCCAAAGCGAATTGAGAACTATGGCTGTTAATCTGCCCTTTCACGCACACACACACACTAACAGTCACACACAGGGATAAAAATCAGACTCTTGTCTAGTCACTGGACCACCCCAGAGAATCTGTAAGCCCGTCCAAAGTCCTACTGAGCTGCCAGACACACACACGCACACACACACATGCTTCATCTGTGGGAAACCTTGGCCGCTCTCATGTCCTGCTGGGTTGTGCTATAGCTTGAATCAGACAGAGGTGGGAGTTCTAGACGAAAACCTCCACTGCCTATAATATCAGGCCCGGGTCAGAGCAGGAACACACTTTAAGTGTATAAGTGAACGACCACTATTACGCTCTTGACTTGGGCTGAGGCCTACATGGGTGTGTGATTTTGGCCATAAATGCTGTCTAGAGAGAATCAGCAATGCCGGGAAGATCATGCCCTATAATTGCAAAACAAAAGTCAACTACAAGACTGGGGCGGTCTTAAACCCTTCCTAAACTTTTTTCTGCTTGCCCAGTAAGGCTAGATTTCTACTTGCTCTGCGCCCGTGAATTTATAATGTTATGTTTACATATATAACTGTAAATATGTGAGAAATTCCTGTAAGGTTTAATATTTAGTTCCCATAGCTTAAACAGTTAATGGTCACGTGTTTGATTCCCAAAGAATACATGAACTGATGACATGTCTATAACTCACTTTGAATAAAACTGTCTGCCAAATGTATAAATGTAAATTTATTTGAAAATTATTGAAACACATTTTTAAGCATTCTTGCTCAAACAGCCAAACCATGGCTAAAACACACACATTTCCCAAAGTTCGATTCCCAGGAAATGCATGAACTTATATACTTTAAATACAGCGCAAGTCACTTCATTAAAAAAACCACTTGCCAAATGCATAAAGGTACATTTCTTTAATTATTTAAAAGCATTCAAACAGTAGACAATAATCCCAATCGACGCAAAGGTCATTGGTTTGGTTCTCAGGGAAAGCTTTAACTAAAAAAAAAAAAATACATACATACACAATGCGGTATAATGTAGTGCTGGATCATCCAAAAGCTTGACATTAAAGTGTACATAATTTTTTTTAAATAATAATAATAATTATTATAAACATTTTCACCATTTTAAATCAAATGTTAACTAAAAACAGCAATAAAGTTTTTACTAGTAAGCAGAATCCGCAATGAAATGTCATAGAAAACCATATGTTTATGTTTTCCAGGCAAAAAAATATATTGTACTGTACATGAAAAAAAGATATGCTGTAGCACTGATCCAAAACAGTGTCCCTAGGCCCGCAGTGGGTCACCTTAATTGCTGAGCCCTGATCTGCAGTGTAACCTGAAATGAAATGTAAAAAATAAAAAAATAAAACTTCATAAGTGGACAGGCTCTTTCCACTTACAGGGTGTCCGTCATGGGCCCCCCGTGCGCAGGCTTGCTGCTATCACAAAGGGCTCTTTCTAATCCGAACTAAACGCAGCTCATGACCAGGTGCGTGAGCTTGGCACGAGAAGAACGGTTTAAAATACCACACTGTAAACAGCCGGGTCAATCCGTCGTCACAGACAAACCACAGGGGGGGGGACCCGAGGATCTGATTTCTGTTCACTCTTTTGAAAAAAAGAGGGGGAAAAGGTAAATCGACGCCGATTGACCAAACCGTGGTCCACAATAATGGGGCGGCTATGCGTCTGTGCGCAAGTGTGTTTAAAAGTCCAAGACAGGCCATTTCCGCACACCGGCTCCTGTTTCCAGTCGGAGTGTAATTAGGCCGTCTCTTAGCACACGGTGGGAAGCCGTGACGAGGAGCAGAGTCGCAGGGAGTCGACCGCAGCTCGCTCTCATCAAGTCTAAAACAACCCAGTTTAGGGCACGTTTAGACCATGATTATGCGGACGGGATCGCGGCAGACCTGCAGGTGTGCGTGTTGGCAGCGGAAGGTGCCCGGGCACTGTCAATGCACATTTTAAGAGTAATGAGCGAGGGTAACGTTGAGTACCTAGGCGAAATTTCTAATGGATGGAAAGACGCCCTGCCAAACCAGGTGGAAATAAAGTGCAGTCAAGATGTCTGGTCTATCAGTCACTGACACTCAGATATTTCCAGCATGTGAAAAAACGACTGTCAGTATAAGGCCCTATTCCTGTTTCTTGACACATGTCTGAACACACATTCATGCAGATGTACACGCAACCATCGGCTTGCCACGTTCATTTAAATGAATGACAAACACACAGCAGCACCCTGCTCTCTTTCAGAACCGGCAAAGCTGCAATGTCAAACCAGAAATAACAGTTAGCATGCTCAATAATATGGTTGGCCCGCTGACCCGGAGGCTGTTATGAGTTTCATACCAGCTGACTAAACTGTCACTTGTCCTATTGTGTCAGTGCTATAGCTTACGAGTTTTTTAATATAGTTACATGCAGAAAACTATAACCATATAACTTCCAGATACTATTCGAAATTTTCTTTGAAAAGAAATTACATGAAATGAAAAAAATATAGAAATAAAAATGTATTGGTGAAAAAAATATTTGCATGATAATATTAATATGAAATTAACATTTAGAAAGTTCAAAAATTACGAACGTAAAATATTTTATGACTTTCTTAAAAGGGACATATCATGAAAATCAGACTTTTAAGTGCTATAACAGGTGCACCTACCCACCCAGAAAACGTGAAATCGCGACATCAGTGTACCAGTTCTAACACCAAAACAAAAGTTCAAGCAAAGCATGCTAACTGTTCTGTCTTTGGCTGCACTGATGAGCACAGCCTCAGTGGATTTATTCATTTATTTACTGTATATTACACTGCTGTAGTATTGTCAAAAGTACAGTATGAACGAATCATTCATATGAATCGGGAATATCAAGTTGTCTGGTCGAGGGAATCGTTCATTTCAGGTTTACCCGCATGCACATCTTCCTATAGGTTCTTAACAGGAAACAGAACTAGTAGTAGTAGCCTTGGTTGTATTATAGTTGTTTTTCTGATTCAAAATATGTTCAATGTCGCGTAAGTAGATGTGTTGGTGAATTTGGCTATTAACATTCAAGATTAATTATATTCTGTTGAAATGAACTAAATGAACGAAATTACATTTTGATGAAAGAGATTTAAATGACCGGGTCCATAAAATGATCCAAACTTTCCATCACTTCTTCTGTGCTTTGGTGAAGAGCGTGAAGCAATGATCATTGAACCCAATCAGAGTCAAATCTGTTGAGCGTGTGAACGCTGGCCAATCAGTGCTGTTTAAGAAAACACTTAACGTCGCTCAAATGTTAGCGGGAAATGGACGTTTTTGCTGCTGGCACAGAGATTCTAATATAAACATGCAATTTCTTTTTAAGTTCAATAAGACATGAAAGAGAACTTAGTTTAGCACTCACATGCCGCGTGACAGCCGCTTTCTGCACGTGTGCACTCATGAAACCGTTTATTTGAAGTTTCAACTAACATGGTTTAAAACAAATGATTTCAGAAAGATAGATATGATCATCAAAACCAAACAGATGTTTTTTTTAGCAGAGTATCTGAGGTATGAGAAGTACAGCCCTATACTGGAAGAGGAGTGGGGGGTGGGGCAGCAGCTCATTTGCATTTAAAGAGACATGCATGAAAACAGTGCGTTTCTGCTTCCACTCAAAATGGGCATTTTCAAAATGATATAATAAATGACTCGTGGGGTATTTCCAGCTGAAACTTCACAGACAGAAACTGGGGACACTTGAGACTTCAATAACATATTTTAAAACAGTGGCATAATAGGACTCATTTAATATTTATTAATTATATATCTTCAATATATTATATGATAGTTATTTTATATATTGCATAAATATATTTTTTTCTAATAATAAAAAATAACTGAACCCCACATTCCTGAAAAACCATAGGTAATTATACAAGACAAGAGATCATAAAATAAATATTATATTAATAACATACATTTAAAAACTTAAATCGATTAATTGATAAATAAATGTGACTAATTATGCTGCAAATAATAAAAGGTTTTGCCTTAAAATGTGTTTTTATAAAAATAAAATGTATAAAATAATACAACTAATTATCCAAGAGTCATGTAGAAATCTGAACTACATCACCAGCTAGGCATTTAGAAAAAAAATCCTTATTATCGAGCCCCAAGTAACGAACCATGTAAGCTTTTGGGGGTGTATGTTGAAGTGTGTGTCGGACAGACAGAGAGTGAGAAGCAGAAAGCGACAGAGATACAAGGTGAGGAGTGATGTTTAATTTAAGACATTAAAGGAGCATCTCATTCACTTCCCTTCTTTGTTGCTGTGACAACATGAATACACAAACACAGGTGTGTGAGACGGGTAGACGTGGAGTGAAAGAGCAAAACATCTCACGGCTCATCCAACAGTGTGAATGTGTGTGTGTGTGTGAGTGTGTCTGCGATAGGTGAGAGGTCCATCGACACCTTCATACAGGTGCAGCCCTTCTCACCTGGAGAGGTTTAACTTCTTAAAACGCTCGTCTTTCAACAAGAAAGAGGGATCGTGAGGGAACAAAAAGACGAGAGAAGAGCGAGTAATGGAGGAGCCCTCAGATGTCGTCGGATTGACTGGCATGACCGCTTCTCTCGTCTATAACTACACACTATTATTAGACATAAGAACCTGAATAGGTGTCAAAGTGTAACTGCTTTCACATGCGCACAGACAACAGACGTCTCTGTGGCGGATTTGTAACAGATTATTTTTCTCTTCTCATATTTCGTAAACTCTTTCGAGGTTTGTTTATTGGTGAAAGTGGATACCGGCTGAAATTCCGAAGTGAATTCCAAACCAGATTAACTCATCATTGCCGGCCAGCCCAATGAGGGGAGGCTACCACTGAGATCAGACAGGAAATGAAGTTGGCTTTTTTCACACTATCCCATCCATCTCCCTCCCTGTCTAGCTATCTAACCCTACTCCAGCCCTGTACTCCCTTCTTTCCTCATCTTCCTTCAACGTATACACACACACACTTAGACTGTCTAGTTGGCTATGTTAGTGTCATTGGCTTAAAAAAAAAAAACGCCACTAATGACATCATCTCTCTTCCTGTGCTCTGGAATTGTGTGTTTGTGTGTGGTCGGGGGGGATTTGGCTCAGAACAACACTCTTGTTGTTGAGAAGATGTCATGGCTGCACCCTTTACCAAATGTTGTGTCATGATACTCTCCCGTAAACCAATCACAATGGGTCTGGCCACACATACAACATGTTCCCTGGACTCTTGCATCACTTCCTTTAGTGTAGTGTGTAGAGCTGTTATTGTATGTCTCCTAACCTAGTGGGCCATCTTGACATCTAGATAAGCCTGATTCTGTCTGATTAAGAAATTAAATTAAACTAGATTTAATCACATGGCACTACAAAACTGTCACTCCCATTACAATTACTGAAAATATCTACACTTTAAGTGCTATAATTGGAGTGGAGTGTCACGCCACGAACTTGTAATGTAAACAGTTCTGTCGCGCCAAGACTGCTATCAAGGCACTGACAGAATATTTCACTCCGGAGGTTGCATCTAGTAGCAAATATTTGTAATTTAAGCAAACTATGAAAGCTTCACACCTAAAATTGATGGATGAATACGCTTGTGGATGAGTCTACAAATTAGTTGAAAATTGGTTCTTTAAAATTCATGTTTGCATGTGTAGTGTGCGCTACATTACGATGAATTTTTTTATTCATTACGTTGAAAAGCTTGGGGTCAGTAAGGTTTTATTTTTGAAAGAAATTGATACTTTTATAATGACATTTATATTAAGAACATTTTATTGCTACACATGATTTCTTAAAAAAAAAAAAAAAAAAAAAAAAAAAAAAAAAGTTGCTCTGCATTAAATAAATAATTTATCACAGAATCCTAAAAAAACACTGCAATGATTTCCACACTTCATTTAGCAGTCTATATTTCAACATTAATAATAAGAAATGATTCCTGAGCAGCAAATCAGCATCACGTGACACTGAAGACTGGAGTAATTGCTTCAGCTAACTTTAAAATTACTTTTAAAATATAATAAAAAATAAAAATGCCTGTTCTTTTAAATTGCGATATCATAATATTACTGTATTTTTGATAAAATAAATGCAGCTTTGTTGAAAATAAGAGACTTCTTACAAAAACATAAAATCTTACTGACCCCAAACTTTTGAATGGTAGGGTAGTTGAGATGTTAAAGGGATAGTTTAACGAGAATTACAAATCTTAAAAATACCACACAAGTAAATTATGACAGAATTTAGATTTTTGAGTGAACCTGTAACATACTGGAAGGATTTAAAGATTATAAACGCATTTGTATGCAAGACTAACATTTTTAAACCCCCACTATTCATTACTCTTATTTTGTTATGAAAATTAAAAAGGAGGTTGAGTTGACAGAACTTATGCCCGTTTTGATGAATGAGGTGACAGAAATTATGAGGTCTAACACATAGCAGTGGCTCTTGGTTACTGCACATTTTTCAAAACCAAATGAAAATGAAACCATGTAAGGCGTACTTTTACCAGAAAGTGGCCCCCGAGAAAAGTGATCTCAGTATCTCTGCACTAAAAGAACCAAACAAACCAAAACAGAGAAAAAGTTTGTGGCGTGTTTCTGACCTCTTCTAGGACTCTCATGATTGAACAAGATCCCATTCACAGCAAAGAGGTTATAGGCTTCCCTGAAGTTTACCACGATCCAGTATGCATAGAGTTTAGCAGCACCTGGCGAAAAAAAGATATATATTTTGTGTTTTTATTTATTATTATTATTATTATTATAACAACGTAAAAATATGAAGACACAGCATGTTTTTAGATGTGTGCATGCTGACCATAAGGAGATCGTGGGTAAAACGGTGTGGTCTCCTTCTGGGGAATTTCCTGTACTTTCCCGTAGAGCTCGCTGGTGGAGGCCTGGTAGAAGCGGACGGTGTCAGTTAAACCGCAGGTCTTCACTGCATCCAGCAGCCGTAGGGTCCCCACCCCGTCAACGTCTGCGGTGTACTCAGCCAGGTCAAAGGAGATCTGCCAAACACAAGGCACTTATGCGTAAGACTTAAATGTAAAAGTATACAAGTAAATGGCTAAATGCAATTCGTTCTTATGACATAACTCAATAACATAAGCCAAGAAGTTGCCAACATAAACATAATTTAAGGAAATATGAAAACAAGCAACTGCCTGGTAATAAAACTCAGTGCAAAGCGCTCTAAACTGAGAGAAGGTATCTTTTCTTTGGTTGATATCAAGTGTCTTTGTTTGCATAGAGCTGCATGCTCTGCTGTTACTGGAAAACACAGAGCATCAAACGATCTGTCTTCTAGCTCATGTAAACTGGGTCAAACAGCTAAATCATGTACAGTATATGGATAACAGGGCATGTAATTTGCAAGCCATCTAAAGAACAACAACACAGTATTATCTAACAATGTTAAACTATCTCTAAGGTAGATTGATTTTGCAGTGTAGTACAAACTATTATAAAAACACTTGTTTACATTAAAAATTTACAACACATCATACCTGTACATCATAATTGTCTATATTATATTTAGTTTTTGCTTTTTGTACACTGTCTATTTTGTTTATTTTTTATATTATTTTTTACTATTATCTGTCTTGTCACTGTCATTTGGTTGCACTATGAAGCTTTTGTCACTAAAACAAATTTCTTGTTTATGTGTAAACATACCTCGCAATAAAGCTGATTCTGAAACTGACTATGAACCGAAAATCTGAACTTTTTAGGATTTGGTTAACTGATTCATAAAAAAAGATTTAAAAACACGTAAAAGAACAATTTTTTTTTCATAAATCAGTCACTGTTACTTCTCTCATGAACGCGGGAAAGAGAACAAGAATGGACATCAATATTTTCAGTGAAAGATAATTTTTTTAACCTGCTCCTAATAAATAGTTATCCTACGACTTTAAATTAATTTAGCGCACAGACTCATATGAACTTCTATCACACTTTCATTATGCCTTTGCATACTTCTGAAACCTTTAAATTAATTGTATTTATATGGAAAAAGTTACACTCATCAAAGAGTTACAAAATGTTGTCATACTGTATACAGAGCAAAGGTGAGTAAATAAGTGTTAATATCTGGATGAACTATTCCTTAAACATTGCAAATAGTTTGAGGTGCTGCATCATGCAACTGAATTACTACAGTGTTTTTGAGAAAGAAGGTCCTTGCTCTAATTTAACGAGTTCAGACATACTCAATTCCCAAACACGAGCGAGGCGGGGAATCCCTGACTGAAACCGAGATGTTAAAGATAGGGAGAGAAAGCAAGAAACAGAAAAACAGACAGGAACTGAGCAGGAGAAAGAGAGGGAGAGACAACTCATCTAACCTGTTCCTCAAATTTGACATAACCTACGCTTCTCAGAATCGCACCTACACGTTTTTTCCACCAAGACAAGCCCTCAGCAACAGGCACGATCTGAATTAGTCCTGAAATACCCTAGTGCGCATCTGTAACCACACCTCAGAGAAAAAACAAAAGCGACTGACAGCAGATTATCGTGAGACTGAAACGATATCCAAGTAACTTCGCAACGCAAATTCGCAGCACTTTCGTAATAATCCTTATAATGCAGCTACAGATTGACTTTAGCTGTGTTGCTTGGCTCTCGTCCAGTAGCTATCATTACCGTTGCTGGGATAATTAGCTTGAAGTTTTTTGGACTGTGCAAACATGCACTTAAATATGAGCCAAAACATTCAATCATACCAGTTCGAACTAAGACAGACATGTTTCTGTCAGGTACAAGTAGATTTATGTCTTCAGATTGTGTGGAGAGCTTTCACGGCATCTTGCCATGCCGCAAGCAATTTTCATTTCTTAAGCATTGTTTTCTCCAAACAAACAGCCAGGACGCGGATTACAAATGTCATGAAAATGCCAAAATAGCGCTATTAGAGGAACACCGATACCGTAATTTGCTGTTTCCAGCTGTTACTAGTAGCTGTAGCCATTGCATTGATGCAAGTAAGTGTGCTGCTAACTCCAAATTGCTCCCTCTATGCATCTGCAGGCTAAGAAAAGATTTTGGAAATTATCGGGATTTTATCCGAAGTGAGCAGGAGACTCGTAGAAATTTGTGCTGCAAAAGCAATTTCTTCGTGTTTCCACAGCAACTTGGAGCTGTCAGGGTCAGGATTTATGTCTGACATCGGGAAAATCCCCGTGGCCCGGGGCGACTCGTGCACAAGCGAACACCCGCTCTCTTTCGGCTCTACCTAATAGAGCTGGCCTCCTCTGTCGATACTACTCCTACACTGCTCACGGCTTCAGCACGTCAGGATTGGAATTCATCAGCTAATTAAATCTATGCTTGAGATGACACCAACGTCCCTCGCTCTTCTGCTTGCTCAACCAGACACGCTCACCTCATCATTCACTCCTTCCCTCAAACATAAACACACATGTAAACATGGCAACAGCCTGGATCATTATGGGCTGCGGTTGGGGTTGCCCCAGGCGCAAGTTGTCTGTAGCAATCGCAGAACTCATGCACGCCTGAGTGTGTGAGAGCGGAGGGAGGGGAGAAACCATGACTGCGAATAATTAGGGAATCATTTAGCCTGTTACAGATGTCCTTAAACTGTCTCCATCCTTGTAAAAACAAAGCTCTATTTTTACCACATCTTATGTTTCCAGAAGACAGCATTTCTCAACCTTTTTGGGCCCATGAAGCACCACAGCTCCAACAGTAGGGCTCAGTAACACCCTTTATTAACTGAAAACTAATGTTCTAGTTAAATTTTTTTAAATAAATATTTAATTTTAATGTATTATTAATTAATTAAAATAAAAATGTAATTTAAATGTTTTTTCATTTATTTTTACAAATTATTTATATAAAAAAAAAAAATTATATATGAAAAATGTATTTACTTATTTACTAAGAAAATGGCTATAAACAAACAAAAAAAGAAACAAAACAATAAAAAAACTAAAACACACACACGCAAAACAAAACTTTACAAAACAGAAACAAATCTTTACAAAATAAAATTTTAAAGTTGTTTTTTCTTAGTTGTTTCTTTCTTTTTTAATGTGTGTTTTTTAATTTTTATTTATTTATTATTAAATAATTACATCTGGTGTTGAGTAGCTTCGCCAGCCTGCAAAGTCCAGACCTGAACCCCCTTTGAAAAGCACTGGGATGAATTGGAAGAGCAGGCCAGACCCCATCATTCATCATCAGTGCCTGACCTCACCAATGCTTGGGTTTTATTTAAACATTTAATCTCAAATCTCTTCCATTATATTTTGGAACATGACTTTTGGTTTTGCATCCATTCAAAGAGTGGAGCATCTGTGAGGTCAGACGCTTATGTTGGGTCTGGCTAACAGCAGGCTTTTCAAAATTCATCCCCAAGGTGTTCAGGTCTGGGCTTTGTGCAAACACTTCTAAAAGAAGAGAATAGTGCAATCCATATAATCCGGCCACACGTTTTTCATCATGCTATTTCATTTGCTAAAGAACAGCGCAGCCTCACACAAGGTTCTGTTCAACTCCTGACAGTTGACAGTTAACCTTGTGCTGACAGAAACCAACAACTACCACATGTGAGTGGTCTCTGACTGAACCAACTCTCTGACACACACACAGCACATGTGTCATCACAGTTGACAGGCACTGTCATTTAGGAGCTCGAAGGAATGATGTGAGCTATTGTGTGCGCTTATCTGTACGTAAAAGAAGCCTACAGACTGTTGAAACACTGACAATGCACAAACTGATATGCCAAGATCTGCATCGCGGAGCATTCACCTCAGTTTTGTTAAAAGCAATGAGCACAATGTGCTTCAGATTAACATAAAAATATCAAATATGAGTGCTTGACCTGCTTGTTTATTTTGAGAGAAGATGATGAATGCTTCCAAGCTATAAATAGTTGTAATTATATACTCTGGTGTCTAGTAGGTCTCTCTACAGACCAAATTCATTACCATATCATTGTTTTGCCGAATGTTTGTGTTGTCATCAAATGCCTTCCACTTATGTGTCTAAAACAATCCAGCTCACAATCTCAGACCGACGGTCACTGGTCCAATCAGCGACCCTTCTTACCCGTTTGTTTTTACGAATTTTTGTGTAGAACTGAACACTGCTGTCGCAAATTATGAATTAAATATGTAATGTTATCTATAGCTGGCTAACATAGATGAGCATTAGAGAAGGATAAAGACTTGTGGCAGTCCTGAAACAGCAAACACAGTGCTCAGAAATACTTGATTCTGATTAGTCTGATTTATCCATAATTTTCACAAAACTGACTGTTGTTCAAGGCAACTCATTCCTGTAAAAAGTCTCTTGTATAAGAGGCACTCTTAAATAATAAAGATTTCACTCAAATCTGTATTTAATGTTCATTTATTTGGCAAGTAGCTGTGTAAAAAGCAATACAACTAAATAAAATAATCAAAATAAAATGTAAATTTATGAGACAGGTTTCTAAATATAAAGTGGTAGGGCCTGTGGAAATATTGGCAGGGCTACACATATTGTAACTGCTGGCCTGACTAGGAAAAAAATATATACTTATTGTTAAGCACTACGTGTATATAGTACATATCTAAAGGTCATGCAGACAAATGGCACCAGCATCGACTACAGAGAGAGCGCAATGACTTGCACCACAGAAAAGGGAACCAGAGAGGTTTCTGTTTTAAATGAGAAAGCAAAAATGTGGAGATTTTGAGATCTTTCCACCAATGTGCATGAAACAAAAGATGGAAATACAAACCTCGAGGCCTAATAACATTTCTCTGTATAACGTGATAACTGGAGTCTTATGTTTTTAGACTCAAGTTCTACTCTTGCATCCTACTCCATAATCTTAAACATCATTAATCATTTTCAGAGTTTACTTTGGAATCACACACTATGATAGTAACCTGCAGCTGAATATTTCATGATCCATAGTCTTCCAATCACTTGAGCTAACGTCTCTGGTAATGCCATGATCCAAACCTCCATCCTTTATTTTTATTCTTTCATTCCTTACTTCCGTTTACCATTTTGCCAAGGTCATTGTAATGGCAATAATAATAAATAATAAAAACGAAAAGCTAATAAAACTAAATACTCACTGCTTCTCTTGACTAATGTTAACTCCTTTAGGGCAGGGCATGAGACAGGAATGTGTCCGTTTACACCGCACAAAAGACGAATTGTTCATTGCAATACCTGCTTTTATTCTGTAAACGGCTATTTTCCACCTCTCAATCAAGAGTTGAGTGCTCGTGCTAGCGAATTCACAAAGACTGGCATATTTTTCAGACGTACCATGTCAGTCACATTCCTTCCAAAATTTTAAAGGAGCTCCACGTTGATAAGTCAAGCCATCTTAACCCATTTTCTAGGACTGAATATTCCCCCCAAAAAAAGACCAGGTGTACCATAGGACACATCTGTCTTATGTTCTTTCTTTGCCTAATGTGGAGCAGTCAAGGCTTACATAAAGGTACTATTATTTTTTTTTAGACAAATTTAATGCCGTTTTAATCCTTTGATTAATGCGGTGACTGCTTGATGCGCTTAATGTTGCTACTTTCCAAAGGTGTCTCATTTGTTGGGTCCTTTCTCTTCAAAGCCGAGTGATTCATAACGAAATAAGAGAATCAACACAACTGTGTTGTCATTCACAAACTAGGTCAATGTCTAAAACTGGCCAGCTCAACGCTGAACATTGTGGATTAATTAAACATAATAAATGAAAATGAAATAAAAACAAATGACTGTAAATTAATAAATAAATGAATATAAAAAAAATGTATAAAAATGGATGAATAAAGTAAAAAAAAATATAATAATAATAATAATAATATAAATTAAATTATATATAATATATATATTTATTATGCCCCATTAAAATAAAATAAAAATACATTATAAATGTCCAAATATTTATAGACAAATAAAAATAATTAGTTAAAAACTTTAAATAATGATTATTATGATTAGTCTAGTCTACTGAAAAGCAAAAAAAAAAGAGATTAAATGACTTTCTACCACTTCCAGTGTCTGAATGAGCATGTTATACAACGTGTCTACCACACAAGCAAACATGTTTCAAATGCATCTTCATTCCCACCCTTTAATGAGTGACAGAGATGGCAGTGCAGAGATTTTTATCTCTCATAATTCATCACTTCAGCTTCACAGGCACTGTCATTTTGATAAATCAAAATCATGTTTTGAGCGTGATGTAATCCCACAGAATAAAGGCCGGTTTGTTGGCAGTGACGTCAGTCGTTGCAGGTGACAAGAGTGGAATGATTTACACAAGCAATTAACTGCAAGTATCTGAGCGAAATTGAGAGCGCTGGTGTCCACTTAATAAGCTAAACAAAGAAACTTAGGCTTAGTGTTACACAAAGTCTCCTAGATTGCAAACACGACCTTATTAAGAAAAAATTATGTCTCAATTAGCAGAAAGGATTTTTGTGCTACACTTCACCAAGGTTGAATTATGTTTCAGCGCGTCACTCAATCCTGCATCCTCGTGCATGTTAATCCTGCTATGTCACATAAGTCTATAAACATGCACACAATACCAAAGTCTTCCCAAGACAACACTTATGTTACACATCAAACATGTTCGCAGACGAACACAAAACACGATACATATTGCAACGTTCCAGTCTAGCAACTGCACATTACTTACAGATCCCTATTAATCCATACACAAACACGAAGCTTATGGCACTCACACCCTACTGTACATAACACTATGAGCAAACAGATTCTACCGGTGCTAAGAGATATCTGTGCAAACACAAAAACACATTCACAAACAGACTTTCAGTCGAAGAGAAACTTACTAAACGCTTCGAGGTAACGTAAAAGGTCAAAACAGAACAATGCTAGCACAAATACCACAGATGTTATTTTGTGCTCTCAGTTTCTCAATTACATCTGAACTACTTTAACATTAAAGAAAAGAGTCCAAATTCAAATTGGAAAGAAATTAAATTAAGCATCAAGCTCTTTTAATTAAATATGGTCGATTCATTTATGGATTATTTTTTTTTGCATTAAAATTCACTTTCCAGCCGTTTAAGTGTGTGTGTGTGAGTGAGTGTGTGTGTGTGTGTATGTGTTATTTGGCTCTCAATCTCAGCCTAAAAAAGTGGCTCTTCAACTCGTGACCAATCGCAGTCTGCTATACCACAAGGCAGCTCCATTTGAGGTTATTTGATAATAACCGCAAGGTTTAAACTTGTACAAACATAAACATGTAAAGTACACTGTGCTCTTTTTGTAGTAAAGCCGTGATCGCACGCTGACATTGACCCGACATGGTTTACAGCTTTTCTTTTACTGTTCCTGTCATCCCCAAACAACACACTGGAAACAAGGTCCTGACACGACAGTCGGAACAGTGCACATTCACATGTAAACAGATGCCTTTATCTCTCTATTGTGTTTGCACACATGGACCTCCTGAAGCTGGTATATCCCACCTGAATAATTCAGTACTTGTATTATTGTTATTAACTTACATTTCATGCTATTCTGCATGTCTAACAGGTGCTACCCTGCAAGTTTTCCATTTGAATATTTTTTACATTTTAAATTAATTATTAGATTTAAAGATATTATTCAAGCACATTAAGGCAGAATCGTTAGTACAAACTTCTTTTGAAACGATACAATTGCCTTTCAAAGGTTTGGGGTCAGTAAGACTGTTTTAATGTTTTTGAAAGCAAGGCTGCGTTTATTTGATAAAAAAAAAATACAGCAAAAACAGTAATACTGTGAATTATTTCTACACTAAATAACAGTTTTCATCGAAATACATTTTAAAGTATACCTTATTCCTGTGATGGCAAACCTGACTCTTCCAGTTTTCAGCGTCACATGATCCTTCAGAAATCATTCTAATATGCTCATTTGCTGCTCGTGAAAAATTCTCTATTATTAACTTTAAAAACAGTTGTGCTTCTTAATACCTTGGCCTAAAGAACAGCATTTAATAAAATTATTAAAGAACAATTTAACATGATAAACGTCTTTGATTTCTATTTATCAATCTAATTTATTGAAAATATTTAAGCTTTCTTTAAATTAACAATTATATAAACACTGTGTATGTTTGTACTAAATACTGTGCTTTTATAAAATGTGAAAAAAATTCACTGCCATAATTTTCCTTTAAATTCAGATAAGTTAAATTGCATATATTTTATTACAACACTGAATGTAAAAAAGTTAAATGTTAAAAGTTTAAAATAAAGAGGAAAAGGATAAAGGCAGGAATGGTTTGTCGAACTCTACATATGCATATGTATATATGTATATATACATATACACACACACACACACACACACATATATACATACATACACATACATACACACACACACACACACACACGCATACATTCCCATTTTAATTGGTCATAATTACAGAGAGTGACTGAGATCTTAGAAGAAAATCAAATGTTCAAACATTGTTATGCAACATTAGACCTGAACACCCCACGACTTTATTTCAACTCAATCACAGTTCATTACAGTCTTTATGCTTGTCGTCCTTATGTCATTTATCCATCTGATTTATTTGAATAACTTATAAACAAGACTATAAATGCTCACAGACAAAGACAGAATGTGCATGGAGGAAAAAAGCCCATCACTTTCTTCCTGAAACATTCCTTTAAGCACAAACAAATATCCTAAAAAAACACCAAGCGGTGCTCTCAAACAAAATAGCACTTTGCTGACCCCTGTGTGTAAAAACTGGAAACCGAGCATGTGTGTGTGTGTGTGTGTTTTCTCTGCCACTCTTTCTGCCATATCCAAACAAAGTGCGGTAAGTAAAAAATGTAAACTACAATCAGAGAGTAACAGTGATCTACCACTTCATTACTGCGGGCACTGATTGAACAACTATCTTTAATGAACACTCCTGGCAAACGCACACACTTACAAGCCTCAACTGATGGTGTAATAAAATCAAGCTTGTTTATTTTTCCACATAGCAATCCTGATTGCGGTTGTCGTAGTATAACAGCAATCTTTAAATATGAACTATACTCTCCCTTAGTCCTATGTCTATTCTTAAAGCACCTTTTTTTCCACTGAGGAGCCACAGTAGTACAAAACTCATTGTGACAGTGAACATCCTGCCGTTATCCGTCATCACAGCAGATGATCCTCCTGATGGGACACCCAGAACACCTCCCATTCAGTATAATGGATGCCAGTGTTTTGCAGTGAGTTTCCACCTGAATTATTTAGTTCCACATTACGGCAGCTGCTGTATTTAACAGTACGTTTTCAGCCTGCAGGTGCAGTCTGGATTTTTCCATCCTACTGACCAACCATTGAGGCTCATGAATCATTTTAGACAGACTATCACTCCAAAAAGTATTTGAACAGTCAAGCCATTTTCAAAATTGCGTGAATATATTGCCATTATATAAAAACAAATCTAACCAAGTCACATTTGTTTTAAAGAAATATAACAAAAAAAAAAGTGTCAATTCTCAAAAAGCACTATTTGTACTAATACATAATACAATGACATTGATACATTTTAAATATGATTTGAGCATCCCTAAAGAAGCCACTGCAGTTATCAAACACAAATAGTTAATAAATAGTTTAAGAATAACTTAAAGAGCTGTTCACACAAGAAGCGTATTTGTGTTTAAAAATGAGAGATGCAGCGAGTGGAATTAAAAAAAAAAAAAAAAAAAAAAAGCACAGTCTAAAGAAGGATTTAACAAAAAGAGTGTTAGGTCATGTGTGATATACTACAAGCAAAAACACATTCTGTGCAAATGACTCCTTAGTATCCTTTTGATTGAGCTTGACAGCAGGAAATCAAAACTGACTCGATTCACTTTCTTAATAAAAATGTCTCTGGCCTTATTGTGGATGATTCATCAGTGCATGTTGTTCTATGAAAGTTTCCATGATCTCTCGTCAGATGCAGTAACTTTTCCTGCTTCCAAAATTACTTTCATTTTTCTTACGTAACAAATGCCACATGAGTGGGGTCAAATAATATTAACCAACAATATTACGCCACGCAATGGAAGATAAATGGTTTGCGAAAAAAACACTTTTCAAGGAATATTTCACCCAAAAACTAAACTTCAGTCACTGTTTGTACCAAATCGCCATGACTTTACGGAAGATGGTGAGTAAACGGTGGCGGAATTTCTTTATTTGGATGAACAAATCTTTTAATTCCCGGTCAGTATAATTATTCCAGAGAACTTGTTTTATGGACCATTCATTTGTTGTTTTTACAGCAAAAGACATGACACTGAGGTTTCTCTCTGGTTTTTCCTGTGACTGAACTCATGAGTAGCTGAAGGAGACCATATCAACAGAAAAGTCTCATTCGTATCCCTCTGAATTATCTCGTCCCTATTCTGGTTTTGATCTTCTTATTCCGTCATCTCCTCTCTCTCACTTTAACTGCCGCTTGTGCTTGTTTCCCATAAATTACCCTGCGGAGCACCCACACAGCAGTTCACACACATCCATGATGGCCAACTCTCTGACTAAAATCCCCCTGACCTCATCCCAGATGACTAGACATTAGGGGTGTGGGTAAAGGAACGATGAGTGAAAGAAAGTCTTCTGTATTTGGTTAAGAGTTTTTTCTTTCCAAAGTCTTACTTGGATGGGGCCATTTGTTCACCTCTCAGACACCGAGAAAGAAACCTTAGTCATTATGAAACAGTTTGTGTCTGTCCAGGAGGAGGGTTTGAGAGTCGACAGACAAAGAGCATCTGTGTGGTTGAGAAATACAGAGAAAGGAAGCAAGAGGTTGGGAGGAGGAGAAAGTTGTACCTTGACGTGAGACTGTGCTCCAAGGTTGTAGATTTCAGTGGGTTTAACTTCATTGATAATCTTTACCAAGCACGTGCTGTCAGTCAGGTCTCCGTAGTGCAACTTCATGTCTATAAGGCACAGAATAAAAGACATAAACATTCCTCCTAAATGTGACCGAGCAATCTGAAAAGTTTGAAGTTTAAACATTTTTTCCTCCACATCGGCTCAAGTTTAAAGATTGCCACCTAAGCGAAAATAACCAGAGACCCGAAACAAAGAGGTCATGAGGTCTGAAATTTTTATTAAATTGTTTACTGAGCACAAAAAACTGCCCATCACCAGATTAGCTGGAGAGGAATAAGAGAGAAATAACTGGAGAATCCATATCTAGATTTTTGTGCAAAACTTTTTTACATTTTGCTTTCAAAGCCAGATACAGACTGAAAGACCTACAGTATTTGAATTGCAAATGTTTTATACAGGTTGACTATTAAGTGACTTTACTTAAAACTAATCATTTCGGGGAGTGAATTCTGTCATAGAACACTTTTGGCAATCCCATAAATAGGCAAACTCTTGTTTGTACAAAACAGGATTAAGCACTTAAAAGGAGAGTGACAACCATATTTAACTGCACTGTGTAAATGACATTCCCTGTAGGAATAAAAATAGAAAACCTCTGTCTTCTCTGTGATAAACTGCAGCCCAAATGCATGAGTTTTATCACAGAGGAACCATACCAATGATTTTCTCAGACTTCGTCCCAAAAGAAATAATTACAGTCCAAATATTGCTGAAGAATGTTTAGATAGCAACCGTAAAGGAAAGTACCTTAAAAATTACTTAAAAATACTGAATTAACAACTTACAACACCCAGTGGATCCAATGCCTGGTGATATTTTACACAGGTTAGAAGACATTCATGCATTTACAAACATCATAAAACATGCATATCACAATCAGGTGCGTTTGTGTGAAACTCACTTCCTTCTGTGTGTGTTTGAGGGTTATGATAAAGGTGCTCAATCCGGCCCGTGTTAAAAGAACTGGACCTGCGGAGTATACCATGAACCTGCCCAAAACAACAACAAAAACATTCCAGTCTCTTAAGCAGACAGGATTTTAAACTGAATTTATGTACAGTATTGTTCAAAGGTTTGGGATCAATAAAGTTTTTTTTAGCAGCAGCAGTAGTAGTAGTAGTAGTAGTAGTAGTGTATATTTATCTAATGCCATGTCAGCATCTAAGGTTATTTTCATGGCAAAAACAATTTAAAAAGATACAAGTATAACAAATACAATAAAAAACAGCAAACATACAAAGTTATATTGCACAAGATTTTTAACACTAACATATGATAAAAATGTTAAAACTTTTGCTGCCATAATTATATTAAACTCTTTAAGTGAGTTTGCTTTATAAAAGAGTTGTCCACATACACTAAAAGCTGGACAGTCCAATAAAATATGTTTGACAGAAAGGGGAATCTCACAGAACATGCATTGAGTAGGATCTTCACCTTTGAGCAAAAATGCATGAGTCAGTCTTGTATGATCTACTGTATGCGACATCTGGTAAATACCACTTGATAAAATCTGTTTGAAATTTCCAGATGCATTTCATGTAATTTATTATTTGTACATGTATCCCACTCTTCTTGCCACTTATTTAATATGTAACGATTAATAATAGGTCGGATCTCTAAGGGAGGAATATGACATGTGTTTACTTCCTGATTAAAAGCCTTCTTTGCAGCTGGATCAGCTCGCTCACTTCCTGAAAGAGCAACGTGTCCTGGAACCCAGCAAAAATAATACTATAGATTTGATTCTGTAGATGGTCTACTTTGGTTAAAATATAATCTATCAAAGGATGATCAGTTTTAAAGAGTCCATTACTTGAAGGCATGATTTAGAGTCTGCAAAAATGATAGTATCCTTTTGCTGAACATTTTCAACATATTCCAAAGCTGATAGCAAAGCTGTGAAAACTGAACACTGTTGAAATATGAATTCCATAATGTTCACTGTAAAAAGTTATTGGGATTTTAACAGTAAGAGACTGTAAAAATGCTACAGTAAAAATCTGTCAACTGGTTAACGGTTAGTTTCCATACAATATACGATGAATAAATGTAATTACATTTAAAGTTTATACTATAAATAAAATGTATAGTATATATAATACTGTTAAAAATAAGTTTTTTGGAAGTAAAGTTAAAGTCATTGTATAATTAGCAGTGATAAACCGTAAATCAACACTCCCATAATTCCCTGCATGACACTCCACATTTGATGTTTTTTTTTGTTGAAATAACATGTTTCTTAGTTTTTCTTATCGGTTGTGTATAGTGTTGTCACGGTAACCAAAATTTCATTATTCGGTACCGATACCAGTGAAAATCCATGGTTCTCAGTACCAATTTCGTTACCCAAGCAAAACAAAAACATATGCTATTTAAAAAAAAATTATAACTTTTTATCACTAAAAATAAAACCAATGCCATTTTTTATACTTATTTACAATTGTGTTTTACAGTTTCTCTGTAATATAATTATGAGAAACAGTAAACAAGTTTAATTTAAATTTAATTTGTTTTTTAATTAATGAAATTTAAACATTTTATTTTTTGGTAAATAAAGCGGATTTGCTATTAAAATTAAAAAAATGGAAGAAATAGTGTGATTTATTTCTTTAAAAAAAATAAAGTTTTATAATTTTTTTCAACAGTGGTTGCAGTATCACACTACTAAATAATAGTAATATTCATAGCAAGATGCCTTTATGTAAAAATTTACTTTTATTTTGATGTGTTACCATGAATACCTTAAAATGTACACTGGTTTTACTCAAATGAAATGGTAAAATGCTTGTGAAGTGACTGACCGAGTACTCGGTACCACCGGTACTTAAAGAAACCTGGTACCATGACATTTTCATTTTTTAGTACCTACTAGGTACTGAAGTACCGGGTCTTTTGACAACACTAGTTGTGTACATTAGGATTTAATCTTACATCTAATGTTATTAAATGAATGTTTATTGCATTAATTCAGTATCATGCGTGTCACCATGATGTGGATTAGTGTTTTGTGTGAATGACACAGTGCACCTTCTATATAAACAAGTATTGCCCTCCTCAGCTCGTATAAAAGCCATTTGTGATGAGCTTTAGTTCATCATGTGATTTTCTCACCACCACTAGTTTTTGGAGGTTATCAGTGTGTTACAATGGTTCAAAACAGATAGTAGTACTTCAATATGTCTGTTTATTAACATTAAATAAGTTAATGAAATACTGTATTTCATTTTGAATTTAAGTTAAGTCGTAAAACCTAAAATGTTGCTAGCATATTTTGGGTGAAGTGAAGTTGACAGTGAAGTTCTGGCAACCACAATTTATGAAATATTTGACCCTGAATGTCACAGATTTTTTTTTTTTTTTTTACAGTGTTGCTGTCCTAAAGTATTTATTGAGAAATGAATACTTTTATTGAGCAAGTTTACATTAAACTGATCAAACATGACAGCAAGGATATTTAAAATGTTACTTTTTAAATAAAAGCTGTTCTTTTGAATTACTGAAAAGAATCCTGAAAAAATGCCTAAAATGTTACTTTAAAATGTAAGAATTTCACAATATTCCTGTTTTTACTGTATTTTTTATTCAATAAATTCAGCTTCGCTAAGAATAACAGGCTTCTTTTTTTAAAGAAAACATAAAAAGAATTTACCCAAACCTCTGAACAGTCAAATATTTCTTTATATATTAAACCTTTAAAGATCCAACCCATTTAAATGAAATCTTATGAACATATGACTTTCATATTTGATTATTAACAGACAGGGAGATATTTGCATCAGATCAATGTGAGGATGATTTCAGATGGGTTTGTAGCATGTCTTTAAGGGTTACATTGGCTTACCCACCTCATAACCTTTAGCCAGCAGAAACTCAGCCAGGTAGGACCCATCCTAAAACCACAAAGACGTAGAATTATTTTGGGTTTTGAGAAACATGCACACACATTTACGGCAAGCATTACCCAAGAGAGCATTCAACACAATGACCATTTCTTTCAAAATTTCATGAGCCAGTCCGCCACGAATACACCGCCTACATTATACAAATACATGTTTTTGCACACGTACACACACGCGCTTGTGTCGAAACTGACCCTTGTGTCTTTCCAAAGCTCTATGACTTTATTTCTTTCAAGCAACACAACTATTTTTGCCCCTGTGGATCCAATTATATGGACAAAAAAGACTATTTTCTTTTGTTTTTAACAGAAGAGAGCAAGTCAAACAAGTTTAGAATGACATGAGGCCGGGTATATGATGACAGAATTGTCATTTTTGGGCGAGCTATCCCTTTAACAGCAGAGAACTAAAAATCCCCTTACTAAAAAGAGCTCCAAACATAGTCTGCAAAGAATGCAAAGTCGACAAGACAGCTAACAAATAAGTAAGGAGTGCCTATGGGCTACAACACACACCATAAGCCAGTGTAATACAAGTTTACGGAATCACCTGAGCACATCACACACACAGACAAAAGAGTATTAATCGAGCAAACAAGGCCAATGTTTAAGTCAGTGAAAGCCTGACAGCTCAGTTTAAGTCTCTGAATCCACCTGCCGTACACTAAAGACACGTTTTAACAAGACATAAGATATAAACAGCTTTCGAGTCGCTTTCATTCTTATTCTCGTCTCCTTCTCATTCTCCCTTTTTCCCCTTTCATACTTCCCAACCGCACATTCTAGAACTTTGGAACATTCCGCCCCGGCCATGGCATTCCGCCCCCTACTTCCTGCTGGGGTGATATAGGCACAGTCCCAAAGACCTTTGGGAAAAAAATGAGAAGCTCCAGCAGCCGTGTATGTGCCTGTATATATATATATATATATATATATATATATATATATATATATATATATATATATATATATATCTGCATAGGAAAAGATGTGCTTAAAGATACATTACCATTTCCTTTTCAAACCGTTCGTTGGCCATTTACATAAAACCCTGCTCAATGTCTGACCACCTGAGGCTCTCTCTGTGAATATGTGTGTGTGTGACACAACCAGTGCCAACTACAGCGCGGACTCATAACCCTGATAAAAAGCAGCTTATCGTCACACCGAGACTGTTGGGAAACGTTGCCTGTTTCCCGCAGATTATGTTCATAGACAGGAAACCTAGACGGACACGACATTCCAACCAGTCTGTGCATACGCACACACTGGCCTACCTTCAGCCACCAATCACTTTCAGTCTGAATTATAAAATCTTTAAAATAAATCACTTTTTAATTCCTAATCATCTCTTATTTTGAGTCAAACCACATGTGCGAAACATCTCAGAAATACGGACTAATTTGGAAAAACTTTCCACTGCAATTACAATCACCCTTGTGCACCACATAAAGATAAATCTATAGGCCTTTAGACCTCTGCACGAGACACAGGCTGATTGCTAATGGCAAACTGTGGATGCATTTGTGCTGAGAAGCCAGAATGGTTAAGGAAAGAATGAAAGCGAGTCAAATAAGTCTCTCCGTCTGTGACGTATTATCTCTGTTTGTGTACGTACTGTGTGTTGACTGTGTGAAAATAGATCACTTACATTTGCCTTTGCCCGCTGTAAAGCGGTCTTTCCCAGTTTACCAACTCAAAGCACACATCCAAACAAACTGCTGTGTTCCTTTATTAACCACAAGTGGGCGCAACAACTTCAGCTTAATTATCTGCACACGTCAACAAAATACACACAATTAAAGCGTTATACTATTCATTTTGGCTATGGCAACTGCCTTTGAAATATGCTGTAATGTAAATTGAGTCCAGTTATGGTTTTATAGTGATAAGCCTACACCAAATTATAATCATTTAATAATAATCATCAATTAATAAATATTTAAACTGCTTCCATACATCAGATAGTGTTTGTTTATTTACTTTCATCTGTCTGAAATAAAATGATTGCCAAAAATTTGCCATCAACTTATGATGATATAAGCATAAAACTCCAACAATAACTGGGAAAAAGAGCTATAATCTACTATTTTCTAAATATGTTCCCTTCAATGTGTTGCAATTGTTGCATTGCTAACTTGCCTTAACACACCTGCCTCTAATAGTATGGCTATTAGAGCTTGTTGGCTGGTTCTGGTGTGTTTAAATGGGGTTGAAGCTAAACTCTTCAGGACACCGGCCCTCTTGGACTTAGTTTGGGCACCCCGTATCTAGACGATGTGTGTCATTCGAGCGCCCTCTTCTGTTCATCAAACAAACTGCATGCTTCCTTTTTTACTACGTTGCAGTCCTATTCCGCTTCCGCTCTGCCACGTTAAAGCTTTATCATAAGAATCCTCCCAAAAACCCTCTCAGCACATACACCCAGGCAAACTTTATACGCTACAAGCTGGTCTTTCCAGTTAAACTAAAGAGTTCAAAGGAATGTAAATAATTGTAGTGCATGCCCGACTTGGCATCTAATGTTACACATTGAACCACGTCAGCGTTCTGATGCAATTCAATGCATGTCAATTAACGTTTCTAGCTTCTTTTTCTCTCTTTTGACTTTGCATTTACCTCACTGACAAAATAAATCTAAATAATGTGTAAAAATATAATCTCATGCACACCAACACAGATGGAAAGGGATTATATAAGGGATTACAAAATTAATACAAAATAATTAAAGAGGCTGAAAGGTATGTTTCAATCCCAGCCTGCCAACATCACAACAACTGACGATTAAAGGCAAGGCACTTTAAAGATTCCATGGCATCAATACAGTGGGAGAGGCTCTGTACACACACACACTATCTAAAACAGACATATTTACACAAGCTGATATTCCCTCATGCTGTATCTGGACCAGAATATCATTTTCACTCATTAGAGTGTGTTTGTAATATATGAAAAGAAAATGCCAACGAAACTTTTCTGTAGACAGCAAGTTCCCCCTTTTGCATTCATACAATTCATTCAATCATATTTTCTATCATATAGTTTCTCTCAGCAGGCTGCCTTCAGTAATGTTTTCACACACTACTTAAAGGGGTCTTATTATGCAGTTTAACTTTTTCATCTTTAGTTAGTCTGTAATGTTGCTGTTTGAGCGTGAATTAAAAGATCTGCAAAGTTACAAAGCTCAAAGTCCACTTCAAAAGGAGATAAATCACTTTTCAAAAATCTCAACGAACAACTCGTTTGGACTACAACGCATATTTTCTGGGATTTGTGATATCACAAATATCAACGAATGGGACGAGACCTGGTTGAGCTGCACTAGAGAAGACACCAAGTGTTATAACTATGTCAGAGACATGCTAGCTTTGTGGTTACAATCCCCCAGGTGTAAAACTTGATTTTGACACAATATTTACGCCGAAGCTTGCAGGGGGCTATGGACAGGGGCATGACATTTCCCGACCAGGTGCCGAGTGCTGCCAATCACAACACACACAGGCTCAGCTAACCAATCACAGCACATTTCCTATTTCAGAAGGCAGGCCTTCATTTAAAACAGGAACTATTTGAGCCGTTCATGCCAGACTGGGGGAGAGAGATATTCTAACAATGTAAAATATGTTAAAAACAATGTGTTTTTTGAACAACCTTGTATGAGAGCCTGTTCTAGTTCACCCCAAAACAAAATCAAGACTTCGTAAAAGAGCATAATAGGAGCTCTTTAATAAGTAATTAATATGTATAGTAATAGGCTTTTGCACAGTTAATGGCCAACTTTTCAGCAACAAATAATCAATAAAATGAACTCTGCTTGCCTCATTAATTATTTAAGTGCTTTGTCACAGGAAAAAAAAATATGTGACTGATATCTTTTAGGGCTGAATTGTGGTTTAAAACACTTTAATTGGAGTGGAGAATAAATATACAGTTTTTAACCATTTAAATCTTACTATTACGGTCCAGAAAATCTGGCCAGGACAAAATTGATGGCACATTCAGCAATATATATATATTATACACGCAGTGGGTACAGAAAGTATTCAGACCCCTTTAAATTTTTCACTCTTTGTTATATTGCAGCCATTTTTCCCTCAATGAACACACAGCACGCCATATTGACAGAAAAACACAGAATTGTTGACATTTTTGCAGGATTTATTAAAAAAGAAAATCTGAAATATCACATGGTCCTAAGTATTCAGACCCTTTGCTCAGTATTTAGTAGAAGCACCCTTTTGATCGAATACAGCCATGAGTCTTTTTGGGAAAGATGCAACAAGTTTTTCACATTGGATTTGGGGATCCTCTGCCATTCCTCCTTGCAGATCCTCTCCAGTTCTGTCAGGTTGGATGGTAAACGTTGGTGAACAGCCATTTTCAAGTCTCTCCAGAGATGCTCAACTGGGTTTAAGTCAGGGCTCTGGCTGGGCCATTCAAGAACAGTCACAGAGTTGTTGTTAAGCCACTCCTTCATTATTTTAGCGGTGTGCTTAGGGTCGTTGTCTTGTTGGAAGGTGAACCTTCGGCCCAGTCTGAGGTCCTGAGCACTCTGGAGAAGGTTATCATACTTGATATCCTTGTACTTGACCGCATTCATCTTTCCCTCAATTGCAACCAGTCGTCCTGTCCCTGCAGCTGAAAAACACCCCACAGTATGATGCTGCCATCACCATGCTTCACTGCTGGGACTGTACTAGACAGGTGATGAGAAGTGCCTGGTTTTCTCCACACATACAGCTTAGAATTAAGGCCAAAAAGTTCTATCCTGGTCTCATCAGACCAGAGAGTCCTTCAGGTGTTTTTTAGCAAACTCCATAGGGGCTTTCATGTGTCTAGCACTGAGAAGAGGCTTCCGTCGGGCCACTCTCCCACCTCCCGACTGCATCTCTGGAGCTCAGCCACAGTGATCTTTGGGTTCTTCTTTACCTTTCTCACCAAGGCTCTGTCTCTGAGCTCTTCAGGCAGTTCTTCTGACCTCATGATTCTCATTTGCTCTAACATGCACTGTGAGCTGTAAGGTCTTATATAGACGGGTGTGTGGCTTTCCTAATCAAGTATAATCAGTATAATCAAACACAGTTGGACTCAAATGAAGGTACAGAACCATCTCAAGGATGATCAGAAGAAATGGACAGCACCTGAGTTAAATATATGAGTGTCACAGCAAAGGGTCTGAATACTTAGGACCATGGGATATTTCAGTTTTTCTTTTTTAATAAATCTGCAAAAATGTCAACAACTCTGTGTTTTTCTGTCAATATGGGGTGTTGTGTGTACAATAATGAGGAAAAAAAACTTTAATGATTTTAGAAAATGGCGGCAATATAACAAATAGTGAAAATTTTAAGGGGGTCTGAATACTTTCCATACCCACTGTATATATACACATGTGTGTGTGTGTGTGTGTGTGTGTGTGTGTGTGTGTGTGTGTGTGTGTCACATAGTGTGTGTGTGTGTGTGTGTGTGTGTCACATAGCAAGACAAGGCCGTTACTTAAAACACATCACATAAACGTGCAGAGCGAAACCTAGAAACCTGAATACCAAGTATCATGGATGACTAGATACACACCCATGTCTGTAACATTCTCAAGCACTCTAAACTTACAAAAGACATGTAAAACGTTTCACAACAGACTAGAAATGAAAGTTATGCCATTTTGTCTGCTTCCTTATTTCAACAGTTTAAACTTTCTCTATCCAGCAAACTGGAAAACAACATCCCGCTACCAGCTTATATCCTCAAAAAACTTTTGAGAGGATGTGTCACATGTGTGTCCTGTTACACAGTTCACAGTGATTCACAATGAGAAGGTCCCAGGTGTGGCTAGATAAACGACAGCCAATGAAAGGACTCACGTGAGACTCTCCTGTTTGTCACCAGGTCTGTAGTGCTTTACAGACACAACAGGGCACACCGGACAAAGTCATCCCACTATACTATGCACCTTGTACTTGCTTAGTTGACAGTTCCTTATAAGTCCGGAAATGACCACGTGAGAAAAACAAAAAAACGTATGGCCTATCTATATAAAAAATGTATTTTACAGGGACAAATAATTGTATTTTAGCAAAAACTACTGTCGTCATGGTTACCAAAAACCACCAAGCAAGTGAGTAAAGGTGTCAAGGACAAAACTGGACGAAATTGTCTCATAAAAGTCTGTCATCATTTCCTCACTCTCTTGTACGGGACTGACAGCCTCAGTCACTATTCGCGGCATCTCTTTTCCGTTAAAAACAATGAATTGTGACTCAGGCTATCATTCTGCTTGACATAGCCATTTGTTTTCCACAGAACAAAGAAGGTCAAACTCGCTTGAAACAGATTTAAGGAGATTAAACATGACAGACTTTTGATTTCTAAGTCTCCGTATATATCATCGCGTATGTTGAGTTACCTGACCGGTTATGCCTGTAATGATGGCCACTTTCCTTTTCGTCTCGCCGGTGGCTGCCGCCGCTGCTGCTGCACACTGAGCCATTTTTTGGAGCTGGTTTCTGTTCGGAGTGTGTAGGGCAGGTCTGGATGCACTGTGCGCGATCGTTTGTCATGAACGGATGCAAACACATCCGAAACTCCAGCTGCTTGAATGACACATTCAGGAACCTGCACTCAGCAGCCAATCACAGAGCTCAGCGCCAGTGACGTGAGCACCACAGAATAAAGAGGAGAGGAATCCCGTTGGCTTGGGCTGTAAATGTGTCACAGCGCCCACTAAAGGAATCAAGATTCAGGAGGAATGAAACAAAACGCTGTTTAGGTTCTCACTTTATTATTATCTAATAATAATTTGTACAATTATATAATATGTCTACATTATATAATAAATCCTAGGCCTAAATCACTGCTGTTAAATGGCTTCAACTAGTCTAGGCTGTTTTTCTGGTGTTTGCTGGTATCTCTCAGGATTGGCGTCTATAGGCCATGCCTTGTGTATTATAGGGAATAATATTCAGAAAAAAAACAAGCCTTGTGCATTATAGGGAATAGTATTCTGAATATTTCACAGCTGGTTTGATACCATTAGCTCTAACAGTGTGAGAGTTTATTTAATTTGATTGGGTACAGTACATATAACAAATGAAAAGATGTGGTTTTAGTACTCTATATAAACACAATAAAGGAATAATCTGAAATACTAAGCCTTGTGTATTAGGGAATAATATTCTGAATATTTTAACTTGATATTCAAACAGTGTCAGAGTTTAATTAATTTATGTGGGTATAGTATATAAAACAAATGAAAAATATGGATTCAGTAAAAATAATAAAGGCATTTTTTTATTTTATTTTAAAGGCAAAAACTAATTGCTTAATTAATTTAATTAAAAAAATAATTTAAATTTATATATATATATTTTTTTTTTTTCCACTAGAAATTAAGCCTTGTGCAATGTATATTTATGTCTATCTGAGTCAGTTTGGGATCAAAATATAACAGCCACAAAGACTTTAATTGGCATAAATACAGTTTATAAAATAATTGAAAATTTAACTTTCAGTGCATATTTCAGTGCATGAGGCAAAGAGGTTCGCATTCTTGAGCTAAGGAAGCAGGGTTGTAAACAATTTTGTACAGTAAACAGGTAGATGTGTGTGTGAGATCATGAAGACTTGTATTGTGTTTTTAAGGGTAACATCGTTCTTACATGATTGATTTTGCCACAGCCGTAGATATATGTGTGTGTGTGTGTGTATTGTTCCGAGAGGAGATAGAAAGAACAAACAAGACAATCAAATGTTTGTTCAAAATATATTTTATTTTAGATAATATTTAAAGTTCCAAAGCAGGTACACCACAACAATATATATTTCAAATGATGTAGAAGTACTAATAGTACTGATTTTAGTTTATGTAGCTATTATATTTCAGCTTTCCTCAATCCAGTCATGGCATATAAAGAAACTGAAATCAAAACATAAAAATAAATAAATCTCTTATTAATGTATAATGTTTAACTTGTTATTAATGTTTTGTATTTTTCCTTAGAAGCTTATGTGTCTAAAAACACTACTTTGTTAGCCATCAGCTGGCGTACAATATATTTCACTCCATTTATATTTTGTGAAAGCATTTCAAGTAAACATCAGAAAAGGTGATCAATCTTTATATAGAGAACCACACAAAAACACACAATACATTGGTAGGTAGTGTTCTGTTTTTTTCTTTTTTCTTTTACGTTTGCCTTCATGGAAGGTGAGATGTCTACTACAAAGAGAGGGAGTGAGCAAGACCGAAAACAGCTAGTGTCCCAGTCTCAAATTTCCAGCTTAAATTTTTTTTTTTTTAAACCAAAATACAATGAAGTGTGAGATCAGCGCCATTACCTAAACATTTTGCACAATACATTTGCTCTATGAGAAACCCTCTATGACATTCTAAAAGACAGTATTGAATAAAATGCTGTAAGTGAAAGTTGTATTTGGGTCATGGTTATTTGTATCAGATAACAGTAGCTACATGCACACATACAAACTCCAAACTCTTTAGACTTCCTAAAAATCAGCAGAAATGACATAACATTCACAAATGATAGATTATTTGCAGGATTTTGACATTAAGGGTGCTAGAGTTTCAAGTGTAAAATACAGTACTGTTTCCTGTGTGAATTCTAATGCCTTCACAGACATGAGAATTAAATGTTATAAACCAGGCAGTGACATACAGAATATTACCATAAGACTCAATATATTTGTGCGTATAGAGTATGAATGATGATTTCTGTTGCACTCTTAGTTATTCACGTGCTTCCTCCAGTCATGGCATATTATAAAGTGCACAAGACCAACTCACTGTAGAATTAAACTGTATGTAGTAATTTTTCATAAGACGACGGCCACCAGACAGTTAAAACCCACCTAAACCAGGACTGGAGCACAGTGCAAGTTTGTCATAGAGCCATAAATGGTTAACATTTTACAAAATAGTGAAATATTATTGTCCCACAAGTGGAGAGCTGTACTTTTAATGTGTTGTATGCTGTTTTAACTTAAGCTTGAGGTAAGTCGGTAATAGACAATGTACAGTTTAATATTTAAATGTAATATTAAATAGATGTTGTGTAGTTGTTCAGGTACAACAGTATTGGTCCAGTGTGTTACCAAGGCATCAGGAGAGCCGAATATCTCTTCTGTAGAAAACATTAAATTAAGGATATGACAACTGAATGTTTATTGCTTTTTTAACATTTAAAGGGACAGCCCACCAAACACAAAATTAAATTCTGTCATCATTTACCCGTCCTCATGATGACTTCCTTTCTCCTAAAGAACACAAAAGAAGAGATTCTAAAGAATGTTGAAATACAAAAAAACTGGGTGGGACTGGAAAATGTTATCAGATACTGTTTTCTTCTTTTGTGTTCTGAAGTAGAAAGGCATACAGGATCAGAACGATGTGAGCGCGAGTAAACAATGACAGAATTGTAATTTTTAGGTGAACTATCCACAGATATTTCAGGTTATGCATCTTACCTGTTTATCCCTCTGGAGGAGGGCCATGAGAAGAGTGACACTTGTTTTTCTGTGAGAGAAACAGGTTCATTAGTTTTGTATATATATTATTTTATTTGCATTATTTCACTGCTGCACTCATTTAGCCATAAATTTGAAGCTGTTATTAACCTTATGGTGTAGACGGTAGTGAAGCGCTCGGTCTGAAAGCCATGGGTGTTTCAGGGACTGGGATGCACTCATTCTCCAACTGCACAAAAATAAAATCCATTAAAACACAAACACCCAGTTAATTTGTCAGAATTAAAAATACAGGAACACACAAACCTTTTGCTCTTCACAAGCAGGCGTGAGATGAAATCTTTGGCCTCCTCCGAGATGTCGGCAAACTCTGCTTCTTCAAAACTCCACTGACACGCCAGGATGTTATTTAGGGTCTCATTATCATCCTCACCCAGGAACGGAGACAAGCCACTGAGCCTACACACGCAAACACAAGTACGCTTTACAAATCTCTCTCCTTTTGGTATTATATGATTGTTCATTGATGTCTATGGACTCACAGCATGTACGTGATGACACCTAAACTCCACATATCAGTTGGGAATGAGACAAATTCATAGTTGATAACTTCAGGAGCCAGGAACTCGGGTGTGCCAAAGTTCACCCTCAACTTTTCCCTGGGTTTATATCTGAAAGGAAAATGAAGAACAAAGTGGCGTGATAAAAGCAGTAGATCCATGACACAGTGTAAACACAGAAACAAATACTAACCTTCTTGCAAGCCCAAAGTCAATTATCTTCACCTTGTTTGTTTGTCGACTGACACAGAGAATGTTTTCAGGCTGGTGACAGAGTAAACAAAGGCATTTCAAACTTCTTGTTCTTTTTTTATGCAGCTGATACAATGCATATTATTAACAAGAATGTGTTCGGTACCTTTAGGTCAAGGTGTAATATGTACATCTTGTGCATGTACTGAAGGCCTTCACTGATCTGTCTGATGAACAGCACTGTGTCCAACTCGGTCAGCTTGTAGTTCTCATCTATGATCCGGTCAAACAGCTCTCCACCATCAACACTAGGGGGTAGCGAGGGTACACAAATACAAAAAGAAACAAAGCATGAATAAGATTCAGTTAGTGAGAGTGAATGTCTGTGTGTGAAATGTGTTTTTCAAGGTTACTTACTACTCCATCACTAGAATGATTTCATGTCGAGATTCAAAGGCGGCGTAGAGCTGGATCAGATTGGCATGATTCAACTGGTTCATCACTTCAATCTCACACTTTACTACCTCCTGACAACACAAAAATCAGTGAATCGTTACAATACATTTATAATTTTAAAGCAGTGGTTCACGGACCAGTGTGAATATTAACTGAAAACGAACTAAACTAAATTAAAACTATCCAAAATGTTGAAAACAAATAACATTATAAAAATACAATATAAATATTAGAAGAATAAAAAAACTAAAAAATAAGGAAATTACTAAAACTGAAATGCAAAAAAAAATTATAAGCACATTGCTAAAACTTAAATTAAAATTAAAACTGATAATACAAAAATAAAATCAAAACATTAATCAAAACATTAAACAACACTAAAAAATATCACTGTTGTGGGTCACCAAGTGGTCCATATTTGAATTGGATGATTTAAAAAACAACAATAATGATGTCTTAAAACAGCCACAGCCATTTACCTTCTCCTTCTGACTCCTGGCTTTAATGATCTTGGCTGCTAATATCAGGCCGGAAGATTTCTCTTCACATTTGTGCACCATGCCAAAGCGTCCTCTAAAGACAAAAAAACAAAACAAATTTAAATCACAAAGTTTGGAATCTTTAAATTCCCACATTCTTTTTAATACCGCAAAGGAAATGTACTGTAATCTCCTCTTGTCTCTAGGTATTTACTTTCACTAAGGGCTAAAAATATTCAGCATGTCTTATTACTCTCTCAGTGTCTTTCCCCATCCATCCACACACACCTGTCTGTCACTTTCATGCCCTTGTGTATCATGTGTCCTGTAAGCTCTTAAAATGCTCAGCAATCTTGTGTTTAATGGGTTAATGGGTTTAAAGACACAGGTATCTTTCCTTAAAAGTGCCTTTGATGTAAACAAATCTAATATAATTTGATGCCACATTAATACTAACTCACCCTCCAAGCACTTCCTCTTTATTGATAGTGTAGTAACTTGCAATCTGGTGGGTCTTGGTTGTCACTAGACGGTGCTCAAATGGTGCAGGTGGAGGAGGGGAAGAATCTGTAGAAAAGATAGCAAATGTAATTACAAAAAGGGAAATAGATTCGCAGTTATTCTTAGACTATTTTCTTACCAATGACATATTCATCAGTTCCTGGCTCTGCATCTTTCCTCTCCTCTTCTGTCTCCTCGTCTGGTATATCTCGTCCCGCCTCTGCAGCTTCAAGTCCTGCTTCCTCTTCCTCCTTCAATTCCTTCTCCTCCTCTTCCAGCGCCTCCTCCACTCGGCTTTTTTTAAGTTCATCTTCAGTCAGATTCTCGTCAGTAACATGCCTCTTAGGGCTGAAAGTCATTTCCAGACTCTCCTCACAGCTACATGAATATATAAATTAAAAGAGAGGCAATATGAAATATATTTTATCTTAGTATCTTATTATATTTTCAAATACAATACATTATATAAATCCATCATTTTTTGAATATTGTTGTATTTTGAATTTTGAGCACCACTTCAAATCAGCATATTAGAATGATTTCTGCACATTTAGCTTTGCCATCATAGGAATACATGACATTTTAAAATATATTCAAACAGAAAAAGTTCGATTGTAATAATAGTACACACAAGATTACTGTTTTTACTGTATTTTGATCAAATAAACACAGCCTTTGTGAGAATCAGATACTCATTTTAAAAATATAAAAATGTCTTACAGTCCCAAAACGTTTTAGTAGTAGCATATTAACTGTTTCTTTTAACCAAATTCGCATCTGAATATCCAGGACATACCTTTCTGGTGTGACTGTAATGCTTTCATCTGTCTGGCCAGATGAGTTCAGCACAGCTAGCTGGCTTTCTTCAGATAACAATAAAGCCTCCTCTTCTTTTGACCTTTCATCTTCCTCCTTTTTATCCTCCTCTTTTATCTGTAATAATTCAGCAACAATTTCTTGCTCTCTTGCTTCTTCTTCCACTGCATCCTGTTGTTTGTCATCTTTTCTTTCCCTATGTTTCTCTCCTTCTTGCTCTTCTTCAATAAGATCCAGATGTGCAGCTGCGCTGACTGCTGTCTCTGCCGTGCATTGAGAAAGCTGATTGTTCTGTTGGTTGAGCTTCTGCACTTCTTCAAATCCAGCATTGACTAAGTCTTCAAAAGGAGGGGGAAAGAAATTAGCACAAAGAACAAAGAATCTTAAACATTATTAATCAGTTTATTTACAGATTTTCAATGTGACCTCTGGCTTTTAAACTCTGTTTTCTTTTCTTCCTCACCTGATGCATCCAGTGGTTTCTTTTTCTTCTGGGTTTTTAAACCTTTTTGGTACACTTTAGATTTCTCCTTCCCATCCTTTTCTCTAAACTAGAGAGAGAAAAAGAAACAACAGCACAATAGGACATTTATTAGAAAGGACAAAGGTAAACAGTAAGTATCTATCTATATGGTCACAAGTGAAGTGTCATAATAATACAAATTCTAACCAGTGTAAAAAAACAACATGATCATTTCATAACAATCCTTTAAGTAAAAACACCTGCTTTCAGTGACAAGTACACATTCAAATGCTCTGAGCTGCTAATGCGCAATGAACCTGATATTTCTGATCACACACAATCATCTGCTATGAGCTGAATGTACAGCTGTGTCTTTGAGCTGCTACTGAGAATCACTCATCATGTCATCGGTCAATCTGTTTCCTAAATGCCTCAAGCCAATGACAAGGACAATGAACCTGGCAACCCATGTTCTAGAAAAGCCCCTGGTGGAAATGCAGCACAGCTAGACACAAAAATAAGTTGGAAAATAGAGAAAGAAACATGCTATCCAACTATTTTGGATAAAGAACAAACTTCACACACCATAAAAAGCAAATGTGAAAAATTCTTGGGTAAGATAAAGAGACAAACAAAAATGTTACAAAAATGGAAATATTTTCATTGTACAGAAGTCCACCTTTGAGCAACAATAACTCATTCATTAGGTCATCTGCTTCACAGATGTTACTAACTAATGCTAATTTTGCACATAATTGTTTGTATAGTGAGAAAAAGTGTCTTTGTTAATGTATTTGGCTCATTCGTTCACTGTAGTTTGTACTTGTTCACAAATGAGTAATTTCAAACAAAGAACTGGTGCATAAAACATCTAAACTTACCCTGCCGCTGGATTTTGAGTGTGTTTTTTTCAAGAGATCTGCCAATTTTGAGTGTTTCAACACTTCGGCAACAAAATTGACAACCTGCTGAATGCCGCTGACCAGTCGCTCCAAAGCATCAAGTCGCTGATCCTGTGTTTCCTCCTTCTCTCGTACAGTTTCTATCACGACACGCACATCACACAACATCTGCTCAATAATTCGTCCACCTGCAGCTGTGCCTTGATCTTGACCGATGGTATCTAGTCTTTTCAGAGACGCTTCCTGCAGGGCGAGGAGTTTGTCCATCTTATCACTCAGATCATTGACTTGTCCTTCAATATGTACAAGAGAAGATGACGAGGAGGATTTCGGTGAAGGCTCACCAGAAATGGATGAAGATGGATGTTTGTTTGAGGTAGAAAGCGAAGCTCTTTTTGCTGTTGCTCTTCCACCGTTCAGTCGTTTCTGAGGATGAAGTGGTTTGGGGTCATAAACCCGAGCAAGAGACTTCACAAGATTAGAGCTCATGATGACACTAAAACAAGTTCAAACAAATAGAAGTTTTGCTTATTTTCTTCACGTCCTCTTGAAAATGCTTCCAAACCTACAGTTCATTTGTTCCCCTTCTCATTCCCTTGCTTTCTCTCTGTATGGTGTCTTCAGCTTCAAAACCGATGCTTTTTATAGGGGTAAGCATGCTTCTTCCTATTGGCCGGCGTGTGAGTGGTCAATGCACTGTTGCTGTTATCTTCTGGAGGAGGGGCTGTGGTGTGGTGTGCGATTAGAGTTGTGAATCCTGGAGCAGGTGTGAAGACATTGAAACCAGAGTGAGTGCAAGAAAAAGAGCCCGATGGATTCAAAGAGTGACGTATCGACAGCACCGACAGATCTTTTCAGTGTAAAGACTGTTAAACCAGTAGATTTCTCCTGATCGACTGACAATCAGCAGATAAAGGGACTGTGTTCACATGTTACTGTACAGAACTCTGACCCCTTTGTTCCAGGCTAGAGAACGCAATGAGCCACAATGAACCAAGTGCAAATGTGTGATTGAAAAAGAGCAGGTGCGCACCGCTGAGTCTATTGAAAAACGGGCACAGAATAGTTGTTGGGACATTGAAATGGCTCAGACTTCTATTTTCAACCGGGTTCCACTGTCTTGAAATTCAGCAAAGCTCCATATGAGCCTGAATTTGAACTGTATGAGAAAAATGCTTTTGACTTCTAGAGTATGTTTTAGAAGCAAAGACTATTTGTCTGTCTGATAGGAAATTTCATGTGTGTTATTTGCTGTTTTTTTTTTTTTTTTTTTGTAGTTGTGAGGTTTACAAGCAATTTCTGAGTGAAAACTCAGCTGTTTCAACGTCAATTTTTCTCTTTAATAAAAAGAAAACACGTAGATGGAAGTTTAAATGTTTGCTGTGATGTTTGTTCCCACAGTAATGAGAAAATACATAATATTATATCAAGGAATATTAAAACCAAAGATGATTTCCAAAGATCTAAAAAGTCCTAGAAATTATAACAGTTTTTGCACAGAGACACCATCCACAGCCACAGATCCAATACCATCGCCATGCTCTCAATGCACCTAGTTATCAAGGCACTATAATAGAAATCATTTTCTGTGAAAACTGACAGTGTGCCACAGAGGCTGTCAAAAAAGCCTAACTTAATATTTAACAAGGAGTATTCCTTTAAAATCATTCCAGCTCACATAACACATACAAGACCTTTTCCACACTAATCTTTCAGCCAGTCAGCAATGAACTGGCCTATAGTTGCTAACCTTTTTACAACACCTTCCTGTTTGCCATATACAGGAATCTGACCATTCTTTAAATCACATTAACACCCATAAGAAATAGGAATTTAATAAAGTATCATCTAAATTAATAGATTCACACAAGTAAAGAGAATGACAGTAAGCCGAGACAATCCACAGACAGCTGCTACAGTGTACTTTTACCATAAACAGATAGATATAGTCCTGCTAAATGCCCTTTTCACATGCTACACTGTAACCTGAGAGCTTGTAAATATTAACAAAACAACTAAGCAGAGGGACCGATAGCTAAGCGTACAAAAATCTTATTTTAGACTAGATAGTTGTGTGCCACACTTTATGTGATAGAGCACTCCATTAAAAGCATACAGGTGATTGCTTGAAGTAGTAATGGTTTGTTTTCTGATTGGCTGATGTATTAATAGCTAGCCCCTGAACATTCAGTAATCTCGAAAGGATTGGTGGCACCTTTGGTATGTGAACTTGATAATGTGAAGTGAGCTCCACCGTTCTGACAACAAGGGCTTATAAAAAGAGACTAAGTGCTCACATTCCTTTGTGTGATGGAGAGGTTTGTGTGCGTACATGCCTGACTGTGTGTTTTTGTGATTTAATTACTGGTTACAAAACCATCTAGCCTCACGTGGAGATGGAATGAAGTGTCATTTATGAACACATGATTATATTAGAATGTGTTTTGCAATAGAAATGCATTTCGTTGCATAAAACCCATGGGTTCAATCAGAGGGACTCTCATTCACCCATGACTTTTATCCACTGGAACAATTTTGCATAAATCTACAAGATCAAATCAGCATATTAGAATGATTTCTGAAGGATCATGTGACACTGAGGACTGGAGCAATGGCTACTGAAAATGTACATTTGCCGTCGCAAGAATAAATGACATTATAAGATGGATTCATATAGAAAGTAGTTCTTTTTGAATTGCAATATTTCTTGTTTTTACTGTATTTTTGCGAATATATTAAGACTTGCTGATATTTCTTATATTAACGGGGTGGTGTATGGCACTCATGTTTCCTTTCTGTCTTGGAAAGAGGCTGATATACAAACAGAAATTTAATGAGGTGGAATAGAATGGCATCGCGTGTGTTACATAATGGGGTAACATGATATGACGGCCCTGAAGAGATGATCACAGATGGGCAAAGAGCTAGGGATTATATAGGGTGTAGAATATGTGTAGAATGACAAACAGGACTCACACAGAGACATAATTCATACTTTAGCAGCTGCAGACTGATTGTATAAACTGTCTGACAGTCACAGCAGATGTCACATAACTTCAGTGCACCAGAGTACACAAACAGATCTTAAAACACATTATCATTTGATATGAGAATCACATTAGTGTTTTATCATGATTTTAGGCTTGGTAAAATAGGTTTATAGCCTCATAAACATTGTATAGAAATGAATTTACATTCATTAAACAGCAGTTACATTTATAACAAAACATGAAGTAAAATGTATGCAGTGTTATTTAAAAATATAAAATGCAACTGCTGTATCGGTAATAAAGTCAACTATATTAGCATGTGAATTATTAAATGACATACGAAGGGGTCAAATTTTTTACTGAAACTCCGTCCGTACTTTTGGTTCATCTCACACAACCTAAATTGGATTTTGCTGTCTCTAGCACTGGTAACTAACACATACATACATAAACTAAGCAGTTAAGGACGAAACTGCCTTGTTTCTAAAATACTAAACATGATATTCTGTGACTGAATGGAATCATTGTGTGAAGTTAAAAAATCATAGTGTGAGTCTTTGTCCATAATATACTATATGAAATGTGTGTGTCAACTCAGATCAGCAGACTATGTAGTGTATTCCAACCATAAATGTTGTTAACCAAAGAGTTAACCAAAGAGTTAATGGTTCCCTACTGAAAATGTATTTCAATACTATAGTTCAAATCTATTTGCTGACATATCACTTGAGAAAAATTACCATTAAACTTTATTTGGGATATCACTTTCCTAATATTAAGCCTAAAATGAGTTTTAATGTCACCATTGAAGAGGACTGCATGATCTTTGAATAATATCGGTCTTTAAATGCAAGATATTTTAAGTGTACCTAAAATATATTAGCACAATCAAATATACTTCAGTATATCTTTAGTTAGACCTCAGCAATACTTCCACACAATTAAAGTGCATTAAACACAAAATTATTTGTAGTATTTTTATGAAGCACATAAATATATAAATGTATTTGTAGTACATGAAATAAATGTATTTAAAATAAATTTCAATAGGGCAGTCAATAGCGGGAAAAATACTATGGAAGTTAATGGCTAATGTAAACTAATTGGTTACCAACATTCTGTGTTCAACAGCAGAAATACACTCATGCAGGTTTAGAACAACTTGAGGGTACTGTAAATGCTGACAGAATTTTCATTTTTGCATGAACTATCCCTTTAAACTGTGACAGTTCATGTGATATACCACAAGGGGGCAAAGATTACATACAACTGTATGCTAGAAATCTATTTTGTAGGAACCTACTAGAATCCTCAAGGGTGCATGTACAATATCAATTCATGGTTTAACAATAATAATTCAACTAAATAACAACACAATGTTTTTTCTGTCCTTGTATGACAACTATGTCCCCAGAACAACCAGTCTGAATGCGATGACAGCCCATAAAATCAGACTGCTGCTGAATACCTCTTTAACTACCTGAAGAGACTGAGTGTCAATCACCTTTTTAATGGCTCAAAATTAATCCCCTTATAAATGTGTTAGATGCATCATGCTGGCACAAGCAAGTGGAAATGTCTGCACTGGCCAGAGAATGTCCACTTGCGTGTGTGATAAAGAACAAATGTACAGGTGCAACAGTAACCGTACACCAACAATGCAATCCTTACTAGAAACTGTAAGCAGAGAACTTTAAAACCGGTGTGGATGTGCATATACGTGCACATGTATGTGTCCGCAAGAGTGTGTTTGCTGCATCTCAATATTCAGTGTGTGCATATATAGAAAGAGCATGCGCAGGAGGCTATTTCAGGGTGGGAGGTAACAAAATGCCCCCCATTCCCTGATGGATTCCATCCACCCTACATATTTATCTTATTTTCCAGTAAAATATCCCTATGTGAAGATTTACAAGTAAACATTCGCTAAATATTTACTTTTACATTTAAATATAAAAAAATGTCAAAAGCAAAATTACTTACATTTTAATGCATGTTTTTTAGTGAACATATATTCCCCATATATTATAATATAATTAACATAATGGTAACATTCCCAAGCAAGTGACCCAGTTGGAATAAGAAACCCAGTTGTTTCTTAATAAACTTAACTGAGGTTTATTTTTAAACAGCAATATGGTCAATAATTCAAAATATAGGGTGATATTATGTATGTAATACAAAAGAATATTGAATAGTAACCTTTTTTTTTCACTTTTTTAATTTTTATTTTAAGCAATTTAACCATCACCAGTATTAACAGCACGTAAACAGCTAAATAAAATAAGGCTTGGTTTTTATGTTATTTCAAAGTGCAACTCCATTTAAAGTTTTATGCTAACAAATAACATTATAAAGGTGCAAAAACCTCAATTCAAAGACATTAAAGGGATAGTTTACCCAAAAATGAAAATTTGATGTTTATCTGCTTATTCCAAGGGCATCCAAGATGTAGGTGACTTTGTTTCTTCAATAGAGCACAAACTGAGATTTTAAACACAAACCGCTGCAGTCTGTCAGTCTTATAATGGATGTGAATGGGAATCAAGGCTAAAACTATCTCTCAAATGGACTGTTGACACTCTAGAGTATCTACAATCTCTATTAGGAGTGTCAATGGTCCAATTGAGAGACAGGTGGTAGTAATGCATTTATAAATCTGCAATCCGCAGTCTAGGATTTTTTTGTTGTTGTTGTTGTTGTTGGGGGTGCTAAAGAGGGGCTTAACAGTTTGGAGGGGTTGCTAAAAAAAATGAATAAAATTGAGTGAAAGTAATGAATGTCTACAAGCTTCAGCTATCTATCTACTGTAAATAGCATAAAAATTCAGCCACCTTGTGTTTTTTTTTATATATATATACAGCAGCTTCGATAAAGGCAAATAAAAAATATTCTGTGGTATTAAACTTCTCATATGCCACTGTTATTAGTAATATTACTTTTAATTCCAAATGCCAAATATGACATTTAAAAATCAATATGATATGAATGCACATAGAAAAGAGAGAAATTAGGGATTTTTTCTTTTATCATAGTTTTATTTTATTTATTTATTTTTATTTTATTTTTTACATATTGTCAAAATTAAGAGGACTTAGCATTTCCAATTAATGTAGGCCTGTTACATTCTTATTATTATTAAGCCTATTATTATTATTATTATTATTATTATTATTATTATTATTATTATTATTATTATTATCACTGCATGAAGCACTGTGAGGATAATTAAAGTTTAGGCTATTAGCTTACTCCTCACTGAAAATGTTTTTACAAATTTTTTTTTTTAAACAGGTCTATTAATTTATGAACACTGCAGCAATCAATGACGATTAAGAGGAGCTTTATTTTGTGCACCGGTTTTCAAAAACAGCTAGTTTAACACAAAATTACTTTCTTCTAATGTTTTTCACAAGATAAATATTAAGGGGATAATTTAAGACATTTTTATCTATACCATTATCAGCATATGTTGAATTAGTTTCGTCATTTGTTGTCTCAGATAATATGCTCCACTAATGCATTAATTTTTACTTTCACTTTACTCTTGCGCACAGTTCACACGTTGCTTGCGTGTGTTGCTTGACCCCTCCCCCATAATATCAATTATTTATAGGCCACATATTAGGCACTTTAAAAGGGTTTTTGAATGTTTATTTTTCAATTTTAATGAAAGGAACACCAAGAAACAGGAACATCATAAGGAAACCCCTTGGGGGTCGCCAGTGGATCCCCATAAAGCAAGAAGAAGAAGAAGACGCATCATGCGCCTTCAGCTGAGAACGCGCTCAGGAGAGTTCAAACAGTTCGGACATTGCGTGAATCAGAGATAAAAAAAAAAACTGATACAAATATTGTTCAGTTTCAAGCATGGACCAATCCCTTTGTGTCTTTACACAGCAATGTATGAGCAGGAGGGTTTAATTTGGGTTCGTTTGAATATGTGTATTGGTTTGTTTGTTTTATTGTATGTTTTAGTTGTGATTCCTATTCACATCCATTACAAGACTGATAGACTGCAACGGTTTGTGTTAAAAATCTCAGTTTGTGTTATACTGAAGAAAAACAAAATCGCCTACATCTTGGATGCCCTGGGGGTAAGCAGATAAACATCCAGTTTTAATTTTTGGGTGAACTATCCCTTTACGACTGTGCTGCACAGTGCAATAAATTTATTTTTACTACAAATTTATATTAGTCCAAAAGGGTTACCTGGGATTGCTTTATATCAACATAGGGATAATCTTATTTTTTAATGTCTCAGTAGGAAATATATTGTTTGAGACATTTAGCAATTGAGAGGTAATAAATGCAGCTCTGGAAATCCATAATTTAATACAAATAAAGCTTATGACTTAGGTAATATAATACAATCTAGTAATATAGTCCTAAAATCAATAAAAGTGAATGCAGTTCATGCTGCTGTGCTGAATCACAGATGACACAACAGTCATCTTTTCTAAATGCATGCATTCAAATTGCTTACAGTATATTTAGCAAAACTCTGTTCATTGTAAAACAGCTTATTAAATTAAAAAGTATGAGCATGGTTAAACTATGGCTAGCTGAAGAACAAGAGATATTTAATTAAATTAATTGAAAACAAATTTTATTTATTTATAAATATATAAACCTGGTTATTGTGCATTTAAACACATTTAGTATATTAGTACTATCACTTTCCCCCCTTTCATCCATGACTGACAAGTATTTGTAGTGTTTTGTGTAACCCAAATGAATGAGAATTTTCATACATGCAAATCAAATACACAAATCTTAAGCTTAGGCCTAAAAGATGGCAGACATCCCTCAATATGTATACAGTATGGTCACATGGTGACACCTAACAAGTCTGCAGTCTTTCATAGTGCAGAGCTGTCAATATGAACCTCCCTCCCTCTTCACCTCCTCAGACATCTCTAAATCAGACACGAAGACAAGAAGACTTGAGTTAAGCCAGAATTTTCACATTAGCACATGCTGTTCTAAACCAAGGGACAGATTATTTCAGGAGTAACACTATATTTTCTGTGCTTTTCCTAACACGTCAACACTTATCTTTACTTCATAAATTTTTTTATGGCAAACATTAAAGTAAATTAGATTTTTTTGTGGGTTGAGAGTGAACTACTCTAAAAGAGCAGATCAGAGTGGCTACACTCTACACTTCAGAGTTCCATTTTTTCATGCATTTAAGGCACAAATCCCATACTCGCTTGTTTTTCTTTAAATATATAATCAAAAAAAAAATTATCTATCTAGCTTTAAACATCAAATGTCTATAATGGGGATTTTTATTATGTAATATTTACATTCTAAATGTAAAAATTTATCTGTATCCCATATTTTCCATGCAAAGAAAAAAAGAAAAAAGAATCTTATTATTGCTTGATTGTCCTCTCTACAAAAAAAGTTCCTCAATGTGCACCCAAAAGTCATTATTTAGTCACCCTCATATTGTTCCAAACCAATATGAGTTTCTTCTGTTAAACACAAAAGAAGATAATTTGAAGAAATTTGGTTACCAAACAGCTGGTATTAACGTCTATACAATTTTTTATCCATAATATCCAAGTCAGTGATTACATTCAACAGTTTGGTTGCAGACATTCTTCAGAATTTGTTTGTGTGTGTGTGTGTGTCTGTGTACATATATATGTGTGTTCAACAGAAGAACGAATCTCATAGGTAACTTGAGGGTAAATAAATGACAATTTTCATTTTTGTGTTAACTAGGGGAGAGTAATATTCTTGTTGACATGATTAGCCAGTAGACATTTGTCAAATTTAGTTATTTGGAGTACTGCGTCTATCACATTTCACATTCACGTGACCTTGCTGTACTATGTAGTCACGAAAACACATATCGTCTGTATGCGTTTTAAGCATTGCAAATGACTTTAAGCTGTTGAAGTACAATCAGCAGTGAAAGAGAACTCATTTCGCTATATACGCACGCTGTCTGAGAGACTGTTTCTGAGTGCTGTCAGAGAAGTGTGTGCAAGGAAAGACACGTATAACTCATAACTATTTTTGCCACTTTATAGGCAAACAGAACAGGAAATAGGAACAGGAAAATAAACACTCTTGTATCTATCAATGTATCACACTCTTGTATGCACAGTATGTATTGCAAGCATCCTCGTAAACACAGTAATTTAGGCTTTAAGTGTAAGCAAACAGCTGAGAAAGAAAAAGTGTAACAGTATATTGGATCTGGGCAGCTCTTAAAGTGACAGCAGTATAATATTCCTGCTGTCTGTCATTCACATTAATCAAACCACAAAAGAGAAAAAAACTCTCACTAAATTTAAATTAATTCACTTTTCTTACTTTAATACGAATACAAATATATATATATAAATATAACCATTAGGCCACGACTTCCCATAGAAACAGTGAAGAATATGCAGTGTTTGTATACAGTACATTTGATTACTTTATGCAATGTATGTAGCATTTCTTTTTTTTCTTTTTTTGTTCTTATGTGTTTTTGTTCTATTGCTTGTAATAACTTTCTTATTTAATCACTGAATAATTACTTGTCTTCAAGTGGGTTTGGGGGGTGGGGTATTAATCTTTGTGATATTGACTCTGGTGACAAGATTTATGAAATTTCTATGGTATCAGAAACGTAGATACCATAGACATTATTTAAAGCAAAACAACTATATATCATTACCTTGAAATAAAATTACTCATATTGTAATATGAGATTTTGTTCATATCACTTACCCCTAGGGTGAAATGTGCCTTAAAAAATTGTGATATCTAAGAAATTAACTCATTTCGACCTGACCCTTTTGGGGGAAGTCATGGCCTAATGGTTGGGACAATGGGAAGTCAAGTAAATGATATCACCCCCCTTTATTAATGTATTAATATTAAAATAAAGCAATCAGCTAGCAGCACTTCATGACTACCAATAATGAGTCAGTTATAATTACCTCATGCACTATACAAGCAACACTAATATTTGTGGTTGAGACACGTGTTGTTCTGAATGCCACTTAGGTGGGATGTCAGATCACTGAAATGACAATGGTGTCGAAACTAACATGAGAGAAGGAAGACAGTGAATCATAGTACACCTTCACTCTTTTTACATGTGTAGTCTAGACGTTTCTATGAAGATGTTGCATTTCACTCTATTAGACTATTAGATATTAGCAGTGCAGTTTAATCATTTCATTTTCAAAATATTGCTATTATAATTGTGACAATTTAGCAATATATTCATTGATTTATTAAGCATAAGTATATAAAAAAGTGCTCTTAGTTAAAGATCTTTCTGTGATATTACTATGTTGCATGATTAGTTCTGTTAGGCCTTTGTCACGTCACATCACTTCTTCTATGATAAGTCTTATTTACTTTATATGGGGAAAAAAACACTTTATTTTGATAGTCCACTTTAGACATTCTACTAACAGTAAGTAACTTTGCAACTAGCAGTCATTAGAGTATTAGTAGAGTGTCTGCTTAATATCTTCTAACACTTTACTTTGATGAGTCCACAACACACAACACATTGACTATGAGCAACTTTTCACTGTCAATGTATTCGACTATGCCTAAACCTACTGTAATCTAACAGTTTAATCTGAGAGCTAGCAGACTTAGTTGACATGTAGTTACAAAGTTACTTATAGTTAGTAGAATGTATAAAGTGAATTATCAAAATGAAGTGTGACCAGACCTATAAACCACACTGAGTAAATATTAGGTGCCCTTGGATTCTATATATCACCTTAAATCACCTGTGAATTTGAATCACTATTATCAAAACTGTCTGCTTTGTGAAAAAGTGCAAAGACAACTCATTTCAAATCAAAACAAAATGTACAATTCTATATATCCAACAGGAATCTCTGAAGTGGACAAAATCCTAAATATCATAATTATATTTAGCTTTTAAATTAGTTTCTTCTGTGCATCAATGGGTAGCCATGCATCAGATAAACCCACAGTCTAAAAAACTGATTTTCTTTCTAAAACTCAATTAACTACATTAATTAATTTTTATTCATAAGAACATTATGCAATATTGCTACATGATATAATGGTTAGCTCATTAGTTGGAAATTTAGTTAATTCAGTTTTACATCTTCAGTTCTATATTTTCTTTAAAGACCTCATAATTACCATCATGAACCACTTTAGGGGCTCTATATCATACATTTACAGCTATTTGATTTAATTTTACCATGGATTATTCAAAGCTAATAAAACATGCTCCATGTAATATAAGACGTTGCTTAGCATTCAAATCACGACTACATGTAAATACAGTCATGTGGATTAGCACAAAATGAAATTTGGAGGAAAAATATTGTACCTGAATGTCAATAGATGCACTTTCTGGTGAACTGTCTCTTTTCCTCTTGTATGTAAATAAATTCCAAAATCGTCTCCATAGGATTGATGCAACCAAACACACACTTCCCACAATCCATAGGTCCTTATCCTGCAAGAAGTTCTCCATGTCACCTACATTCACACCCACCAAGTCTTCACACAACTGCAGCCTATTCTTTTTAACGATCCTTTTCTTTGTCTTAGCAGTTTGTCTGCTTCTCTATCTCTTTCTGTAAATGCCGGTCTGGTTGTTGACATGAGCCGTGCAGGCGAGCTACAGAATACGAAAGGTGGGCAGTCACAGCAAAGGAGAGACGTGGGTAACGGGGATAGAATGCTCCCCCTCTTCCATATAAGGAGCAAAACATCTGTCAGTCAGTGAGACAAGAGGTGGACAGGTGGAACCCTGGCTCCACGGCAAACGGAGGGCAGTTAGCAGAACTTGATGTATCCTTTAACGTTAGACACAGCACTTAAAGTTCTCACTCACACTCTCTCTTACACACACACACACACACACACACAATGGGGTGAATGGCACATGGTCTGTATAATCTATCACATCCATACGCAAGCAGCATACTCAGCATATCTAAGGTACACTGATACTCTAGAACATTTTTAAGAGAAATGGCAACTTGTCACAGATTCTCCGCATGTGTGACTACTATAATCAGACTAGAGATATGTGCACGTGCACGATGACATTCAAACACACAGTCACAGCTATTCAAAACACCAAGGCTGTGTAATCACACTCACAAAGCGATAAGAGATATGTTGGGGGTTAAACTGTAACAGTAGTGATTGATTTAAATAGACTACAGTTCTTGAGTTACTTCTTTCTGACTTTGCTTTTCACCCTATAGGTCATATGGCACAAAGTCACAATACACAGTAATATAAAACAACAAGAATTTGTATATTGAACATTTGTAATATTAATAAATAAATAAAAATTGGTGTGACTGTGTGTGTGAATTTTTTTTATATATATGCGCCTATATATACATATGGATATATATACTACATATAGCCTAATGCAAGGAGCATAATAGAATATGCAGGATATATTAATTTAAATATAACTATTCACAATGAAACATTATTAAAACTGTATATTAAAAGGTAAAAGGCCCAACCAAGACAAAATAAATTAATATTTTGTAATAAATAAATACATAAAATCTTGTTATTATAAAATCCATGATCTGTCCAGTGACCAACAGGTTTCCCTCAACTACAAGCAGGTAGATGGTAAGTTTAAAGGTGTGTTTAAAGAGTTATTCCCACTAGAAATTATTATTATCATTTTTTTTAATGCTAACCACATTAGTTTCACATCACTAATATGAAATGTCACAGTTGTAGTTATATGGCCTATTGAGTCCAAGTAGGCAAGCAATGCGGTAAAATATTACATGAACTGGCGCCCCCTTCTGGACAGTCAGTAAACACAACATATACAGTGCCACTGCACGTTTACGATAGGTTATACATCACCTTACTGCTTTTTTGAAAGTTGATAAATGTTTATAATATATTTATGACAAACGTTTTGGAGTGTGCTGGCATGGAACAACATTACAATAAACCAATCAGAATTGAGGTATAACTTTTCAGGAAATATCTGTTTTAGGCTTAGAATCAGCTATCATTTCCCTCTGATTTTACGAATAAATTATGGGTAGGGTTAGGTTTAGGGGTGGGACTGGGTTAAGTCGTTATTTTTGTACAGTAATGTTGATCCACGATCATCAAAAGATGTTGATCCAGGAACATGTCTTCCTTGGCAAAATCGCATGTGTATGTTGGACTGCGTGTTAACGTGTGCATGTGCAATCTCAGTAAAAAATACCCACAAGTATGGCATAGCTTGTAAGTGAAGAAAGTATTTCAACGAAAGAATTTTGTAATTATTTTCAAATGAACTATGATATGCTGTCACATACTACAGATAATAATGTCCTAATTTTACAAAAACAAACAGGAAATTTCTTCACAGTTATAATGGGGGTAATTCATGGTAATACAGCTCCCTCTATGGGCATATTTAAAACAACACAACTGCCTTCAAATAATATACAGCAACTTATACACTACCGTTAAAACTTTTGGGTCGAGAGATTTCTTAACAATTTTGAAAGAAGTCTCACGCAAGGCTGCATCTATTTAATCAAAAATACAGCAAAAAAAGGTAATAATGTGAAATATTGTTACAATAAAAAATACCTGTATTTGTATTTGAATTTGAATATGTTTTAAATTTCATCACAATTATTCTAATATGCCAATTTGGTGTTTAAGAAACATTTATTGTTATTATCAATGTTGAAAACTGATTTAAAATGCTTGTGGAAATACTAGAACTTTTTTTTTTTTTTGATAAATAAAAAGTTCAAAAGTACATTTGATCAATTTAATGTGCCTTGCTGAATAAAAGTATTTTTTCATATTAATAAAAAATCTTCCTGACCCCAACCTTTTGAACAGTAGTGTACGCATTCCTTCTAACCAAAATATCAGTTTTTTTTCAAATTAACCTCCAGAATTTTAGTTTTTAATTATTATTATTTTTATTTTTGTCAGTGTCTAACTTTTTTTCTTTTGTAGAGTTACCTGCTCCAGGGTCTTTAGTTGGACATGTTTGAGCTCCCAGTAGCAACGCATTCTTTCTACTCGTTCAAGCTGGCCAAAAAATGCAAGTTGACCCATGCCAAGTCCCTTGACCCGTGATTCCTCTCCCTCCATGGTTCTGTTGTTATGAAATGCAGGACATGGATGGGCAGCAGCTGTTTTACTAGACGTGGCACACTTCCTCTTCTTGTCTGCAGTAAACTTTGTATTGTGTTTTGAGCTAAAGAGAGAGAGAGAGAGAAAGCAATCAACCAATCAATCAATATGGGGGAAAACTCACTAGGCCTTGAAGTCAGCTGATTCTGATACACAAGCTTTATTAGACTGATATTGTTTCTATCCACCTTATTTTGCAAGATGTAGCTTCTGTTAATGTGTAAGATTTTCAATTCATTAATATAGTGTAGGTAGAATAAATGACTAGAAGATTAAGAAAGTTCAGTAAACACTTAAAATATTAATAATGATAACAAATACTATTTGAAAGTGAAAGTGAAGTGACATTCAGCCAAGTATGGTGACCCATACTCAGAATTTGTGCTCTGCATTTAACCCATCCGAAATGCACACACACAGAGCAGTGAACACACACACACACTGTGAGCACACACCCGGAGCAGTGGGCAGCCATTTATGCTGCGGCGCCCGGGGAGCAGTTGGGGGTTCGACGCCTTGCTCAAGGGCACCTAAGTTGTGGTATTGAAGGTGGAGAGAGAACTGTTCATGCACTCCCCCCACCCACAATTCCGTCCGGCCCGAGACTCGAACTCACAACCCTTCGATTGGGAGTCCAACCCTCTAACCATTAGGCCACGACTTCCCCCTAGTTTGGACGACTTCCCCCTAGTTTGCAATATAAGCAGCATAACAGACAGTTTTGAACCACTAATGACACCGGATACAACACTTCAATAAACCTCAAGTTAATAATGAGTAGGTTACATTTTAGACACAATATTGCCATTACTTTGTCTATGTTGCTAACCCAACACAAAAATGGCTGTTTAAACTATTCACACAGATTATTCAACAGAGCAACACAAAGTAGAGCATTCCTGAATGAATCGGTTCAGAATGAATCAGCTCAGTGAATGATTCAATGACTCACAAAGACTGCTGGATTCAGAGCTGTATGCTATCATATTACCCTTACTATCTGAGCCATATAATTAAATGGTAAAAACAGTAGAATGCTGATATACCATTTTAAAATCAGCAAGTCACTAGTTTTGTTTCATAATGAATCTGCATTCGTTTTGGGTAAAATAAATGAGTGAATGACTCACACTTAAATAAAGTTTGCCCTCACCTACTGCCATAACGATGTAACTGCAGAAAGAGTCAGTGAAAACCACTTATACACAAACTTACAGAAAACAGACATTAATTATTGAATGTGACAAATCTTTATTTAATTTTTTACATATATATATATATACAGGTGCTGTATCTCAATAAATTAGAATGTCAAAAATTTGAATGTTAATTTATTTCAGTAATTCAACTCAAATTGTGAAACTCATGTATTTAATAAATTCAGTGCACACAGACTGAAGTAGTTTAAGTCTTTGATTCTTTTAATTGTGATGATTTTGGCTCACATTTAACAAAAACCCACTAATTCATTATCTCAACAAATTAGAATACTTCATAAGACCAATAAAAAAAAAATGTAAGTGAATTGTTGGCCTTTTGGGAAGTATGTTAATTTACTGTATGTACTCAATACTTGGTAAGGGCTCCTTTTGCTTTAATTACTGAAAGAATAATATATATAATATGAATATTATATATATAATATATATGAAAGTTTACACCCAGAAGCATAGTAATAATGCTATTATAAGATAAAAGTCTACACTGAATAGTCTCTATGCTGGACTACAATACACACAAGAACAGACTGGTAGTAAATGTATAAAATGATGTGTGTATGAGTGTTGAATACGAGTGTTGGGTCAGTGAGCAGGTGCAGGTCAATGCTGACGTCTGGGGTAGGTAATGGTTGAGGTTAGCAGCTATAAGCAGCTTTATGGGGGTCAGGTAGTCATTTTGTGCTTTTAACTTTAGACACTCAGGCCAAGTGGTCACCCTCAGTTTGAAAGACTGTTCTCCATACATGGACAAAATAATTATTACAGCTTGTTTAAAAGTGTGACTACAATGGCTACAATGTGACTGTGAAAGATGGATGATTCATCAATGTACTAAAAAAAGGACTGGGTTTCAAAAAGAAGATCAAACTAAAAATATAGATTGCAATATGATATTTAAACTATATATATGTCACTTGTAACAAAAAAGCTTGTCGCTTCACATTCAATTTATGCACTTAATCTATCACCATTGATCTAGGCTGCATTTAGACATCAGCTCTACCTCAACATACTGTCATAAGTACTAAGTGTGTTGTTCTCTTTCCAAGGGATCAGTTGAGATGCCATTCTGCGCATAGCACGCTGATCCATCTGCATGCCTTGGGGTAACAGAAAGTCCAAGAGTGGAGTGATCCCCTTGGGGCTGGGACACCCCAGCAACAAGAACAACGCTCTATTTTCAAACCAGACACAAGCCTCAATCAGCTCTGGCGCCTGTGGTGAAGCATTATTCCCTATAATGACATAAGAATGTTGGTTCCTCTCTATTAGTTTGGGAGAGCTTTTGTCACACTGTATTTTAGGTTCATGTTAGGTCTTTTTCCATAATGCCAGTCAGTAATATTTTGATATAGAGCAGTGAACAAATCCTATCAAATAGTTTTGTTTTGCTGGGGGTTGTTGTTGGATTGGTGGATCTAAAAACACAATATTGTGGCTTTTTTTTTCCCCAGTGTAATAGGTGCGTGACTTTGTGATCTGGCCTTGCTGTTATATTCTCTGGTGCAGTGTTACAGAGTCTCAATTAAAGGGCTTTGAATGGCTTATGCTACAGTGAGGAAAGGCAAGCTATTTGACATTCTGTCAGCACATCTCAAGACAATCTCAGTTACATAAAATAAAATGTTTGTGCCTGCATTATCACTGCCAGCATTTATTATATGGCTCTGCTCAGTTTGCGGTACTGATATACTCAAATATGTCATCTGAGTGGTTAAGTCTTGATTAATTGTAAACATAGAAGATTTTTTTTTTTTTTTTAATGATGTTACACAAGTTTACCGTTTATCAGCTCTGCACCTCTGTGTATGAGATGCAACCAAAACACAGGTTTAAGAGATTCATTTTAAGTGGAAAGGGCACTATTTTTTACAGCTAAAGACATTAATTTGAACTATTTTAATGTGTTTAAACTATTAACACAGACAGATGATTTAACACAGCAACTCAAGGTAGCACATTCTTGGATGAATCAGTTCAGTGAATGATTCAATGGCTCATAAAGACAGTTTCTGGATTCTGAGCTGTATTACTCTTACTATTTGTGCCATATAATGAAATGGTAAAAACAGTAGGATGCTGATACACTATTGGTGATCCATAGGTTTATAATTTACACAGTTTAAAGTTAAATTACCATTGACAATAGCTAACCCTATGTAATGAACTATACTGTTATAGGTTACATTGCTATTTGTTGGTTAAATAAAATATTTTACCTGTAAGAAACCATGTCTGGGTCGGTTTAAAAACCTTTCATATCTCTTAAGTTCTCACCACCACCAAAAAGCCAATGTTGATTCTGGTTATATTACTGAATCTATCGTTTTCCCTTCTCCTTGTAGATTTTGCTTGTGCTATATTCGGGGTTTCTTAGCTTTTTGTTTTTATCATTGATTTGCCACTTTGCATGTTAAATGGTTAATATTTCTTGCTTGCTGTGACAAATAACTTTCAGCTTTATGCCATGTCAAAGTACCTGGAGAGGTAAAAGAAATCACAGTTTTGAAGATGGTTTTTATGATATAATCACTCAATATTCAAATTTCTTGATAAATTGAAAAAAATTACAACAACGGCATTCATAGATAAACATAAAATGAAGAGGATTTTGAGGGGAAAAGGAACAAAAAAAGAATGCAAGGTAGAAGTAGAAGATAGACTGGTAGAAGTCCTAAGAAAGGTTAACATTGCTTAATGGAAAATTAAGTCAATGTTTTAATCTGCGTAGAACATTAACAGATTTTGTCTTAAAGGTACTAAATGAAATGGACATGTTAAAACAAATCAGATATGATTCTAGGGTTAGGATGTTCCTTTGATAGGGCCCTAAGAGAATATATCATTACGTTGGACCCCTAGCCAAGAACTCAGGGAGATTTTGGCAGCTTGTTCCTTGGAACATCACTTCTTTGGCGTCACTTCTTCTTAATTATTTTTGACTGACAGTTTTCACTTGCTAACATATGGTAGAAGAAACATTTAAGTTTGGAAGCTAGGAAAGATTGTCTTAAATCTCTGCCCAAATAAAGGATATTTCATATGGGTTTAAATCTCAGTTTAAATCACAATCTATGGGTTGAAATTTACTGATGAATAGTGGCTAGTCTGTAAAATGAAATGAAATACAATGACTATAAAGCTTGCTGAGCTATTTTGTACTCATATAGACGCACCAGGGAACATTTAATCTCTGATCTTATATCAACACCATCACTTTTCCAGCTACCTAATGGTAATAGCAGTGGAGTGTAAAATTACACATACTTTAATGTACTTTCCACTTATACCAATAGATTCAACACAAACATTTACCAACCCACATGCATCTTGATAGAGTTTAAGGATTAATGAAACACCATAGCAGCAGTTACGTTTAATAAAAGCATATAAGATTGCAGTACATCATATTATAGTGTTTTGTAGCATATATATATAATATACTGTGATATGTAATTTGGTTTCCACTTACTTTAATTAAGTGGGTCGGCAAGTCCCTCCAGTTGAGGTTTTCCCTTTTCTCTTCCTTTAGCTGTAAAACACAGTCTGTATCAAGGATGTTAGGTCAGATCAGCCTCAAACATGGTGTCTTGTGAGCATAGTATACACTGTGTAAGTAGCACACAGTCAAATAAGCAAGGAGAGAGAGAGAGAGAGAGACTGTGGGATGTGGGAATGGGTCAGCAAAGTCAGAGATGAGTCAAGTGTAAATGTGCAGTGGGGGTGGAGGGATGTGGGGGGATAAGAGAAGCGCACGGAGTGGGAAGGGGGTTAAACATGTTATTGTAGAGGGTGTGGAATTTCAGTGCCATGTGTTCCCCTTTCCTGTGTATATGTATGTGTTTGTGTGGAGAATAAGTCAATAAGAGAATAATCAATTCATGATTGTAAAAAAAAAAAAAAAAAAAAAAAAATCTTCAATCAGCTTACTTATTTAAAAATTGTCAGTTAAAAAACAAAAATCCCATAAATAACTTTTTGATTAATCAAACAGCATGGTTGGGGAGGAATTACTGTCCAGATAGGTGAGTCAATACACATTTTTAAGCAACTGTATGTATGCACATATCAATATTGTAATTTTTGTCACACTGTACAACAATAATAAGGGGTATATCATTATTATAAGGGGTAGGTTAGACCTTAATAAAACACAATCTAATAGGCATAAAATTTTATGTATTGTTAGCTTCCCTACTGTTATCGTCATAAAAGTCTTAAACGTATCACTGTTGTAATTAAAGTGAATAGCCTTACAAGTGTCACTGCCATAAAGCAATTTGCCCTTTTTGCAGAATTTCATACCTGCTCACCAAAGTCACTCCCAAAACAGACATTTTTATAAGTGTATCATCAGAATGATTTTTAAAACTGATATTTCAAAGTTAAAAATGCTTTTAAGACTGTGGTTTTAAGTATTAATTTAAATGTTTGGAAATAAACCGATATTTTAGTCTGAAGTGCCCGTTCCCTGACTTAGAGTCTAATAAACCTTTGTCTTGTCACTCATGTTATTTATAGCCTTCAGCTGTGATTGAACCGTCAGTGAGAAACCACCTCATGGACTAAGTCTTTAAGACTTAAATGTGCACTATTTTTGCAACAGTGCAGTTTCAATGATGCTGTTCGAGGTAGAGGTCAAATGTAGGCAATATGGCAAATCCACATCTGTAGATAAATAACAATTGATCTACTACTGCCTTTGAGAATGGCAACTCTAGTGGGACAGACCACCAGACAGAAGAACCAGGTCAAAGTCTGTTCTCCTTGGCTCATTTGTGGCAGTTCAACAGGTGAGGATCTCTTCTTATTCTGTCACCCTGTAGTTAAAGCTATAAAGATTCCTTTATTGTGTTGGAATATAGGTTAGCTATGCTATGGGCTGGCACACATGTTGTATATGATGGATTGTGTTCTCATTGAAAATAACAGGATCAAAGCCAAACTGCAGCTGCTCTTGTCTTTTCATGAACTTGTATGAGCATGTAATGCATTTAAAAGGGTTCTAACATTTTATGGTCACATAACAGAAAGCTTGCTTTTAAAATGTTTAATTTATAATAACTATAATTATTATCACAATGATTATTGTTGCTGTTTAATAACAATTTATTAATGTTGTTGTTTTATAATTATCTAAACATTCTTTATGCTTTCAACATCACTTCTTTAGTTGTTCTGGGAATGAGGTCAAGGAAACTGTATGTGTCTGAGTGTATCTCTGTGTTTCTGTGTTGGTAGGGCAAGTGTTTCAGTACATTTGCAGATGTCTGGTACACTCAGGAAGCTGTGTGTGTGTGTGTGCGTGACTGTCTGTCAGCTACAGAGCAATGTTACACACAGTATTTTCATAGCCAACCATTCCCCCTTCTTTCAGGGAGCCATGTTATACTCTTTAGTCCCTTCTGATTAATTCTCTCTAAGTCTTCTTACATACACATATTCACATATTTAATTTAGTATCTAAATGAGGGCATACCATAGATTTACATCGCTTTATATGAAGCTAATTGTTATGCAATGATAATTTTATGAACCCTAACTCTTACAGAAAACATTTGCATTTTGCATTATTACTCAAAAACGGATGTCCCCATATGTCCCCAAAGGGAGGTTCTCAGATTTACCTAACCTCTGGGGACATACTAGAGCTAATTAATACCAAACACACACACACACACACACACACACACACACACACTGGTGAAAGTAGGCATGCAGTGTGAGGTGTGGAAATAGCAAACCATGGTGCTGACATGAAGAGTTTTATTTAAACCTCAATCTGGCGTGTAAGTGCTGCTGTCTGTGTGTAATTCAAGAGCAGCAATGGTATGTGTTTGAATATGTCTGTCTGTGAATGATTGTCTGTCTGTGTGTACAAAACATATCTACAGTACACAGAATCCTGCTCATAGAACCAAGAACTGCTATTCCACCTGTTATGGACATATTGTATTATTAAATATGTTCTTATGCAAAACAAATTAGTAAAAAAAAATAAAAATATGTAAGTTCTTATGACAGTGAATTGAAAATAAAAAAAATGTGTGCATCATTTTTAAATGCCTTTCTATAGATAAACCTGCATGCTACAAATAATGAGTAATTCTGCCATCTAGTGACTTACAAATGTCATTGTGCAGGGCCCTTTAAACATTGCTCCATAAATAAAAAAATATTGCATAACCCTGTTGTGTTGATGTTCGGATATCTCAAAATGGTGCATTGATGTGCCTGTCCAGGTTCACACCAAAATCTGTTGCTGTAACTGAACACAGACTCGCTTGTTAAAATAAGTGGAATGGAGAGTGAGATTTGAGAGCTGACAGAGGTTTCATTTCAGGTTAGACTAACCCTATTTACTTATTTTTTCAGGAAAGCACAGGTAGAAGAGAGGGGAGCGGAACTGACAAAGTACCTCGAGACAGGAATCAAACTCAGGTCACTGAGTGAAGTTGCGAAATGTAGGCTACAATTTTTTTTATGTTGATTAAAATGCTATTCAGCAGGGACACCTCAGTTTATCAAAAGTAAGAGTAAAGTCATTTATAATAATGATGCAATAGATTTCTATTTCAAATAAAATGTTTATTCAACAAAGTTTCTTGAGAAAATATTACACAAACTATTAAGCAGCATAACTGTTTTCAACATTGATAATAACAATAAGAAATGGTGTGTGTGTAGGAGCAACTTTAAGTTAACGGAACAATGTCCAAGCTTCAGCTCAATCTGTACTTAATGTGCCATTAAATGATACTGACATTGATAATGAGGCAGCTGATTTCTTCATTCATAATTTTTTATAATGTCAAGTGATTGGCGTTATCTCTTAAGGTAGCCACTTCAGGTAACTTGACAGAATCAGTAATCTATATCAGTGGTGGCGAAAGTGGGTCCTGGAGAGCCACAGCCCTGAAGAGTTTTGCCTCAGCCCTAATCAAACACATCTGAACAAGCTTATCTAGGTCTGAAGGGTTCGTAGGAGGCTACAGGCAGGTGAGTTTTTATTAGGGTTGGATCTGAACTCAGCAGGGTTGCCACCCCTGGTCTATTTGCTTAAGATAGCATTCAAGAAAAAAATTAACCCTGTTTTTTACAGATGTGAAGAAGCATTTCGACAAACACTTCTTCCACAAACACAGCGCCTATTGTGAAAGGCCGTTGACAAGGTTTTATTGTGCAGAACCTCTGATGCACCAGTGTGACTCACCCTTTATGCACAAAGTCCAACTGATTAGTCCAGAGCTGTCACATTCATTGAATTCATCTTGTGTTGCTGACAAAACAAAGTGTTTTTCCTATTGTCCACTCTCTCTGCCTCTCCATAGAAAGCACACTCAAACTTACCAACAAATGTTTTCACTCGCTTTTGAACTTGGCTGGTTAAAAAGTTGCACAATATGCAGTACAATAAGGGAAGCACATAAAAAGGTAATAAAATGGTCGGGTTATGAGACTGACTCACCTGTGATAAGTCTAACTCATACAGTTTACCTGTCTAGCTTGTTCTGCACTTTATGGGCGCACATGGGCGTTGCTGGTCCATTTATATAGCGCATGACTCTAGGGCAGGATTCTCTTTCACTCAGATGTTCTTTTGGGACAAGCATCTTTTATAAAAGGTAAGTAATAATACTTAATCTGTAGGCTACACATTCAATTCTCAAAAGCAGGTGCTCGGAACTGGAGTGACGCTTCCACTGGAATAAACGCAAATGTACGTGCAACTTCCTGTTTCTCTCACAGTAATCAAACCTCTGCGCGCAAGCTAAATATTTACGGTGATGGGCATATTATTAGCTAAATATGTTAAAACAAAAGGACATTATCAGAATGGACAGCAGTCTAAAGATGTTTTTTGTATAGGCTACTAACACTGGCAATTCATAAACCATATTGTTTACACTCTAAATCTGCTCAATACTCTTTGCTGCTTTTTGTGAAAATATTGCGCTAGGTTGTATGGATTTTAACGATGGTTGCATAAATGATGGGGTTCTTTTTTACGCAGTGTGATCAGTCATGGAGGGTCTGTCTCGTGCTAACAGTCTCTTCGCTCTGGATCTCTATCGGGCTCTGAGCGAGAGCAACGCTGCGGGAAACATGTTCTTTTCTCCCCTGAGCATCAGCGCAGCGCTCAGCATGGTCTACTTGGGAGCCCGAGGAGACACTGCCAAAGAAATGGAAAAGGTATGGGGTATAAGCATCTGGAAGAACAAGAACAGGTCTGTGTGGGAGTGTTTTTTTTTTTTTCAGTTGTGAATCTACAAATAGTTTGCATTCTGCACACTTACAGTAAACCGTGACTGGGAAATCCAGCTAGGAAACAAAACCATAACCCAAAACCAGGAAGAGAAAATAACCCTGTTTGACAGAAAAAAATGGGGTGAGGCCCAAGAGTAAATAGTTGTTCATAGTATGAGCTTAAAACAGAGTTGCATTTATCACAGCCGAACAATACATTTTAGGGTTGAGAAAATATAGATGTATAGATTGTCTCGAAATGATGACTCATTTCTGTTGGGTAACTGTGAAAGTTTGAGTTGACATTATCATTCAGTGAATTCTTCTTGTCATTTCAGTTACTTATCAATGGATGGTAAGAATTCAAGAAAATTTCTTAATGCAGAAAATGTGCTCTCATTCAGATTTATATTGTCATTCAGTTTAAGCAGTGAATACCATAGCATATCTATAGTTTATTGTATAGCCAAAGTGGTTACATGTTAACTAACCTATAGAAGTATTGAAAATATTCCAAGTTACTTAAACGCTTAAGTGCTATATGCTGACTTCAACCATACATCATCAATCTATTAGAAAGTATATTTGCATGGTTAGACTGAAATCAAATGCAAAACATTTGACGTTTATTGAAGACCTAGGCATAGCAGGACATTTGATTAGCCAAAGAGCACATGCAGGCTGTGGTAGGCTAACTCAATAGAGAGAGGGAGAGCTAGAGTAGTGTAAACAAATATAAACAAATGATTACAGCTGCACATACCTCTCTCTCTTTAAAGCTGCTCTATTAGAAGGAGCTTAAAAAAAAACAACAGAAAAATCCATCCAGATCTGAAAAGAAAAAACAACAACTGAGGTTTTAGCCACAAAAGCCAACTTGTGCGTGCCCTGAGCTTGCTGCTGTGATTTGCTTTAATTTCAGACTCAACTAGACAATGAATGTGAACGCTTGTTTTGACAAAGGACTTCAGACTCTGACATTTAGTTTACTCCTTGTGATAAATCTGCTCAGAACAGGCTCTTTAGTGCACACCCTTAGCTTATTCTGTTACATACCATGGACATTTTTTTTTTTTCTTTTTTAATAAAAGAGTAATACATAATAATTATATATATAACAAAATAAAAATATGACAAACTTTGTAAACTATTAGTAAAGTCTCTCCTGTGTAAACAAGTTAATATGTGAACTTCTTTCTCTTTTTAGGTTTTGTCCTTCAGTTCAGTCTCTGATGTTCACTCTCATTTTGAGAGCCTCACCTCAGCAATCAACAGTCCATCAGCTTCTTATATCCTCAGGCTGGCCAACCGTATCTACGGAGAGAAAACCTTCAGCTTCTTACCTGTGAGTTAATTCTGCCTTTAACAAAAAGACATTTGGAAGCTAAACCTAAGACATATATTCTTTTCCATCCATTATTGTTTAACTTCTCAATTAAGAGGTCATTCTTGATGATTGTTGTCATATGTCCTGCAGGAGTATTTGGACTCCACTCTGAAGCTGTACCATGCTGACCTTCAGGCTGTGGACTTCATTGGAGCATCTGACGAGTCACGACAGCTCATTAACAAATGGGTGGAAGAGCAGACAGAGAGTGAGAAGAGCAGTTCAATAACAGTTCAATTTCAGATTAAAGAATCAGTTTGGACCTGTTGCTAGAATATCTTTTTTTTTTTTAAGTACAGATGTAAAGTCAGTCAACTTGTATTTTTCAGATAAAATCAAAGACCTTATCAAACCTGGAATGGTGACCGGAATGACCCGACTAGCTCTGGTTAATGCCATCTACTTCAAAGGCAACTGGCTACAGAAATTTAATGCTCAAGACACTAAAGAAATGCCATTTAAAATTAACCAGGTCTGTATGCAAACTATAGTAAAATGCAGTGGCATGTATTTACTCAAAGCATACTAAATCATATCTACTTCATAGAGGGTCATACTCTTTTTCGTGTTCACTTTCACATTGGTATGTGTATTTATATTCCATCAGAATGAGCGCAGGACAGTGCAAATGATGTACCAGAAGAAAAAGTTCCCCTTCAACTATGTCTATGACCACCGCTTGCAAGTGCTGGAGTTGCCATACATAAAGGAGGAGCTCAGCATGCTGATACTTCTTCCTGAGGAAAGTCAGGATGGCTCTGACCCTCTTCATAAGGTCAGCAAAAAGTTTTCATACTGATCTGCTTGACTGGAAAATGTTGTAATTTTGTGTATATTCAGAGACTCATGTGCACATGTGTTTGACAGCTGGAGAGTGAGCTGACCCTTGACAAGCTGCATGAATGGACCAACAGAAATAATATGGACACCCACACAGAGATTATAGTCCACTTGCCAAAGTTCAAGCTGGAGGTTGAGAGCTCCTTAGCAGAAATATTGATGGGGATGGGGATGAGCTCTGTGTTTCAGGACACAAAGGCTGATCTGACAGGCATGAGCAGTCAGGGTGGCCTGTTCCTTTCGGCAGTGGCCCACAAGGCCTTTGTGGATGTAAATGAAGAAGGCACAGAGGCAGCAGCCGCTACTGCAGCCATTGTGGCATTCTGTATGTTACGAGAGGAGCATTTCACGGCAGATCACCCCTTCTTGTTCTTCATCAGGCACAATCCCACCAACAGCATCCTCTTCTTTGGCAGATTCAGAGGCCCATCTTAAATATGTGATGTTTGTCTGTCTAACACCAAAATAAAGGTTAAATACTAGTATTTAGATGTCAGTAATTCACATTTTGTATTTTTTCCCCCTGTTTCTTTTGTTTTTAAGAGCACAGCAACACAAAAATAATGTCTTGGCTTTGGACTGAGATGAGAAAACTAATTTAGAGTTCAAATTTAGTTGGAAAATGATGGCTTACCTAATGCAACACATTCTCGGTAATGCTTTTAGTGACTATCACAATAATTATTTTGCAAATTTTCTAGCTAGGACAAAAAAAAAGTAAATGAAGCAGTCATTAGGCAGGCTGACATCTTTGTTTGCTAAAGAATAACGTAACACAGCTGTTAACACACTAATACACAGAGTATCCCATAATTCATGTTCAGGAACTCACATGTCCAAAAATCGTGTTATGCAGAGGAATGTGGTGTAGCTAAGTTAAATTAATTACATATTACATGTAGCCTAATTTGGTAGTAAAATAAAAGTGTTACATGTTTTATTGTTATAGAGATGAATATGTGTTTTTCATATTGCAACCGCTTTTTATTAAAAAAGTATAAGCATTACAATAAATAAATGATATAAGCGGTTAGATAGGGTCTTTAAGTTTAAAGTCGACATGAAACAGAAGTGGCGATGTTTTTTTGTTTTTTTAGGCTACTGTGACCTCTCCGAGTGAAAGACTTGATTTCGTCCTTGGGGAATTGATTGGATCTTTGGAAGTTGGGGCGTTTCTAACAAAATGGAGGCAGATCTAGGGGGTATTCCAGAAAGCAGGTTAAGACTGTGAGGGTTTAAGGTTCCATTTAGGACAGGCCACTTGTTACACCGCGTTTCCAGAAAGCGTTTCGTTCAAATCGGAAACCGTAGCAAAACGGTGCACACCGGTTTGCTACGGTTTCCGGTAAGTAAGTTACTTACCCCTGATGTAAGGTAAGGAGTTAACAAGCAAACCTAATCATGCACGTGGCTGGATAGAAAGTGAGGCTATCACGTGATTTTGTGGAAACTGCTCCCCTCGAAAAGAAGCTTCACTGGAAATTGCGCTGCGTGCTCCATACGCGCATCTATGGCAAGCCGTTTTAGCTTAAAATATTCCCAGCGTTATTCGTCAATACCATTTATACTAGTAACAATTCAATTAAAGAGCTCTACAATTTAATTCTTACTAGTAACATTGCAATTTTTACTAGTTACAATTACAATTAGAGAGTTCTCTAATTTAATTAGAGAACTCTGCAACTGCATTCTTACTAGTAAGAACTGAATTAGAGAACTCTCTGACTCAGTATTCACTAGTAGCTAACAGTCATGATTATAGAGCTCTAATTGAATTCTAAGAATTACTATTAAGAGACCTCTTACACAGTTCTTACTAGTAAAAATGCAATTACAGAGCTCTCTAATTAAATTCTTACTAGCAAGAAATCGAGTTAAAGAACTCTACAATTGTATTCTTAGTATTCTTGTATTCTTAATTTCTTAGAAATTAAAACTTGTATTCATTAGACACAAAAAGATTTGTGACTCCACTCATTTACCTTTCCAAATCCCGCCTATGGTGATGCACTTCAAAATAAAAGCCCCATAAGCATTAATTGATAGCATCTTCATTGTGTCAGAATGACCATAAGAGTGAGATGATAGCTTAGAAAGGTGTTGTTTTAACATTGAATCACTTCATTAATGCACACTTTTTATTATTATTATTTTTATTATTTTTTTATTCCAGACCATTAGATCCATATCACAAAAATGAAAAAAAAGAGAGAATAGTCTTGAAAATAATTTACCAGACAAAATATCATCTCATTGTGGTGTTTATTATGCACTGTAACATGCATGCGGAATTTGAGCTACATACAGGCCAATTAATAGGTTAATTGTCACTCTAGACAAACTGTTTTTCTTTCTCTCTGTCTCTCTCTCTTTTTTAGGTCAGACATTAGCCAAATAATAATAATAGCAACATTATTTGGGAGGATGTTTTGATAAGCCTTATTAGGTGATATTTTGCTGAGTGTGTTTTCGTGCTGGAACGGTGGCTCGTTCTGTTGTACAGAGTGATTCATTTAAAAACACTGATTCATGCAAGTACGAAACATGTTTCTCTGAGACGCGCAACAGTTCTTCTCCAGCTTTGTTTGGAACTACTTTTGTTGGTGCAACGAAAACAGACAATATTGTGTTCAAAATGTAACTCACTTATATTCATTTCTTGTTGAACTGTATAACTGGTAACAGACTCTGCCTCATCATTATTGAGTGAGTGAAAAATGATAAAACCCTTATAAAATGTAACAAAAACAGGTATGTTACATACATTAAGTAAATATGAATATTTCTGAGCATACATTTATATGCATGTTTTCTGTGCAAGTGTGAATTCACCTTTAAAAATAGTGTAGCCTGCATGTTAATAAGTGTAAATAGTGATATAGACTATTTACACTAAGTGCAAATTGCAGCATTTTTTTGTGATATGTACTACATAGACTACCTATATTTCTTCTCTGTAAAGCATAACAATTTTATAATAATTTTAATCAATATAGCCTATAATAATATACTTAATAGATCATTAGAGCCTCGGTGCTGCTATTCATCATTAAAAACTGCTTGACTGAACAAGCTGCTTGAGTCCCCATTTTCTTTTTTCAAGATAGATTTTTCCTTTATTCCAATAGGACAGTGTAAGTGAATTGAGGTGGGATTGGAAGGGTCCGCTACACGAGCCAGGACTCAAATTCAGGATACCCTTGGTGCAACAGCATTATCGATGGACTGTCCACAAAGCAGTCAGACAGACAGTCATACATTTTATGAATATGCATGAGGCACAATTATCATAATGAGGCATTCAGATTGTCTGTCAAGTTTCTGTAAATTCTGCTGTCGACATCTAATTTAAAACCATTTAGGACTATGAAGATGTTTGGAATTTTTTACTGCCATTAAAGACAGTACAGGAAGTACTAACATACTGCGTAGTTCAAATAATACATAATTGTTAATTCTATTTACAGTAGTAAGGTTTATTTGCATGAATAGGCACACTAAAACTGACACACAAATGCTGCATTTACTTGTTTTTCTTTTGATTTTGATTTGAAAGCATGGGCATCTGGACCACTGTATGTGAGACAAGACCCACCCACAGTTTAAAAAGTGACGTGACATAAAGCCTAACAGCCTGAGACTCAAACCCACAACCTTAGGGTTAGGAGTCAAATTCTCTAACCATTAGACAACAACTTCCCTGCAATTGCTATGATATTGGACCCACTCACTTTTACTGTCTTTAACCCCTGTACTATGTTCGTTTGTGGGTCACACTCAAACTGTTTTGGGTCTCCAGAGACTCCAGAGATTAAAATTTAATTTTGTAACAAAATATTTTACTAGTAAGAATTACAGTTAGAGAGCTCTTTAATGCAATTTGTACTAGTAACAATTTAATTAGAAATCTCTCTAATTGAATAAGAGAGCTCTGCAATTGCATTCTTACTAGTAACAATTTAATTAGAGAGCTAAGAATGATAATTAGAGAGCTCTTTAATGCAATTCTTACTAGTAACAACTGAATTAGAGAGCTCTTTAATTCAATTACAGAGATCTGCAATTTAACATATCTTTAATGTGTTTTTTTACTAGTAAAAATTGAATTATATACTTCTGTAATTTATTTTAACTAGTAATAATTAAATTAGAGAGGTCTCTAATCAGAATTGTTATTAGTAAAAATGTTATTGGAGAGCTCTCTAATTGTAATTCTAACTAGTAAAAAATTATTTAGGCCTCATTTCACTAGTGCATTTTTGTTTTAAAATGCATAACTTTTGATATGGTTATGCCGTTTACACTACTCTGCCGTTTTCCACGTTTGAAAATTGAGTCTTTTGAAAATGCTGCTGACCCCGTTTTAGTTTGAAAACTCCGGGGTTGCATTTCAGTGTAAACGAAACCAAAACGGAGACTTTCAAAAATGATGGCGTGGCTGTGCACATGATCTCTGCGTATCCTTGATGACCTTGTAACCATATAATGAATAGTAATCATGCTCATTGTTGAACTTGACAGTGACTAGCAACCGATTTTTTGTTTACACTTTTATGTGCATGTCCACTGTGCATGAATGGTCACATGACATGCACTTTTCAGTTATGTAGAATAGACGGAGCTCGTTTCTGAAACACCAACGTAAATTTGGATCGTTTTAATTCTAAAAGTCAACTCTGTAATTGGAATTTTTAATAGTAATAATTGAATTAGAGAGCTCTCTTATTATAATTGTTACATGTAAGAATTGATTTAGAGAGCTCTCTAACTGGCATCATTAGTATATTTAATTGTAGGTTTAACATGGCAGGTCTTTGAATTTACAAAATTTAAACAAGTATGTACAACACAATTTATGTTTTGGTTGTGAACATACTTTAATCAAGTAGATTTCACTTGTTCATACTGAGTGTTGTATGTACACATTTCTGTCACGTTAACTGAAAGTGATTGAATCTAAAACTGAAGTCAATCTAATTGAGTTTTGACACAACCGAGGCACTCCGGAGCAGATGGTGGCGGCATTGCATCATTGAGAGGGAAGAGAAACTGCTGTAAAAGGAGAAATTCAATAGAGCTTAGAAGATCCAGCAGCTGAGCCAACAGTTGCCTCATCTCAGACGACAACGATTTAATGCAAAGTCCATCAAATTGTTTTATATTTGTTTTCAAATATATTTTCAAACATCTCTAGATAACAATTAAAATGGTAAATTACCAGCACTTTAACACTCTGCTAGTGCCAACAACCGATGGCCAGACTGTAACGTTAGGCCTTTTTAAAAGGAAGTAATGTATTTTTCACAAAAGTAAATTTTGTGTTTATATTCTACAGTTTGTCTGTATACAACATTTTGTGTGTGTGTGTGTTCATTTTTCTCAATAGGTTTTTGTAAATAAGACTTACTTCCATACATTTACCTACATTTGTTTGTTTAGTGCAGGGCATGAATGCAGTCTGCATCAATGAGGCCACTGAAGACACCACTGTTGGGATTTACATTCTCAAACAACATGCTTTTGATCAACAGAGGATGTTGGCGTTGTCCTTGAAAGCATTAAAGGAATAGTTCATCCAAAAAAGAAATCTAAATTCTGTCATTAATTACTCACACTCATGTCATTCCAGACCTGTAAGACCTTCGTTCATCTTTAGAAAACAAATTAAGATATTTCTGATTTCCTCCATTATGAAGAGTCCTATTTTTTTTTCTTTCCTGATGTCCAGGCCCGGATTGGCTAATCGGGAGCACCGGGAATATTCCCGGTGGGCCGGTATGTTTTTTTGGCTCCGAGGGTCGTTGTTGTCATGGCACTGGGTTGAAATATATATATAAATATATATTATATTATTATTATTATTATTATTATTATTATTATTTTACCGCAGCCCCACTCTTTTTATTTATTATTTTACCACCGTCCCACTATTTTTTATTTTATATTTTCTCGCAGAGTGCAGCCTGATGATGACGTAATTATCTGTTGACTCCCTGGCCCTGCCCCCAACACGTCACCTTGCAAGTTACTCAAAATATAAAAAAAGTGAGATAAAAATGGATAACAGAAAGTGCAAATGCGGCGCTGAAAAGTCCAGAATAAATAAGAAGAAAGCTTTGGAAACTGATGCTGACAAATGTTCTAAGCTGAGCACATTCTTCCTAAAAAAAAACAAACGGAGACGACGAGGCCGGTGTAGCAGTCGATTCTGTTCCCCTCGGAATATCTGTTTCCCCTCGGGTTGCCAGGTCTGTGTAATAAACCCAACCAAATAGTTAATCAAACATTTTCCCAAAGTAGCCTAAAAGCCTAAAATATCTTAATTTGTGTTCTGAAGATGAACGGAGGTCTTACAGGTTTGGAACAACATGAAGCATGAGTAATTAATGACAGAATTCAGATTTTTTGGGGGGTGAACTATCACTTTAAGATGCATGGTTAACCTCCAGTGAACTGTAACAAGCTATTGCTCTATTTTAACTTTCACTTTGTGCCATGTATGGATTACTTAATTATTTTTTTTTCTTCTTCAGAATGCACTGTTTGTTCTAACAGTATACTGGTTCGTATATGCACTATTAAGTCTACACTGATAGTTTATATTTTTACAAATGTCTTTTGACTTCTTAATCGACACTGACAACAGTTAATAGTAGGTTTATCAATGTCTTGCTGTTCTTCATCCAATTTGACAATAATTATGTATCTTTGTTTGAATATGCTATTGATGCATTAAAGTGTTGTTGTTTTTTTATTCTTCTGTGTAATCAATTCATGGCAACTGTGTTTTTGATTAATACTAGCATTAAGAAATCAATGAAATCACTTTTACAGTACACAATGCATTTGTGTAATGATAATCAGGAACTACAAATAATATATTGAATGACATGATTATGTTAAGTAGTCTTAATGTGAATGAAGTATGTTGGTTTGGCAAGCAATAAGTCTTTTAGAAAAAGAGGAAAATTATGTCAGTTGAACACATTCTGATCATGTGGGACCGATGCACACATTAAAATTAAGTAAATTCAAAGCATTGGGAAATCCCAATTTTGTGTAACTGAATTGTTACTAGTAAAAATACAATTACGACGAGCAACGTTGGGAATACTTTAAGATAAAACGGCTTGCCATACGCATTGGAACCTCGGTGTCATAGGTAACTTAACTACTAGCAAGATCATGTAGGCCTAAATCGGTTGAAAAAATATTTTTGAAACGCCCGTTTCGTTCTGCAGACATTCTAACAGCGGGGCGGAGCCCTCTCCGGACAACACTCCAGCAACAACGCCATAATCGATGCAGCGCACTATTAAAATCATTCTTATGGGACATTTTCAAGATAAGTACATCTTTTAGAGCATCAAGTGAATATTTTGAACACGTAGCCTATAACGTTTACAGTGGAATCTGTCGAACCAACAGAGGACAAGTGAATTACGGCAAAAGGACATCGTTAATAAAAGTAAAATAATACTTAGTGACTTGAAAGAAGGTTGCACAAAGTAGGCTATGATACTCACAGCTTTTGTTTTGTTGTTTCTAGCAGTGTGATCAGTCATGGAGGGTCTGTGTCGTGCTAACAGTCTCTTCGCTCTGGATCTCTATCGGGCTCTGAGCGAGAGCAACGCTGCGGGAAACATGTTCTTTTCTCCCCTGAGCATCAGCGCAGCGCTCAGCATGGTCTACTTGGGAGCCCGAGGAGACACTGCCAAAGAAATGGAAAAGGTATGAGTCGAGGTATAAATACGTTACCATTGGCGCTATTCATTTTAGTCTAGTTTCAGTTTTCAGTACATTAAATAACGAACTTAAAAATGTGATCAGATATGTGAGATCTACCCATCTGTCTTTCTCTTTATAGGTTTTGTCCTTCCGTTCTGTCTCTGATGTTCACTCTCATTTTGAGAGACTCGCCTCAACTATCAACAAACCATCAGCCTCCTACATCCTCAAACTGGCCAGCCGCCTCTACGGAGAGAAAACCTTCAAGTTCTTAACTGTGAGTCCATTAAAAATTAGCCTTTAAAAATTATGCTTTTTGATGCTCATCGTGAGCTTTGCTAAATCCATGCTTTGTTTCCTTATCTGAATGTTAAACTGAATGTTAAACTATTTATGTATTTATTTCTTTTTTTTCATATGAGACACTGCCTCTATTTTGTCCTGCAGGAGTATTTGGACTCCACTCTGAAGCTGTACCATGCTGACCTTCAGGCTGTGGACTTCATTGGAGAATCTGATAAGTCACGACAGCTCATTAACAAATGGGTGGAAGAGCAGACAGAGAGTGAGAAGTTATATGAGAAAGTTTTTTGGATAAAAGGTTAAGAAAAGGGATGGGTAACTGCCCCTGAAGGGCCACTTGAAAATAATAGGCAGGTGTATTGGGTTTTTCAATCAAAACTATTCAACCCCCTGGCCACTAATAATTTACAAATGTAAACTTTTTCAAATATCGAGCATTTTTTTAAAAATTGCTATACCCATTTAGTGACAAATTAAAAGCAGTGATGATAATGTAGTATTTTTATAGTAATGGGATTATTTTGTAATAATTAACACCTATTCAACACTGCTGTTTGATCAGCGCGACTAAAAAAAAAGGTAATCTTGCTACATGTAGGTTTTCATGATTAATTTGAAGTATAAGGCCATTTTGGCAAAGATTGTGCTCTTGATACAGAGACTGAAGCTTGATGATTAATGGACTGTTCTGCAGGAAAGCCAACCGAAAGTATAGATCTGAATCTGGTAAAAGCTTGGTTTGGGGATCAGTCATAGCATGGATTTGACTGTCCTTATCAGCCTTAAGATTTCATTATTATTGAAAGTAGTTGATTACATTTGAAGAAAACAGTGGCAACGGCAAAACCAAAGATTATCTGTGATCTGGAAGCATTTTTTTTTTCCAAGTAAAGAATGGGTCAAGATGGCAGCAGAAAGGTGAGAGAAGCTTCTAAGGATTTATAGACAGTGTTTATTAGAGGTTATAACGAATAAGATACTCTACACTAAACTTCAATATTTTTGTTTGTGAATGTTTAAAGCAAACAATGTTGTTTTTTTCATTCTTCAACGGTTTTAAGAATATAGGGGGTTGAATAATTTTGTTTGCAACAATTATAATATATTATTATTATTAACTTTGTATGTGTGATAGGCTGTTTGTAATCTGTGAAAAACACAAACATGAAGTCAAATGTGTATAATTTAATGCCAATGATCTGAATACTATAAATAATCAAATGGTGATCTTTGTTTGTTCTTGTTTTAGATAAAATTAAAGATCTCCTTCAGTTTGGTGTGATAAATGAGCTGACCCGGCTAGTTCTTGTTAATGCCATCTACTTCAAAGGGACCTGGATGTACACATTTGAAGCATTTAACACTAGAGAAATGCCATTTAAAATAAACCAGGTTTGATTCAGGGGTGCAACTCCATGTGCGGAATGAATATAAAGTCAATGTGTTGAAGTAATTTTGTATGTACTATGCATTTCTACATTTAATGGCAATTTTCTTCCATTAGAATGAGCATCGGCCTGTGCAAATGATGTACCAGAAAGAAATGTTTCCCTTCAGAGACATCCCAGAGTATGAACTGCAGGTGCTGGAGTTACCATATAAAAAGGAGGAGCTCAGTATGTTGATCCTTCTTCCAAACGAAACTCAGGATGGCTCTGATAATCTTCTAAAGGTCAGCAGTGCTGATGGATAGTTTTGATGATGCTCTTGACTATTTTGGTGCCATGTATGCTATTTTTCAGTGTGTGTGTCTGTGTTTGACAGCTGGAGAGCGAGTTGACCCTTGACAAGCTGCTTGATTGGACCAAAAGAGACAAAATGTCCATGCATATGGATATTGAAGTCCATCTGCCAAAGTTCAAGTTGGAAGTTGAGACATCCCTATCAAAAAAACTGCAAGAGATGGGTATGAGCTCTGTGTTTCAGGACACAAAGTCTGATCTGACAGGCATGAGCAGACAAAGTGGGCTCTTCATTTCAGCAGTGATCCACAAAGCTTTTATTGAGGTGAATGAAGAAGGCACAGAGGCAGCAGCAGCCACTGCAGTCATGGTAGAGTGTGACAGTTTTGTCAACTTTCAAAGTTTCACGGCAGATCACCCCTTCTTGTTCTTCATCAGGCACAACCCCACTAACAGCATCCTCTTCCTTGGCAGATTCAGAGGTCCATCCTAGAAATGTTACACACAAATTAAGAAATGTGTGATTCTTTGAATGTTTATTAAACAAATATATCACACCATATACATGCATGTCTTCTAAACTTCCAGCTCACTTATAGAAATCTACATTCTGAATGTCAAGGAATCTGCTTTTAGCCTACTGTAACTTCTTGAGTCAGTGATAGGATGGGTTGTAATGAAGAGGTGTTTAAGTCTGTTGTTGCCCATAGTCACACCATAAATACACCACACCAAACTAAATTCCTGGATGGCCACATTTCTGCAGTGTTTAACTCCAACCAGCTCCAAATCACACCTGCTTGGACGTTTCTAATGATCCTGAAGACCTTAGCTGAACTCTGCAGGAAAATTGGACCTTAAGGGCCAGAGTTGAGGACCCCGGTAGTATTATACTAGTATCTAAAAAAATAAGTACTCCATGAATAACTACTAGTATATCATCAGTTAAGCTTCACAGACCATATTGCTACAACGACCCGGTCCTGCAGATTTGCCTTATACAACATTAGGAAGTTTAGACCCTTCCTGTCAGAGCAAGCCACCCAACTTCTTGTCCAAGCTCATGTTCTCTCCAGACTGGATTATTGTAATGCTCTCCTGGCGGGCCTTCCTGCATGTACTATCAAGCCTCTGCAACTGATTCAAAATGCAGCAGTGAGGGTTGTCTTCAATGAGCCAAAATGCTCCCATTACTCCTCTTCTCATCAGGTTACACTGGCTACCAGTAGCCGCTCGCATCAAGGGACCGATGCTTGCCTACAAGACGACCACTGGCATGGCACCAACATACCTAAACTTACTAGTTCAGTCTTATGTGCCCTCCAGAAGTTTGCACTCTGCAAGTGAAAGACACCTTGTGATGCCATCCCAAAGAAGTTCAAAATCACCTTCACTGACTTTTTCCTGGACTGTGCCCAGCTGGTGGAATGACCTCCCAATCTCAACTCGAGTCTTTACTCATTTTCAAAAAACATCCAAAGACTCATCTTTTAGCCAGCTCTTGACCAACTAATACTAGCACTTACATTTTCTTTTCTTGTCTTTCATATTCTTATATTTAAAAAAGAGGTGGGGCTATGTGTTCTGTACTAGACTAACTGAAACTTGTCATGGCACTTGTATACTGTTGTTGTTCTCTTGTTGATCTGATTGCTTCTATTGTTCTTATATGTAAGTCGCTTTGGATAAAAGTGTTTGTTAAATGATTAAATGTAAATATCAAATATATGGAAACACTTTAGATTAGGGAACACAATTCACTATTAACTAGTTCTTTATTATCATGCATATTACTAGTATATTGGCTGCTTATTAGAACTTATGAAGCACATTAAGGTCTGATTCTGCATGGCCATATTCTAGATCCCTTAATACGACCCTATACCTTAACATACTTCAACAACTACCTTATTATCAATATAGCTACAGCAAATGAGTTAATAGTAAATAGCCTGTGTTCCCTAATCTAAAGTGTTACCAAAATGATGTACTAGTCACAATTGGAATAGGCTACTGTAATTTAAATAGTAGTCAGAACTGAATAGCTGAAATCAGAAAGGCAGATCCCCGTAGAAATCACTGGCAAAAATGTAAATGTCATTAACACTGGTTCTTTATTTACCTCCGAAAGAGAGACTAATGTGAAGTCAAAAGTATAGCCTATAATTTAAAGCAACTGTATAGTTTTGGTGCCCTCTATAGTACATAATTATGTATTATTGATATGACAGATGTAATAAAGGGTAAAATTAAGAAGGAAGTGAAACCTTGCCAATGGGTGGGGTGCTTTTCATCCAAAACACAGTCTACTCCGACAACACAAAGAAGCAGAGTGACAGTAAGAAGCTCTAAAACATAGATTATGCTAACAAGCAACTTTTCCTACTAACTAGCGGTGAAGTTGAAGTAAACGACCTCTTTGTTTCTGCGCACTGTCGAGCGAGTTGTCATCAGTCATGGAGGGTCTGTCTCGTGCTAACAGTCTCTTCGCTCTGGATCTCTATCGGGCTCTGAGCAAGAGCAACGCTGCGGGAAACATGTTCTTTTCTCCCCTGAGCATCAGCGCAGCGCTCAGCATGGTCTACTTGGGAGCCCGAGGAGACACTGCCAAAGAAATGGAAAAGGTATAAGGAACTGACACATTACCCTTGGTAGCTTATATTATTATTTTTTACGATTGTCAAGTTTCTGCAAATTCCGCTGTCGACATCTAATTTAGCAACATTTAGGACTATTAAGATTTTTTGATTTTTTTACTGCCATTAAAGACAGTACAGGAAGTACTAACATACTGCGCAGTTAAAATAATGTATAACGGTTATTTGTATTTACTGTAGTGAGGTTTATTTGCATGAATAGGCACACTAAAACTTACACACACACATGCTGCATTTATTTAAGTAAAATACATTTGTTTTTCTTTTGATTTTGATTTGATGAAAGCATGTGCGTCGGAACCATATGTTAGACCAGAGCCACCCACAGTTTAATTCCGATGATACTGGACCCACTCACTTTTACTGTCTTTATCCCTTGTTCGTTTGGGGGTGACACGCGTAGCTACTGTTTGGGTCCCCAGAGATTAAAATGTAATTTTTTAACAAAATAATAGTAAAATAATAATAATAATTTTACTCAGTTTATTAATGCTCCACATTTGTACAGTTATTCGTACAAATAAATGTAAAAATACATATATATATTTTTTTATATAAAAACAGCTTTTTTTTGCAATTGTTTCCATCTACTTTAAAACAAACACTTTTAAAATAAAAATAAAAATGAAATTTCAACTACAGCCACAATATGGCTCTAATTGGCTCACTTGCATAGCATAATTCTGAGTATTCTACTTGCACACACACAGCATTGAACACACACCCAGAGCAGTGGACAGCCGTTTATGCTGTGGTGCCAATGGAGCAAGGGCACCTCAGTCATGTTATTGAGGATGGAGAGAGCACTCTATATTCACTCCCTCCATCTACATTTCCTGCCTGCCCAAGACCCGAACTCACAACCTTTTGGTTTATAAATCCAACTCTCTAACTATTAGGCCACAACTTTCCCCCACCACAGATCTTTTATAGATATTGTCAAAAGTTGTTTATTTTGATCTATGTTAAGAGATGATGAAACCATTATTGTAACAAATGATTCTTTGTAACAGTTTAGCATTTATTGTACTGAAATAGCATTTTTTGCAGTTATGACAGGATTACAGTCAACCCTGCAAGTGGTGGTGTATGTTTGTATAGTGTGTTTATGGGTGTGTGTTTGCATTTATTCTTCATTGTGGATGTGCTGTGGTGTCACTCAATCATTTCTGTGTGTGTTCTTTGTTGTAGCTGATATTAATTTCAAAACTGTGTAAGAGAGAGCCACTTATGCCATTTTTTTCATTTCTTATGAGTGGGTTTTATGGGTCTGTGGGGTGGTGTGGGGGTCATGTGTGTTTTAACTCCATTGTGGTTGTGCCGTGTTGTCAGATATTGTGTGTTGTCTGCATTGTAACTGACATTTTTAACAAATTATGTAACAAAAGAAAATCTATATTTTTAATAGTATTCAGTTGATGGCAATGTTTGATTTTTGGGGGGTTGGGGAGGATATGTGCGCGAGTGTAATTGTTCTGCATTGTGAATGTGTGGAAGGTTTGTCATTTATTTTTCGTGTATTTTGTAGTCTGCATTGTGGTGGATTTATTGATTTTATTTGACAAATTAAAAATGAAAGGTATCGATTTTATCATTTCCCTATTCATTTCGATGTGGGGTCTCCATAGACCCCGAAGAGGGACTATTTTTTTCACACTAACATACAAACAGATATCAATCCAGTTTGACTTTTTATCTTTAGAGCTACCAAATTTTGACAACCATACAAAATCTCATGCCATTTAGATAAAGGGAACATTTTTTTATTAGTATTTCAGCAAATGTCATTTGGGGTCAAAAAGACCCTAAACAGAGTACAAGGGTTAATTCAGAATATAAATCTGTCTTTCCAGAGCGCCGTCAGTCAAAACCGATCAACTTAAGGAATGGCCCGATAAATAAAACTCAATTCCGCATTTTACTTTACTTCCATGCTTCTGCTTCTTCAAATCTATTCAGTGTTGCAATTTAGCAATTTTTTTGCTAGATTAAGCAACTTTTCAGACTACCCTAGCAACTTTAAAAAAAAAAAAAAACCTAGCAATTTTTAGAAAGTTTTTGGCAACTTAAGCAACTTTTGTAAAGTGACTCAAATAATAGATAAAGGGACTTTTTATTTTTTAAATCTAAATTACACAAAAAGAGGAAACCATTGAACAGCTAGCCAGCCAAACAGCACATCAACCTGAAGAGAGCTGGATAAAGATGCCTAACAGTGCAAACATACAATGTGTATTAAGTTGCTAGTTATATAATTGGTCAATAATAAATGCAAATTTATGATACAGTATGTTATTAGCTTGTGTATATATAATTATTGTTCAGTTAGGTACACTGTAAGAAAAATTGTTTAGAATGTTCAGTTTAACTAGCTAATAAGAAAATACATAAAATGTGTAACTGTTCAATAATTCAATGTTTTCAAAGTCCGTAAATATATATTTATAATATTTGTATGAACAAATAACACACACACACACTTATTTATATATATATATATATATATATATATATATATATATATATATATATATAAATCTTTCATATTGGCTACTTGTATTACTTGGTATTTAAATTTTAATTGAATAAGTCAGAATGAAATGTGACATTTTGTGACAGTCTCACAGGTTTTTTGAGAGGTTTTATAAAATTTGTTTTGCAGGTTTTTTCCTTCAGTTCTGTCTCTGATGTTCACTCTCATTTTGAGAGCCTCACCTCAGCAATCAACAGTCCATCAGCCTCCTACATCCTCAAACTGGCCAACCGCCTCTACGGAGAGAAAACCTTCTGCTTCTTACCTGTGAGTCCATTTCATAGATGTGGAATAACATTTTAACAAGGGCTCCTGCAGCTTATGTCAAAGATGCACACATCATGCACATGCAAAGAGGGCCTCAGTGAACCATGTAAATATCCACATAAATTAAATTCATGCAATTTCAAATATTTTATAAAATCAAATCTTTGATATTGTCCTCCGGTCTTGCTCATTAGAGGGTGCTCTATTCTGCCTGTAATAATGTGAGACTTTCATGCATATCTTTTTGTGTGTGTGTATTATGTAGGAGTATTTGGACTCCACTCTGAAGCTGTACCATGCTGACCTTCAGGCTGTGGACTTCATTGGAGCATCGGACGAGTCACGACAGCTCATTAACAAATGGGTGGAAGAGCAGACAGAGAGTGAGAAATAAATAACATCAAATCTATCAGAATGTGGATGGGAATGTTTATTGGCGAATCACTCTCAGCTTTATAGGCTTTATGTGAAAGTATATTTAGTATATGACTGTATATACAAAGTCACTTTTACCGACTTTTAAATTAAATGTTCCCGCCTGGTGGATTGACCTCCCCAACTCAATCCGAGCAAGCCGAGTCCTTAGCCATCTTCAAGAATCGGCTTAAAACCCATCTCTTCCATCTTTATTTGACCCTCTAACTTTATCACTCACTATTCTAATTCTATTCTTAAAAAAAAAAAAACTAACTATTTTTCTAATCTTTTTGTATTCTATTTTCTTTTCGTTCATTATGCAATTATATGTGGGCGTGTATATATATATATATATATATATATATATATATATATATATATATATATATATATATATATATATATATATATATATATATATACTAACTGAGACTTGTTATAACACTTATATTTCATTGCTCTTTTTGTTGTTTTTGATTGCTTCCACTGTCTTCATTTGTAAAGTCGCTTTGGATAAAAGGGTCTGTTAAATGAATAAATGTAGTGTAAGTGTAAATGTAGATGCATACGTTCATGCAAATGATCAGAACACTATAAATAATGCATGCTTTTTTTGTTTGTTTTATTTTTCAGATAAAATTAAAGATCTTATTCAGCCGAGTATGATAAGTGGGCGGACCATACTAGTTCTGGTTAATGCCATCTACTTTAAAGGAAACTGGAAACACGTATTTGAAGCAGGAAACACTAAAGAAATGCCATTTAAAATAAACCAGGTGCAATCTGCATTTTGTTTCAAGGGTGCAACAGCATATGAAAAATTTCTATAAAGCTGATGTTGAACTTTGTAAAAGTCATTTTTATATATATATTATTCATTACATCATTTGATAACATTTGTCTTCAATCAGAATGAGAGCCGGCCTGTGCAAATGATGTACCGGGAAGAGACATTCCCTTTCAGAGACATCCCAGAGTGTAATCTGAAGGTGCTGGAGTTACCATATGAAAAGGAAGAACTCAGCATGTTCATCCTTCTTCCAAACGAAACTCAGGATGGCTCTGACCCTCTTCAGAAGGTCAGCAAAAAGTGTTGTGAGCAGAAAGAATTGATAGTTTGAATCCTATGGAATAGTATGGTTCTGTGTATGTTTCTTTTTTTTTTCAGCATGTATGTCTGTGTGTTTTACAGCTGGAGAGCGAGTTGACGCTTGACAAGCTGCTTGACTGGACCAGAAAAGACAAAATGGAAACATGGATGGATATCAGAGTCCATTTGCCAAAGTTCAAAATGGAAGTTGATACCTCCCTATCAGAAAAACTGCAAGAGATGGGTATGACCTCTGTGTTTCAGGACACAAAGGCTGATCTGACAGGCATGAGCAGTCAGTGTGGGCTCGTCCTTTCAGCAGTGATCCACAAAGCTTTTATTGAGGTGAATGAGGAAGGCACAGAGGCAGCAGCAGCCACTGCAGCCTTTATATTTCTGTGTGGCCGCAGTTCAGAAAGTTTCACGGCAGATCACCCTTTCTTGTTCTTCATCAGGCACAACCCCACTAACAGCATCCTCTTCTTTGGCAGATTCAGAGGCCCATCCTAAAATGTGTTTTTTTTTTTTCTTTTCTTTTTTTAAAGAATAAGAAATTATGTTTTTGTTTCAATATTTCAGCAGACAAAATTATTCAGAACATTTGTTTTTGTTTTTCTGATCACAAATGGCATTATTACAGAGCATTTATTGTAATGACAGTGAAAGTGACTTGACATGTGGCCAAGTGCTGACCCAAACTCGGAATTCGTGCTCTGCATTTATCCCATCCAAAGTGCACACACATCAGTGAACACAGTTTGTCTCAAATCGTTTTAGGGAAAACTGGCAAAATAAAGACTGTGTATTGTCTTTTATGAAGAGTCATATCCTCTTTTATTCACTTTGTGTGGCTGAATCCGTGTAGAGCTGACTCAGAACACAAAGTAGTGCACAAAAAGAGAGTTCTGAAATGTGTGTTTATGTTTCAGAAAATATAAACAATAATGCCCAAATGGTTAGAAAAATGTAGATTTTTTTTTGTTTCTTATGCTCACCATGGCTGCATTTATTTGATCATAAATACAGTAAAAAAAATTATTTCTGTTATGCAAAGCTGATTTTGCATACTCCAGTCTTTAGTGTCACATGATCTTTCAGAAATCAATTCAAGTTTATTTGTATAGTGCTTTGACAATACATATAATTTCATAGCAGCTATACATAATTTTTTTCTAGGGTGCTACAAATCATGCATTTATAAAAAATAAAAATAAAAATTCAGGTTGTGTTGTTAATCATGTATGGCATGCATATATTGCTTATATTTTCGTTTTACAATCTGTTTAATAAAAATATTGAAAGAAAATCATGCATTTATTCAATGTGTTGGCCTATTCATGCAGAATAAAACAAGTTTAGAGCAAAGATCAGTGTTGGGGAATGTTTCTTTTAAAAGTAATGCATTACTATATTGCGTTACTCCATAAAAAGCAACGATTTCTTCGATTATTGCTGGGATAATAATAGTGAAGTATGGGCATTTCATTACTATTGACAACTGAGACAATAGAGAAAGCGAGTCCATGGTGTGATATGAGAGACATGAAAGTAACACCTGTTTTAGTAACCCAGATGAGAGGACTGATAAACAGCATTGCAATAATCGACAGCAAATTAAGAAATATCTGACTAGTGAATGTCAACGTAGACCAATCAGAGTCAAGTACTCCAGAGAGTGTGTAATAATAATGTATAACTTTTGATAAGCAGTCACTTTTCCTTAAAAGTGACATCATAAAATCGGACTTTTATAGATTTAAAGTGCTGTAATCAGGTCCCCGATGCATCCTGAAACCATTGAAACGTGAAAAAGATGAATCCAGTATAGCCTAACTTTGTATTGGTAAGCCTTTTTCTGCAAGCGCCAGAGAAAACAAGGCGTCTGACTATTTCTCTCCCTTGGTGACGTGAAAAATGGATCTCATTATAATACCTGTAATTTTATACCCACGGTGCCATCAGTTTAATTTTGGAAGCGACAACGATGTACTAGCTCTAATGCCATGGTGAAAGTTTGAGCAAAACATGGTAACTGTTCTGTCTTTGGTTGCAAGAACAAACACAGAACACTATTTAGAGTCCCAGCCTCAGAGACAAGAGATCAGTGGAATTATTGATTTATGGTCTCAGAAAACCCTATATCAGAAGCTTGAACTAATATGGTTTAAAACGCATAATTCGCAGTCTGTTTAATCTTACTGAAAACATTTGTCAATAGCATTGTGTAATCTGGTTGAGGGTCATCAAAGAAAAACTGGGCATCTTCACCTGTTTCTCCTTGCGCTCTATTGTAGAGGGTACTGTGTCGTGGCCCTTGTGGTCATCCAGTAAGCAGTGCATGCAGACACATTTCTGGTCCGTTCGACAGTAAACCTCGAGGAGCTTGTCGTGTTTGGGGCACACTGGAATGACTGCAGCTTTCACCAGCTTGTGTTTCCTCAGTGCAGGAACATTATAGTGGGGCTGTACATGTGTTTCACAGTAAGAGGCTCGACACTCCAGACAAGACTTGACAGCTTTGATCATTTCTCCAGAACAGAAATCACACGCAATCTCTCCAGGCCCAGCGAGACTTTGTTTAACTATGTTCGCACGGAATTGTCACGGGATCCCTCAACAACTCCAAACATATTGAGCAGCTAAACCATGCCTGCTAAAACCTAACCTACTCGTGTTAGAAAAGAACCATGGATGTAAGTGAAGGTGGAAGTGTGAGTTTGACGTGAAAGCATGTAATCATAATACACAAATACAGTAGTAAATATGTAAGAGCTTGTGCAAGGTAAAACATGTAGTGTTTTGTATTTTCCTCATAACAGAGACCATTGTGTTTTAAGTAATGGTCGTAGATTTGTTTGAATTTTGATCTTAAGGGGTTTTCAGTATCAACATTAGCCTAGCAAATCTTCGTGGCAAAAACAGGAAGCTTTCTAGTCTTGCGGCCACAAAGGGTCATGGGAAATGTAGTTTTGTCAATCATGAAACTCGGCAGTGCATTCAACTGAACTGTGTGGTCAACACAACTAATTTGTCTGTATTATTGATTAACTTGTCATGATTCGCAGCTAGGAAGAATTATACAAAACAACAACCAAAAACTTGTAGACCAACATGAAAAGACATATTAGCTTTAGTCACAAGGGCTGGATATCAGAGCAGTGTATTTAATTCAGTCAAAAGACAAGAAAATACTAATTTAACAGCAAAATGTGAATTTGCATTCATTGTATTTTGACAGGACATTTGCAATTCATTATTATTAAATATAGAATGAACTATTTTAGATTTGTTTTTAAAGTGAGGCTGAAACATAATTAGGAGTATGTGCTCTTTCCCAATGAAAGCAAAAGGTAAACAGAGACATCCACAGTCACATCCTCACAATCTAAGAGGATCCTGAAAAGTCATCATCTGTAGAAAAACAGAAAGGCTTAAATAAATACAACTAATTCAGGAAGAAAAAAAACATCTTTAAGTAACTGACCTGAGTTTACTAACTCCATCTCGGAGAGAATGCCTTTCCAGCTTTTGTGTTTCGGAAAATCCACAATCACATCCTCAGATTTGATATCTAGACAGATGAGAGGACAACCACTTAATCATTTCCAACAGCAACCACATGCATTCTAAATGTAAATATACTGCATTCAATAAAATATATTCAAATAGAAAAGTTCTTTTAAATTGTAAAAGTATTTCACTATATTACTCTATTTACTCTATTTTTGACCAAATAAATGCAGCTTGGTGAGCGTAATAATTTTTTTAAATAAAAAACTTAATTATTCCAAACTTTTGTCTTCCAGTGTATATGATAAATATATTAAAGTAGTTGATGTCTCCTCAAATCTGTTCTTTGAAAAAAAAAAATACACAGATCTTGCCTTTTACAACACCAACACTCTTGTGTGTGACATGTCCACCCCAGTTATGTTTTGGAGTAATTATGAAAGATTTCACTCTGACTCTGTCTCCAACCTTAATTTCGACTGAAACATTATAGTGCAAATATGAAAATTAAGATAATACAGAACGCATTTTTACTTACAATGTGTAAACTGTAAAAAAAAATTATGCATGGGCAAACTACCTAAATCAGCACTGGCCACAAGCTCCATTTCTGAAACTAAACCAGTCCATTTTTTATGCTCAGGAAAATCCACAATCAAAGACTCATCTTGAATTTCTGCAAAAATAAATAAACAAAACATTTTTTTTTTTTTTTGTAAATACATGTCATTTTTTCTCACACTGTGGTGCACAGTAAGCCTAGAAAAAAAATCTTGCATCATTGTTTCATTTAATTTTGTAAAAAGCACAATGCATGAAGATAGCATGCCTAATAATAGTAATGAAATCAATGTCAGTCATCGCTCTCACTTTGAACAACACCAATGCTTTTGTGAGTGACTGCTCCCCATTTGTGTGTTGGTGTAACAACAGACGGCTTCACACGAACTTGGTCGCCAATATTAATAACAGACTCCAGTCTCGAAGATCCTGAAATGCAAGGAACGTCACGGACATCTGAGAGGAGCTTTCTGCTGAAAAGCTGCTATACTTAAATGTCATGGAAATACTGCAATAACCAAACTCATCATTATTGGTTACTAGTTCCATTTCAGAGAGAATTCCCTTCCAATTTGCATGTTCAGGCAAATCAAAAATCTGACTGTTATTTACATTTAATGTTTAAACAGAGAACAATTTCATATTTTAAGGCTAGTACTTGAGTGCGGATTGCTAGTGATAACCGATCATTTATTTGAGGAAAAATTAATCTTGCTTTTTAGCACACCCACGATCTTATGAGGACATCAGCACCCCAGTTAGGTAATGGTGAAAATGGAAAATTTCACTCTGACTTTGTTACCAACCTTAATGTCAGCTGGAGCATTAATTGTTGACAAATTTGAAACAAGTAAAATATTACAGTATGCACTTTCACATTTAAGTGCACAACACAGCATTTAAACGGCAGCTAAGAAACTGTCTGCAATTATTTAAATAGTCATGTCTTAAAACAAGTACAGTAAAAATTACCTGAACCAGCGCTGGCCACAATCTCCATTTCTGAAACTATACCAGTCCAGTTTTTTTGCTCAGGGAAATCTACAGTCAAAGAGTCGCCCTGAATTTCTGCAAATGCAAAAAACAACAACTAATAATTAATGTAAAGTATGCTGCTTTTTCTCACTCTATGATAACAGGCATTCAATGAGACAATAATCATTTATTTCAACATTCATAACAGAAGTTATTAAACTCAGTGCTCCTACTTTGAACAACACCAATGCTTTTGTGAGAGACTGCTCCCCATTTGTGTGTTGGAGTAACAACAGACGGCTTCACACGAACTTTGTCTCCAATCTTAATACTGGGGTCCAGATTTGAAGGTCCTGAAATATCACATGGAGGTACAAGATGAGTGTTTGATGGAAGACTAGATTATTTTATCATGGATCAAGTGTTTTATACACTCTGTGCTTCATTCAATGGACAGATAACTATTTTGTTAAAGTAGGCTCTCTAGATATGTTGGGGAGAGCGGGGTCGAAAGTAACGTGGGACGAAAGTAACAAAGCGATTTTCTCCGAGCCTATTACTTCATTTGCATGCCAAGCTATGACAGCATGTTCAACACGCAACCCTTCACAGAGCTGAGAAATATCACGTGATTTCATCATCATTTCCCGCAGTTAGGTCCGTAAAAATGTTTTCGTCAACAAAAAGTAAATTATTGAAGCGGTAATATTTTTTAATTAGTTGTGTTGTTTTTCTTGTTTCATGTGTCACAGTAATGATCAATCTACAGGTTATTTAGTGCTTTAACACACCCTAAAGTTTGCATTATCAAGGTTTTTTAGTATAAAAGTAAATCTGGTTTAAATGTCAGGAGTTTCTGGAGGGACGAAAGTAACAGTTGTTACTTTTGTCCCGCTACAGTGACAAAAAGTATTTACTTTGTTCCGGTACATGCTATTCGGTGAATTTCTGTGTCTTGCATCATTTATTAAAATGTTAATGTCATATTATACCAAAAGAATATGTTTGAGTCAGAGTGAGGGTCCGAAAGACAAACATAGGTATGGTTTTATCCAGATGTTTATGAGAGGGCATTTCTGGACATAGAGGAACATCTGGGCAGCTCCTACCTCACATTTACCTTAGTTATGTTTAGGTTTTAGCCATATCTTAGCCTTTACACCTCCACCTATGAATTTGCAGTGTTTCCAGATGTATTTAATGCACTTTTTCAATTTATGCATAAAAACAACTGGATGGAAACATGAATAGGCCTACTGTTACATTATGTTTAGAATTAATATTATGCTAATATAATTTCATAATTATATTGTTAATTCTAATGATTTTTTTTTTATAAAAATACACTGAAAAAACAAATCAAGTTTGTACAGTGGGGTTTTGAGACATTTGATGAAACTTAAATTTAAAATAAAAATCTAAAAATGTAATTTAATATTTTTTTGCAAAAATAAAGGTCAAAATATGTTTGCAGTTACATATTAACAAGGCCATAGTCAGGTTTACTTAATAAAAATAAGAGTAACAGAAACAAATCTAGCTTATATTGTTGTGTTACTTTTGACCCACATGTGTGTTAGTTCGTCCCAACCGATGGGGTCGAAAGTAACAACGTGCAACTTATGTTCAAAGTGAAATTATACTGAAGTCTTTCTACATTTCTACAAAATACCACCTGGTATTGTTAGACCACACTTATGAGTTACTGACCACAGCAGAAATATATCTCTGTCTACAACGTTATCTTTTAAAATTATGTTTTTCTGAAAAATGGTACTTTCGCCCCTGCTCTCCCCTACTGCTTGGAGTCATATTCGCTCTTAAAAATAAAAGTTGGCATTGATGGATCTATGAAGAACTTTTAATATTCATGGATTCTTCACTGCAGAACCTTTTGCAGCCTTTATTTTTAAGAGTGTTTCTGCTGAAGCTTAAAATATTTACTTATACTTAAAAGTTTAAACATTTATTTACCAATCTCATCATTATCATTAGTTACTAGCTCCATTTCACTGAGAATTCCTTTCCAGTTTGCATGTCCAGGGAAGTCAACAACCACACTGTCATCATCTTTTATGTCTAAACAGAACAAGTTCATATTGTAACACAATACTTTAGTGGGAAATTGCTTGATAGTTAATTATTTATAGTATAAGAGGGGGGGAAAAACGATCTTGCCTTTGACTACACCCACACTCTTATGAGTGACGTTTCTACCCCAGTTATGTTTTGGGGTGATAATGGAAGGCTTCACTCTGACTCTCTCTCCAACACTGATGTCAAATGGACCATTTTTGGTTGACAAATCTGTCACAGGTAAAATATTACAAAACTGCTCAGATGCAATGTGTAATATTCTATCAGTAGATGTTCTGGATATTTTTAGCATTTTTTTGTTTGACGAATACAGTAGATTACCTGAACCAGCACCGGTCACATGCTCCATTTCCGAAATTAAACCAGTCCAGTTTTTTTGTTCGGGGAAATCCACTGTCAACAAACCACCCTGAATTTCTGCAGAAGTATACAAAAAAAAATAAAAAATAAAATATAATCAGTAATATAAACTATCACATTTTCTCAGTCTGTGGTACTAAAGACATTAAGTGTGTGTGTATAATTTTCACTGCAATTGTCATGCCTAATATAAATACATATCAATATCTGTCAGTTCTCTCACTTTTAACAACACCAACACTCGAGTAAGTAACCGATCCCCATTTGTGTATTGGAGTAACAACAGATGGCTTCACGCGGACCCTGTCTCCAACTAAAATGTCAAATGGAGGCCTCTTTGTGGACAAATCTGAAACTAAAAGTAAGATATTACATTAAACCATTCCATCACTCACACATATAATTACATGCAGGAAGTCATTAAGTGGAAATCATTTTTACTTTACCTTTATTCATTGTTTTGCTTATTTCCTGCGTGCAAGTAGTCTCAAGTCTCCCAGTAAGATCACATATAAGTTTTGTTACATCCTCAAAAGAGCAATATGGCTCAAATGGGAAACTCTGCGACTCATCAGATCCAGATGAAGAGGACACAGTCTCATAATTCTGAGGGGGAAAATATTCAAGGACTAAGTAATATAACTTTTAGAAGAACTAGCAATATTTGAACAGTCCGTTATGTTTTATAATTCTGGGTTCTAATATATAATCATAATACTTATAGTGCTTGTACCTGAAGAAATTGGATGTTGTCTTCGGTCTGTAGAAGATCATCTAGAACCCCTTCCCTCTTCTTCAGCTCAGTGATTTCCCCCTCCAGCTTCTTTCGCAGCTTTGTGCCGTGATCCAGATCAGCCTTTTCTTGAGCCTTTATTTCTTCAATCACCTCAATGCTTTTTTTCTCAATAAGTTTGACTAATTCACTGAAGACTTTCTTACTGTTCTCCACGGCCTTCTTTGCAGAATCCTGAGGAGAACCAAAGCAAAACAAAAATGTTGTTTACGATTACAAGATCCAACATGGCAGTGATTATTCTTGTGTCAGCTGATAAATGCAGAGTCTTTCTGTATAATATTGAACGTTATTTGTTTTTACATCAGAACTTACTGAATGGGATGTGATGTCCATTTTCATCTTCTGTAGCTCTTTTTCTTTTGCCTGCATTGTCTGCTTGACTTTTGACTGAGAGTGTGTGAGTTTTATCTAAGGGCAAATCACAAGTCAAAGTCTGTTAAATCTTATTGAAAACATTTGTCAATCGCATTTTGTAACTGGGTCAATATCACTGTAGGCTGCCTTTTGGTGTCCTGAACATAAATAACTCATTTGCCATGATAACTCAACATACAAATTACTATGAAAGGTGTGTTATATTAGGCTAAGTTTTTTTATTCATAACAGAAGCATTACTTTGCTCTTTAGATACATTTTCAATATTTTCTTTAGTTTTGTTTGAGAGGATGAATGTTGTTTTGCTATGTCCCAGGCACTGCTCATTAAATTCGAATAAGAGTAAAATAGTCAAATAATAAAAAAAGAATAATAATTGTTTCCTATTAATATTTTGTTACATAAGATATTACTCAAATTGAGTGTATTGAACATTTTGTAATAAAAAACAATATTTTTATTTAATAAAAAAGAAGAGTTTGTCCATGTCCCTTGGATGGTTGTCCACCCTGTCATATTGCGGAATCTGTCCCTTTAAGAAGAGGCCATCACCATTAGTGACATCATCACAACAGATTTTTTTTATATCTTCAGTGGCGGGAATTTCAGCTGCTGAGGTGAGTAGCAGCCGACTTTTCAAGTGACAAATTTTCTTCATATAAGTTTGCATACTTGTTTTGCCAAAGCTTAACATGTCCACCCTGTCGCCATAAAATATACAGGAAGTTAAAATACAATATTTTCAAAATATGTAAGTTTAAATATACCAAATTCTCTTCAACAACCAGACTAACTATTTAGCTAATCACAGTTTGTTGTAAGCTAATATGCTAATTGAAGCTCAAAATGTCCACCCTGTCGTTGTTACAAAATGTCCACCCTGTTGGCCACTTAGACTCGATGGGGTGGACATACACATGACAGGGTGGACATAGCATTCATTTGTAGTTAATATTGCAATTTATAGAAATGTTATATTACATTTTATAGAAACATCTGCTGTAGATAATAGTTGTAATAATAATAAAAAAATATATAAATGTGATTGAGAATGTAATTATATTTATCTTTTTATGTTGAATAAATTTTTAATTGTCATGCTTTTAGTGTTCTGCTTTATGTGTCCACTCCGTCGTGGGCTCGTCCACCCTGTCATCTTGGTATTTTTAAATAATATTTAAAATAATAATGTAATCATACCTATATAATCCATTGTGCTAGGTGTGGGGGCAATAACATGTAAACAAAAAACTGCGTCCAAATATTCAAATATTTCTCCAAATAAGAAAAAAAACGTGCAAATTGTATGAGTTTCTTTGAAAAAACATTGTTTACATAAAATCTTTTATGTATTTATAATTTGAAAGCAAACAAATAACCCTGTTTAGGAAAGGGACATCATACCTTTCAGAAAGTATAATTTGTATCTTAATAGTGCAATGAAAACATATTTAACTGTAATTTATATGTCCACGACAGGGTGGACATATCATTGCTTTATGCTCTAAAAAGTGGACCATAATTAAAAAAAAAAAACATTGTGGGAGCTCAGATAATATATTTATTATAGTATTTGAGTGTCTACTATTATGACATGACATAAAGTGAATGGTAAATTAAACTCAAAATGTGTGAGTATTGTGAGGGTTGAAAGGCACTCTATGGTGATATTGACCCAACTGTTTTATGTTACAAGTGGGTTTGTCTAAGTCAGTGGTTTTCAACCTGTGGTCCGCGGCATTGCAGGTGGGCCGCCAATTATTTTCTGTTCATTTGCAGTCCATTCTAGGGCTGTGCGATTAAAAGAAAACGTCCTAAAATCACGATTTGAGCGTGCGCGATTTCTAAATCGCTTTATAGCACAGTTTTCCGTGGCCCTGACCTCCCGTAGTATGCTATCTGATCCAATCAGAATGCATTGCGCCTAGCGCGAGAACAGAGACTGGGCATATGCCTAACTCCAGGTTCACACACTGTCTGTGATGCACCTTTTTTCTGAGCCAATGTTGACGGATCAGAGCGTTCTCACTGCAGTAAAAGGCTAGAAATAAAAATGTGCGAAAATAATTCATGTCTAACACATGAGCATAGAGTGAATTTGTTAGTGAACAGGATGCAGTTTAAGTGAGAGGAGACACGTTTTAAGTGTGCACACTCTCTCCTCGCAAAGCAGCGTGTTTCTGAGCAAGCAGGACTGGTTTTGTGACAGAGCAAAGGAAATCTGCGTGCGAACAGAGAGATTCGCACTCGTGCATTATTTTAATGTGCTTTCGCGTTATATTTATGCGCTCTCACTGCTGAGCGCATACACATACTGTATACACACTGCAAACACCTGAGCCACCGCTACAATTAAAGAGCTCTATGAAGAATGCATGGCATTTTTTTTTTTTTGCCACAAGTCTATAAATTTTTTTACATCTTCACTATAGTGATAATTTTGACTTATGTCTGTTCTATAGATGTTACAACTTTTTGATAAAGCTCTGATTGGTTTTCTTTTGGAAATATGTTTCAAATTAATCCTGAAAGCATTTTTGACTGTAAAAGCATATCGGTGTGTGTCACAATTGCAAAATTGATAAAACAAATCGCGATAGTTTATTTTTTCATCCATGTTTATTCAATAAATACAGTTTAAAATCTAGCTTCTGAGTACTAAGTTATTAACCCAACAATAGCGGGGTCAGTTAATTTTTTTGAGGTGGGCCGCGCAAACATATGTGTTTGGTTGTGTGGGCCGCGAGTTGAAAAAGGTTGGGAACCACTGGTCTAAGTTAATGCGTTATGCAATGTGATAAAGCAATAAAACAGCTTATGTGGTGAATTCAAAATCCTTAACATATTAAAATAAATTAATACAAAGAAATAACTTAAACACATAAAGTTACATCATTACATCATTTCACGCACTGTGTGAAACAGACTAAACTTGGTCAATCAAGCTCTGGACACACATGGTATTTATGCACAAAGACATTTGAGTACATTCAGGTTGTTTCCACACACATTCAGGATTATGTTTTGATTGGTCATGTGTATGTTGCTGTGTTTAGTCATTCTGAATGGATATGTATACTAGATTATACATGGTCAGGTCAAGTCTGGGTTTTTTTTGGCAATACCATGTGGTCCTGTTCAGAATATCAATTGGACTCATCCAAAACGTGAACAGTACTTTGCTGTTGCAGTGTACGTATGGCCTACCACACACTGTGAATTTCTGTAATGTTTTCGTGTGCTTTGTTAAGCATAAACTTATGAATTAGAGACCACCTTATCATTACTTGGTAATTTGGTGTCCTTTTAAAGTCTTCAAGTGTCCTTTTTTGTTAAGACACCTACATTTACCTTGAAAAAAGACAGAAAGTACTGAAAATACATCACCCTTCAATCTGATGGATTACTTAGCTGGATATAACAAATGATGACCAAATGAATACGCTAAACAATTGGACTATGCTTATTTTCTTGCGATTAATTGCGATTAATCACAAAATTGTGTGATTCAAATTTTTAAAGGGGTCACCAAACTTGGTCCTGGACGGTCAGTGTCCTGCAGAGTTTAGCTCCAACCCTACTCAAACACACCTGAACTAGCGAATCAAAGTCTTGCTAGGCATACTTGAAACCAGGCAGGTGTGTTGAGGCAAGTTGTTGTTAAACTCTGCAGGACACCGGCCCTCCAGGACCGAGTGGGGTCAGGTGACCCCTGTTTTGAACTACTGACAGCCCTTACCAGTTAGTAAAGAAAAGAAGAAGAAAAAACGATGGACATCTTCACCTGTTTCTCCTTGCGCTCTATTGTAGAGGGTACTGTGTCGTGGCCCTTGTGGTCATCCAGTAAGCAGTGCATGCAGACACATTTCTGGTCCGTTCGACAGTAAACCTCGAGGAGCTTGTCGTGTTTGGGGCACACTGGAATGACTGCAGCTTTCACCAGCTTGTGTTTCCTCAGTGCAGGAACATTATAGTGGGGCTGTACATGTGTTTCACAGTAAGAGGCTCGACACTCCAGACAAGACTTGACAGCTTTGATCATTTCTCCAGAACAGAAATCACACGCAATCTCTCCAGGCCCAGCGAGACTTTGAGCAGACTCTGTACTCCTCAGTTTCTCCATTATTTCAGCAAGCATTGTACTTTTGTTGAGTGGAGGCTTTGAATTGAAGGTATGTCTGCATTGTGGACATCTATAGATGCCTTTCTGATCGTTTGTATTCCAGCACTCATTAATACAGCTCATGCAGTAACTATGTCCGCACGGAATTGTCACGGGATCCCTCAACAACTCCAAACATATTGAGCAGCTGTACTGCTCGTGATCTCCCAGCATAGCCTCTGCCATTTCGCTAACAAAACGTGCTAAAACACTAAAAAAGATATGTCCCGATCTTGTCGTCCCACGAAAAGATGTTTATCAGAAGGCCCGGTCGTTAGAAAAGCTATGCGATGTGTAATCTAAAAAGAGAAAGTGAAAGTGTAAGTAAAGAATTGACACGATCCAGAAACTACCAATATGATCCAAAGATAATAATAATAGACTGAAATCATACTGAAACAGGCAAACTCGGATATACAGCTTAAATACAGAACTGAAGAAAAAATAATATTTACCTGATGACAGTACGTTGTGCACGTCATAACGCGGCGGCAGGAAACGCTGCGGAATCTTGACCTTTTATCTTTTTATGACTTGAATTGTTTCTTCAATTTTACATGCTCGTCGTATTTTAATTGTGTATCAAATATTGAGGAACAGTTTTAAATGCAGACATAAAAAGGAATAAAGAAATAAAAACAGTTTTAAAGCATACAATACGATTCGTGGCTAATGAGTAAACGCGAAGATCTGTATTTTTTTGAGTAGTGTCTTTTAGTATAGCCACTAGATGGAGGCACTGAATAGAGTACAATCAATCTTGATTCAGTTTCATGTGACTATGAACACTCTTGTTTCAGGGTAGATTTTAAGTGTTAAATAATCAGATAGCTACATTAAATGCGTGTTGGTTGGCCTGTAATATTGCGTGTTGTCGGCAAAATGGAGCCCAGGGGACACCTCAGTTAGGTAACTTACAGGAGAAACAAAAACGCCCCATACTGTTGAAAAAAGTCCAACTGATACTTGAACCCATTTAGGACAGAAGTACCAACTCCACAATATTATATCAATTAAACACAAAACTCACATTCTCAGAATTTTTATTTTTCCAGAATTCTAATTCACAATTTATTTACACTACAATCTTAAATGTACATATTTAGCAGATGCTTTTATCCAAAGCGACTTACAGTGCATTATCAATTTTTACCTATATGTCATATATGTTACCTGTTTATATATATATATATATATATATATATATATATATATATATATATATATATATATATATATATATATTATATTATGTTTATATTATATATATAATATGATGTTCTTGAAATCGTTCAAAATGACAAAGGACAGTTTCATAAATAAAAATAATAAATATATTATATATTTTATTTTATTTTTACTTTGAGTTTTACAGTTTGTATCTCCTCCAACATCACCTCCAGCTTCTCAAATATCTGTACACCCCAGCATACAGAATATTAAAAAGATATTTTAATACTCCAGCATATTAAAGGATATTTAACAGATTAAATTTGAATTAACATACTGCGCTCATATTAGTTACATGACATAAAAAGAAATCACAAATGTAAAAATGCGCTAGAATATTAAGGTGCAAACACTGCCACTTTTATAACAACGTTAACATCCGACACTGTCATCAGTATAACTCACTTTTAATAAAATGTGAATCTTTCACATATGAATGATATTCTTAATGTTATCTATATATCCATTCAGTTCTTCTTAGGGCAGTGGGAATGGCTGAGAAATTGGACCTGTGTGTAGCTACTCTGAGAAATCAAATTCGTGCGTGTCCATTTGATTTTTAAGATGCCTGCAAAACAAGATGTGCATTGTTGAAGTTGGGGCCCAGGGTTGAATCACAGACGCTTTTGTTCGGGGCTCCCCTTTCCTGCGAAGGCCTGCTGTCGATCAAGAAGCAGAAGTCCGCCCCCATCGGCCCTTTCACTGCTGCAGCTGCTGCCTCGCGCTGCTCAGCGTCTGCTCACTGTGATCTCAATCTGAGCTGGAGAGGCCACACGAGCTGCAGCTTCAGCATTAAACCCGGCCTACAGGCGCGTATGACGCTCGCCACCAAAGAACGCCAATAACACGAGGTAAGCCTAAGCGTACTGGTACATGCGATTTAAATACTATCTATATTATGTAGACACACCGCTTCAGATGATCTCGATCCGCGATGGTTAAATCGCAGCGCGGTCGATTTCGAAAAGCGGCATGTTTGCGGAAGTGATCGCGCGGTCCATGTTTAACCGCCCCGTTATTTGCCTTTACATGTCATGTGTGTTTTTCCAAACTATATTTCACCCTCACGTGCATTTTGTCGACACGGTAAGCGTTCGGAAAAGCTGAAGATGCTGTTTGTGTTGGCGAAGTTGACTAGCCAGCGGACCCTTTTGAAAAATCAAAATGGCTTCCATCTTTGTCGTCTCAGCTGAGAGGTTTATACCTTTGTTTCCCCGTCTCGCATGTCAGGGAGTCTGTGAGTAACCTCCTATTTATATTTATATAGTGGATTATTATCAATCGAACCTTCGAATGAAGAGTTTGGGTGTTTATTTCACTGGTTTTAATTTATTTTGTTACTCACCCAGTAGCGCACTTTTTGACCACGTCAGTGCGGTGGGGGAGGGGGAGTGAGTCTGTGTGGGCGGAGCCTGTGTGATACGTTCCCTGTGGATCAATTATTCACTGCCCCCTTCGCTGTAAGTTTGATTTAGTTTAGGCTCCAGCTACTGGAAGAATTGTTAACTGATTTTTTTCTTCTTTATTAATGTCTTTTGATTAGTACTGTGCCACCCCTTGCAATGTAGACAAAAATTCAAACTGTTATACCTAAGAGCACATGCAGATCTTCTGAAAATCATTCTCGATATAGAGTGCTGCAGGAATGGCATATTTTTTTGTTGGCCGTTCTAGAAGTTGGCATCACACTGGTTCCCTTAGGGGGGAAAAGGCTAAAAGGACTGACTTTTGGATAATTGCAACAACAACAAAAAAGCAATTTGAACAATTAAAGTTTATTATTCTCAAATGTCTTGTTTATAATTTTTAATCTCTAATAATAATCACAAATTAACAATTTTGATGACTAAATCCAATCGGCCGAAATAAAAAGCTATATAAACAAACGGTCGCAGGACAACACGTTCACCACCAAAGATTTTCTGTTAAATCTTTTAATCTTTAAAGGCAACAATTTGGAAAGATTGAATATTTTGCAAAAAGCATGCGCATAAACACAACGAGGCTGTAAAAGTCGACTTGTGAGTAGATATTTGCCTATATGTCGTTTAATGTCCCCGACAGCCTCTGAAGTTCCATTTAGAGCATTTTCAAGATTCAAAAAAATAATGAGTGGGATTTTATGTTGCAGAATAAAATCTGAAACATATTGAGCTTCTGTTAACCACAGACTTTATTTTCCATATTTAATAAAAAACCACTGACTTTTGGCTCGATGGAACCAGAGTTTCGAAATTCCTAACTAATTTCCCGGTTTTAGGACTCCTTTCTTGCGGCACTCTATTGTTAACTGAATGCAGTGCTGGTGTTGGAAATGTTGGTTGTAGTTTTAGTTGCAGCGGATGTGTGTCAGCTTGCACTCTGGTCTCTTTTTCAACAGTGCTGGGATGTCACCCGTGCTTCAGGTAGGCACACCACCATGCCCTTAATATCTGGTTAACAGTGTGGTTATGGGTTTAAAGTTCTTGTGTGTGATCTTGGTTAACTGTCAAGCAAATCATCTCCATTATGTTAAGTCATCCCTCTTAACATGAAATGACTTTGCAATACATGTGCTGGTTTTTGTGTGCTTGCACTTAATGGATTTGCTTGTTTTGCCTAGAGTTTGATGTGTAAAATGTAACTCATTACCATTGTTAAGCTATCGTCTTATGTCTTTCCCACCTTTCACCTACCCACCAGTTTATGTAGCTGATCAGAGAGTCCCTATGCCCCTCCCTACTCCTCCCAACAATACACACACACACACACACAGTCACATACACGCTCACAAACACTCATTCGGTCAAGAGCTAGTGTGATGAAAGATAATGTGCTTTGTCATGCTGGTTGGTGTCATGTGTTTTTCCTATACTGGATGCATGTTTGTTACTTTTAGGCTCCTGTAACCCTGGTTGGCTGGCCACGGAGACAGGGAGTCCTCGTCTCAGTACTGTGGCTCTCCACATTAGACTTTCTGTTTGGGGTATCTACTTTCACCTCCATTTTTATCTATATTTAAAGGCTTGAAGTACAATTCCAACACTTTATTAGCTAAATCAGTCATTTGATATAGTGTGAGTTCATGTAGATTACTTTAATAATCTTCGAATTCCAATCATGTGCAAAGATCTACATTTAAAATCCATTTATGCATACTTTAGGTGGTTGAGATGTGATATTTAGCCTAAAAAATATTCTGACCTTCTGAAGCTTAGGAGTTTATCGTTCCTGCTAAAATAATTTTCAATTAGACCAAAGCATTTTTTGATCCATAGTCAATCATATTAGACTATTACCAAGGTCAGTCATATTATAAATTATTTAAAATGTCAGTTAATTATCCATTTAATTTTTTTAATATATACATGCATACATATACAATCATTGCACATGTTTTAATACAGTTTAAATGCTTTAAAAGATTACTTTAACTCTGGATTTATGGTTTGTATGTTTTTGTTAGACTGAAAGCACTGAAATTTACTTTTATAAGAATGATTCACATTTCCATTGGTTTTATATTCTAGTTCTAGACGCAACAATTATAAATTTTTAATAAATGTAAAGAACATGTTTTACTGATCTAAGAAACAGGGTCAGACTTTGAGAAGAATTGGATGAATTGAAACTGACCATCGCTATGCCTTTTTTCTTTTCTGTAGGCTAAACATGTTCTCCAAGGGCACCAAGCGTAAGTTTTCCGATGGTGATGAAGAAATATCCGCCGAAAGCCTGGTAGGTGCCAGAGTGGCATCTTCGTACAGCTTGCAACGGCAGTCGCTGCTGGACATGTCCCTCATTAAGCTGCAGTTGTGCCACATGCTGGTGGAGCCCAACCTCTGCCGCTCGGTTCTCATTGCCAACACAGTCAGGCAGATTCAGGAGGAGATGACCCACGATGGCAGCTGGCATATGGTCACTGAAGCGTTCTGCAATCCAGGTCAGAGTCCCTCCGAGCGCTTGGTGGCCACTGAGGTCCTTTGCAGGTCGCGAGAGCAGGATGCAGAACCTAAACTCTTTTCTGTCATCAGCTACGAAGGTTGCCGTGAAGAGGAGGTGGTAGCTGACGAGACGCTGTGCTCCGTTTCAGTTAGCGATACTGTCTCTGATGTGTGCCTGGCAGGGCGTATGGGCCAGTGCTGGGAGAAGAGCGAGCTCAGTGGTGTAGAGAGGGACGAAGATGCCCTTGAAGACTCTAGTCTTGGTTCAGGAGAAGATGAGGAGATAGACACCGAGGATGAGGCTTCTACAAAGAGTCCAAAGACAACAGGACAAGTTTTTGGTACATTTGAAATAAAAAACGGTTCCCCGGGTCCAGACTCTGCTCTTGAGGAACTGTTCTCTGATGTGGACACCTCCTACTATGATCTGGACACCATGCTGACCGGCATGCAGAGCGCACCCAAGATGGGCCCTTATGACCTCCTTGACAGCTTGGCTCCTTCACACAGTTCCCCCACCATAGTATCCACCCCGAAATGTCGTTCTGATCTCAATGAACTGGATCACATCATGGAAATCATTGTAGGATCTTAGGTTCCACCTTGTTCAGAGACTTACACACTTGTCTTAATATTACTGGCTTTTCTGTTCCTTATGGAAAGCAAGTAAAGTCTGGAGTCCTTTCAGGGAAAAGAGTTGATGTCTTTTGAAAGACGGCCTTGATTTTATGAGCTGACCATAGTCATCTTATTTGCATACCCTCTGTATGTTTTAATCATTTTTCTGTATTTGTCTGTTCAGACATGATGTTTTTTTGTTTTTCTTTTAATTTATTTGTTATTCTCATGACACTACCGAGAGCAGAACAAGATGTATACAAAAGTTGTAAAGCTTGGGATATTTTCATAAGGAGACAAAAGATTGTCTAAATGTGTATATAAATTATATATTTTTTACAATAGATTCTTCTTGTAATATGTTACTGTACATTATGCACATGTTCTACAAATTGATTTTAACCGAAGAGATTAGATTCTTATGTGCAACAACTCAAGTTTTCTGTTTATCAAAATCCATAAACTGAAGCATCTTAATTCAGTACTCCAATATAAAAAAATGCACCAAGTATACATACGGTGAGACCTTTTACATTTGTGTGGTTATTTGCACAAAGTATTTTTTTTTCCTCTCAAGGTTTGATTGCAGTTTGCTGTCAATCAGCTCAGCCATGTAGGTTTTGTTTGTTGTTAGACGTCTAAGTCCTTCTATTTTGTCTTATCAGCAAATGAAGTATGATGGGGCCAACCCATTTTATATTGTGACTTAATTTATTTAATTTATTTACTGCAAACAGTGAGTGTTGGCTGTGGTCAAACTCAGGGTGGGTTTTTAACTCTAGAGGACTTAATAAGCCTGATTCAGAAAAGCCTTTGCACATAGTAAATCGGTCACAGAATTAGTGCTTTGTGAGTTGTTTTGCACAAATTATTGGTTTCAGTATTGATTTTAAATAAGTCAACTTCTTTAATTTTGGTGATTGGCTTAAGTATATCAGTCTATTAGTCCTCTAGACCCCTCATAACGAGAAGGCATTTGTCTAGTTCTATGCATTGAGTGTCATAACACTTTATATGTGTGAAGTGTTTAAAATGCATTTAGTACAGTATTCTTTTTTTTAATACTTAAAAATCAGTCAACATAATACAGTCAACATTTCCCCCCAGTGATTACATATATTATTTGGTTTTGTCAGAATTTTTGCATAAACTATGTTTGTGCAAATTATAGGTTATTACACTTTTTACAATTGTTTTCTTGTACATTGTCTCACACTTAAATTCTAAGAGGATTTTGTTTATTGTATGATCTTAAACTAGTATAGAGTATAAACTTTTTATATGAGCATTGTAGCTTTTTTAACTTTTTTTTAATAAAAGGTACAACTTATGAAAATGCTGTGTTGTTTTTTTACTCCTGCAATCAAATTTTAAGGAGATCAGCTGCCATTAAACTAAGTCATCAATCTCTATAAATGCTCATGCTAATTTTTTTCGATTTAGTGAATAATTGATACAGCAAGAAAACAAATAAATTATTGATAATGTAAGGGAAACATGCACATGGCAAATATTACAATGTTTCCAGAGAGTAAACGTACAGTAAGACCTTAATTCCTCCATTCAACGTTAAGGTTTCATTCTGCACGTAGCGATTTCTAACGCAAGTGACGTCAGCAGATGTGACTCAAATGAACATCAGTGTTTCAATCATAGACAGGTTTCAATCCCTCCGCGCGCAGATATTATTAGATGTCAGAAAATGTTGTATTATACAAGACAAGACACAGTTGTGAGGTTTTATTAATTACTAAAAAGTAGCTTTGCAAAGCATCGCTTAGAGAATATAAAGTAAACAGTAAATCTAACTATAGTAGTATATACTATAGTATATCTAACACATTTTAGGTAAAAATTGATAGCCTGAATGCACTGTAAGTCGCTTTGGATAAAAGCGTTTGCTAAATGCATAAATTTAATTTAATTGTAAGCATCTTTAGTATTCCGATGCTTGTTAAGTTTTCTTAAAATAGACACGGGATGCTTGACAAAAAAGGAAATGGAAAGCCACAAACGTGCCATTTACAACGTTGTTTGTGCCGTAGCCGGTGCTCCAAACAGTCACGTTTTCGGTCTGTGGGCTGGGCATGTTAGGGGGGCGAATGTGACTGGAGGAGGGGCAAGAAGACGCGTTCCACCAATCAGGGGCAGTTACTAGGCGGGTCTGAGATCGCGTTCGACCAATCACCGCCTTCCCACCTGACGACCGTCAATCAGCTGAGTTCCTTTCGCGTTGATTCTACAGTGTGGAGAGAGTTCTCTTCTCGTGCTTGTGTAGAGACGTGATCGGTCGCGTAGTTTTGCGAGAAATAATGTTCAGAATTTGGACCAGAAGCTCATCGCGAAGTTCGGCGACCGATTTAAACAACCGTACATCTTGTTTTTATCATCCAAGAGAATGTAGCGGTCATTCGAGGATCTTGGGTAAATTAATTTCGTAGTTCCATATAGACCGAGCCAGCACTTAACCAAGTACGAACTAGCTAACCGGCTAATTCATTGCGCATCCCTCTGAGCTTAGCCGCCGAGGCTAGCGGTGCGTGCGCACGTCTGCGAGAGTAGTTGGCTGTAATTAACGCTAAACAACGAAGCAACTGATTGAGCCAAACATAATGGTATGGGTCAAAGGGACATCACAGCGTTCAAGGCGTCCATGAAAAGAAAAAAGGGAATTCCTACCGTCTCTATGTGTCGACTGGATGTGAAGAAGGAAGTTGAGCCCGCCGGAGGAGATGGTGCCCTTTCCTCTTCAAGGTAACGACTTTGTCATAAACTGTTTTCTGGATGTCTCATGAGCCCGGTAGAAGACCCTTTAGTTATAATTCTGTTTCTGGAAATTGTTTCGTGTATTAACACTGTTCAGGACTGTCCCGCTTTCCAAAACAACTAAAGTTAGAGTTTATGTTATCGATAGTTGAGCTTGTGTAGCTGTTACTCCATCCACCCTAGTTTATTTACATCTGGAGCAGTCCTAGCAAAAAGTATGTTACGTTATACTGGTATTTCTATCTGTATCGTTGTGTGTGAGCCTATAAACAGAGACTTTGGTACCTCGCGTTTTGTGTACGTGGTTTCGGTTGAGTAAGGGGGTCGATTTGCCACACTGATGTTTGAACCCCACTAACGTTCACTCGTAAATGTGACTGGACGGTTTTCTATTAAACCTGTTCTTAAAGAATTAAAATAGTATGTCGTTACGGTATTTCAGTCGTGTTTCACAAACATGTCTAACTAAAGCAATAGTGAAAGCTAAGAGTGCATGAATGCAGATTTCGGTTTTACTAAAGTTTCATAATTCGATTGAATCATGTGTTATTTTACATTAATCTTTATGAGTAGTTATGCGTTTCATATTACGTGTCTTCATACGCGAAATGGTCGAGGACCGATTTAAAGTTATGTGCAGTTTTAGATTCAGCTCTTTCGGAAAGCGAAAGTCATATTTTTTATTTTATTGAGAAAGCAGCTAGTATGCGGAGTTTTAAAAAAATATTTGGTTGTGATATATTACATAGTAAGTGTTTGTGTGGTATGGTCACTTCTGAGTATTTTGTTGATAATTCACTTGTAGCATAAGTATCACCTTAAGGTTTTTAAAGAAATGTACAGGTTTGTAATATGTATTTTGTTTGTTATTATTGACTTCTGCAGATGATAACTCCGCTCGCTCTCATGCCTGTCAAACAGTCAAAGGGATAGTTCACCCAAAAATGAAAATTTTTAATGTAAATTTAAAAATCTCCTTTTGTGTTCTACTGAAATGAACAAAATCACTTACATCTTGAATGCCCTGGGAGTAAGCAGATAAACATTACATTTTATTATTATTAATATTAAAGGGATACTCCACCCCAAAATGCAAAGTTTGTCATCACTTTACCTCCATGCCATTCCACACCCACAAAAGCTTTGTGTGTCTTTGGGACACAATTTAAGATATTTTGGATGAAAATCGGGAGGCTTGTGACTATCTCATTAACTTCCAAGTAAATTACACTGTCAAGATCCAAGGTCAAGACATCATCAGAATAGTCCATCTGGCATCAGTGGTTCAACCAAAACTTTATGAAGTGAATGCAACTTCTGTAAAATGGCTCTGAATGCAACTTATGCACCTCTGTGTGAGCCGCTACACAAGGATACGTTTTCTATGTGTATTTTACGATTTGATTTGAATGAAAACCGTGCATCAGTGCAGCGCGGCTGACACCGAAGACCGTAAGCTGTTTGCGTTCAGTGGATATTCTCCAAAATGGTGATTAGGAGAGACACAGAGGAGACAAATTGTTGTATAAAGTCATTATTTCTGTTTTCTTAGTGTAAAAAAAGTATTTGCGTTGCTTCATAACATTAGGGTTGAACCACTGATGGCAGTTGGACTATTCTGACGATGTCTTTCATACTTTTCTGGACCTTGACAGTGTAATTTACTTGGCAGTCTATGGGACAGTCACAAGCCTCACGGTTTTCATCCAAAATATCTTAAATTGTGTTCTGAAGACGAATCAAGCTTTTATGGGTATGGAACGACATGGGGGCAAGTGGTTAATGACAAAATTTTATCCCTTTCAAGTGTAATTAAATGTTATGCAGGGTTGTCAATAACTTGAACCTCAGTCATGTATTAGTTGCTAATAAGTTCTTAGTAGGCAAATTTTTTTATATTAAGTGAATAAAATCCATCTGAGTCTTAGACTAGATTGAGGTTTCACCACTGACTCAAAGACTTACAGCACTGATAAGACAAGCAGGCTTCATATGAGTGTGTGTTCACGTCTGTCAGCGTGACTAATGCTCTGAGTCACTTCGTCAGTCTGTTGGAGCCGCCCAGTTACAAAGCTGCCCAAACTGAGACATCCGGCCTGTCTACCCAGTGGTTCATTAATTTAAGACTTATTCGGCTTGTCAATGGCATTTGCCACCTACTCCCTCCCTCCTACTCGCAGTCAATCCCCTGTGCTCTTTCTTACACTCCCCAACTCAATATCTTGTTCTCCTCCCACTTTCTGTCACAGACTAACCTTTCTAGAAGCTCCTGCTTGCTCAAGCTTAGGTACACCCTCTCTCTTTCCTGCTTTTTTTTTTTTTTTAAAGACTCTTTCCTGTTGTCCTCTTTATCGTGACTGCCTTTTTTGGGCCAGTGGGAGGGAAACCGGAAGAGAAAGATGAAAATATGACTCAACCACGTCAGTTCAGTTTGCTCTCGTGCAGGGAGTATCGTAACTTAAGCCACCCTATGAGTAGAAGCAACTCTTATCTTGTCTTCAAAGTGTGACTAAAGATCATCTTGGTGCTGTCTGTCACTTTGTTCTCTTCGGTTCTTTTTTTTATGTACTACTAACCACACAGTGATGGAAAGGAAGTGAAGTCCTTATCTTTCTAAATTCAGTGAAACCGATGTATCTTTTTGTGTGGAGCTAGGCTGCTATTCATTTATGCAGTGCTGTGCTGCTGTAAGTGAAAGCAGCAGTATAAAGACACTTCTCAGTTGTTCAGTCTTGTGTGTTTCACAGGCAGTATGAATGATAACTTGGTTATCCTACAGTGAGAGTGTCAAGACTTTTTTTATTTAATTTTCATTATAGAAGTGTAACTTTGATACTATACATGAATAAAAATATGATGAAAGTTGTAATGGTAAGATTTACTTATTATCAAATGTATTAAATAATTTAGTTATTATTATCATTATTATTACAAAGCACTGCATCTTAAAGACTGTCTGCTGATTATCAAAAAGGCCCTAATATAACCTACACTGATGATGCTGTGTTTAAAAATAGCAACATGTTCCATGTAGTTTTTTTTTTTTTTTCACAAAATGGAAAAAAACCTTAACTTTTGTTAAATAAGAAAAAGCTGTCAAATGTCAAAAGGTTTAATGACAAAAGTAAGTATTCAAAACATAATTTAACTTGCAGTCTGTAAAGGAGATGAAACATGTTCAAATACTCAGTTTAAAGTCAAAGAACTTTCCACAGAATATGTCATTTTCTGTCACTGGATGTAATAAACCCCTACAGATGTAGAAAAAATACATTTGGGTCATAATTCTAATTTTGAAATTGAATATTTTATTATCGCATAATACAATCTAATATTGTATTTTAATATTGAATGTTCTTAACCTTGCAGTTGGTTGTTAAAAGCAAAAATGTTATCAAATTCATATATTTGCCAGATATAAACCAAACTGAAGTACCAGCATGTATATGTGCAGACTTGAAGTGATGCAACGCAGTGTACTCTACTGCAATGCTCCCTCTTCTATGGATCCCAATGTGTTCTCGCACTTTGATGGTCGTCTCCGTAGTTGTTTATTGTCTTTGAGCTGCAGACTCTGTGCCACTCAAGCGCCAGCCTCTCATCCACCGCTGTTGCCATGGAAAGCAGACCACAGAGGCCAGTCTAACCAGAGGGGCCCAATTGAAATCATGCCTTGCTGCTTTAAAGCTGCGAGACTTTATAGTGACCAAGTCAAAGTTGAAGTTGTTCAGCTTGCCTTCTTTAAAAAAAAAGCTTTATAATGCACATTTAAATGCCCAAATCAGTCGATGACCTTTTTCTCAAGCTTTAACACTTGTTTGATGTCTCAAGCATAATGACCCCTTACATGCCATATTCTTTTTGATAATACCTTTTTTTCGAAGTCATGGTGGTTTTGTCCCTTGCGTTCCATTTATAGCTTGCTGTTTCTGACAGAGACGGGCTGCAGAGCAGACCCTCTTCCAAGCATACGTGTGCTCCTGCCGGAATTCAGCTGTGAAATCTGCAGGAATACAAAATGTCCCTTTTTAAGCCTTGTGACTTCCTTGTAGGAACGGCACCTATAGGGCTGAGCAGGAATGAGCCCAGAGTGCTCTGCTAGCGTGCATGGTTATATAACCGCCAGCCTCTGCGTGCAGCTCTTGCATGCACTCACACACATTCAGGCATTAAAAGTGTTTAATCAATGGTGTTTAGTTGTTTCTTAAAGATTAATAACTAAAGATATCCTTCCCTTCATGCTTTAGTTAGGTTCATGACTGGTTGTGGTATCTGTTGCCTGAAACTAAGACTTAACATGCTGCACATTTCGCTACATGTTGGGATTGAGACTACAATATCTAATGCATCCATCTCCCTTCTGAACACGAGAGGCTCTTCTTGGCTCCTGCAGCTTCCTGTGCACCCTGCAGTAGAGAAGAGCAGTCAGTGACCAGACCTGCGGGGGATGTCTGTATTGGTTCAGAGCGATGGATGTAGGGAGGGGGGCGCCTACACCACAGAGAGCGCAGAGGTGGATAGACAGTCTTTCACATTTACGGCCCTTTCCACTCAAACTCCAGCTCTCCAGATCTGAGGCGGCTATCTGACAGTGCAGTTATGGTCAGTATTCAAATGGTGCGCCCACAAGCCACATTTCGCTTTTGTTTGCGCATAAACGTATGGCCCAAACAAAATTTGTGGCTCGGAATAGCAGTTTGAATATGGGATCGCATTCTTTCGAAAACCTTTTTTCAGTGCTCAAAAGTGGCTACTTCCATTTACAGTTTAGAATTGACGGGTCCATAAAGAACCCTGCCTTTGCACAACAGATTATTTATAGTTTTTGCTGCAAAAACCCCTTTTAGGAAATTAAAAGTGTATCTTTAAGAAGGTCTTTGCTGTTAAGAATCGCTCATGGGGTAGAAGCTGCAGCAGTGCTCCTGTGCTGCATATCCTCCTCCGCTGTGAGAAAGGAGCGCTAACGAAGCATGAGCTTATTCTCATGTGTACTGCAGTCGCAGCCAGGAGGAGCTTGAGCTAATGCATCCACCTCTCAGGAAGTCCCGCTCAGGGAGGAGGAGGAGGAGAAAGAGCTTTGTCAGGTTAAAGCTTCATGTTATCAGTCATGTATCCGATAACAGTCAAATTTCAAGGCGAAAGTGTTTGTCAAGAACAGAGTTCAGCGATAGTCTGTGTGCACAGACGATGGTCATGGTGCTGTTAAATTCAGGATTGGTTTGTTCCATGCAGAGTTAATAACTGGAGCAGACCACACAGTGAACTTCGCAGGAATCAGTAGAACATGGATGCGATCTCATGTGATCTAACCAACATGTCAAGTATCAACAGTCTAAAAATATCAGATAATTCAACCTTTTTTATTACCAAGCAAGGTTAGTTGTAAAATGTGATGCTGAGACTTTTCAAAAAAAAAAACATATTAAAATGTGTATTTATTTAAGCCTTTGAATTATTAATTCATGATTTATTGATTTCATTTTTTTGCAATAGAAAACTTCTTAGGTGAGTGGTAGTCATTGCCTAATGGTTAGCCTTAACCTTTCCTTGAATACACAATATTGAATTTGTACATGTGTGAAAATGAGGCTGTGAGGGATAGACTTTAAAACTTTACAGCGCTATGCACCATGTAGATCAAATTAAATTTACAAAAAACATTTTGCTGATCGGGCAAGTGACAAATCCCTATGATGCTTTCTTGCAAAATATGTTAGTGGATGAAGCTCAAAAAGCTTGAATTGCAAGTAAAATCAAGTATCCTTAAGTAATATTTAATTTGACTGTACGGTAGGTCAGTGAGAGAAATGTTCCAGTTCTGTTTTTCTGAACTTCCCTTTCTTTTTTTCATCTGTAGGTACATGTTGGGCCGGGGGGTGAAACGCAAGCTGAGCTCATGTGAGGACCCTGCCCAAGACTTGCCATATCCTCAGCAGAGGCAGCTGGTGCTGGACTTGTGTCTAGACAAGCTACAGAGCTGCCAGCAACGAGCTGAACCTAGCCTGCACCGTTCGGTCCTGCTGGCCAACACCCTCCGCCAGATTCAGCAGGAGATGAGACAGGAGGGGGAAACCTGTCTGCCACCAGCCCCGCTCGGCCCCTCGCTCCCTCTCACCTCCACCCCACGCCACTTCCCTGACCTGCCACCTGTGCCCTTAGACTGTCCTCCACCCCTATCCGGAGCACTGTCCCCTTCATTCCCCTTCATGACAGCGGAGGATGAGGAGGTCCAGTTGTGCAGCACTGAAAATGAGACACTTTTGCCATCCCTTGCTGGTGAGGCCGACACAAGGTCGTCAGATTCGCTTTTCAGCTCTTTTGAGATCACTAATTCCACCAGCTACTTGACAGACTTGCCGTTGGACGACATCTTTGAAGACATTGACACGTCAATGTACGACTCCTCTGACATTTCTGTCCTGAGCAATGGATGCATGTGCACATCCAGCAGCAGCCTACAGCTCTGTCTCTCAGACATCAACGACCTGGACCACATCATGGAGATCCTGGTGCGCTCCTGAACCACGGCTCGCACCACATTGTTCTCATTCAGCCATCCCAATGTTTTCTATGGGAAATAAGTGATACAGTGTGATACACATTTGATCTATTTTTATACAAAGGACTGATATATTTATATATTATAAAAGGAAACTGCCTGACACACTCTCACTGTAGGATGAATGCACATTTTTAAGACTTTTCAGATGGTCGAGCTTAACGCTGCCATCCTTCATATTTAAGCAAGCTAAGATATGAATATGCAGGGACTTCAGAAACAAAGTATTAGCATTGATGCTTATTTATATTGGATAGCGAGTCGGTTGTATTTAAAACAAGGAGATTGAAGAAAAGTGTATCGTGATGGACACTCCGTAGCTTTTGATGAGCTAAAAGACATTTATTTTTTGTGATCTCCACTGTATTCTGAAGCATTACATTTACTGTCAGTAATTCTGATGATCAGATCATGTCATGCACAGGCAGCCCTCACACTACCTCTCAAGATACCAAGAGCTCTTTCTCTATACAAAGACTGTCATTGTTACAACTGTATTTTAATGGTTTTTCTCCAATAACTTTCAAAACTGCTGATTGTTTTATATATGGCTTTCTGTTCACAGGAAGGCCTCTCCTCAAATGTTAGGATTCAGTCCAAAGCTATCGCTGTAGAAAAAAGGCTTTTGTCTCGATCTTTCTATTCAAAACTTTCTTTTCGAAACATTTCTGGATTCAGAACGGGCTGTTGCTTGCATAAAAAGTGATCTCTATTTTCAAATCACTTGGAATTTAATGCTGTTTCTACTTTTCACGTAAATGATTGTCAGACACACAGCCACCGTCGAATCCCTCGTATGAACATAGTGCCTACAACGGAGAATGAAGACTGCCGACGATGAACTGCACACTGTGGACCCACACATAGACTTGATCTACGCCCATGACGCTCCTTAAGTGGGTTGTTTGCCACTTTTTGAGTGTTAAGTGCAATCCTCTGTCCTCTAAAGAAGCCATTATCTCCTCCTGCTGTCCTTTATTGTGATCTACACTGCAAAAAAACTGATCGTGGATGTCTGTGAATGCCTTTCATGTTTTTTTGAGGACCATTTCTGAATGTCCAAGCTTTCTCATGTGGAGCAGAACTGATGTCTCGCCTGCCTACTTGTTCCCTTCACCAAGAGCCATTTCCACCACAACTTAGTTATTAGTTACTACTCAGATGTGTGCGATGGTAGACCAGAGCGAGGCCCTTGGTTTTTGATCTGTATTAACATCGACTGAACATTAGGTTTCTGCAATCGAATGCAAAAGAGCCACAAGCTGCTGTCTCCATTAAGACAGGGCAGAAACAGGGGGAAGGGAAGAAGCAGAGCCAGATTAAGGGGCGGGAGGGAGGTTAAAGCAAACAGCTCCTGTCACGTGGAGAGCTGTGCTAGTGGTGAATGCTACTTTGAGAGTTTGACAACAGCTGGTATGTGTGCGCTCACATTGGTGCACTCTCAACAAGCCCCGCCCTCAGTGAGGCCCCAAGGGGCTTTGATCTCCTCCTGACCAATCATTTTAGTTTAAGGGAGGAGCTATGTTCTCTGTCTGATTTGTGGAAAAGAATAACAAGTGGAAGCGCTTCAGTTTGGTCTGTAAGCTCATAGAGGAATGTCTTCCTTTGCCTGTGGATAGCTCACTTTAATCATTAGTGGCTTGAGACATCTATGGTCTGAATTTGAGTTAAAATTAGACATTCCAACTAAAATAAATGAGATATTTTATGTAATTTAAGGAACCACTAACAATGGCATTTGAGGTGACAGCAGAGTAGGGCTTTTTGTGTTTTCGTCTGAACTAACACGCTTGTACCTCTTTAAAAACAGGCTCGCAGACACCCAACCCTGCCTTTCCCGCTCACAAGACTCATGCCTTGCCACAGAGAAAACCGGACACTCACAAAGTTTACACAAACATGCTTGTGTAAGATGGTTACCATAAATCGGAGAGAGATTGTATGGTGAAACAGTGACTGGTTTTTAATGCTGAAAGCTGTGGATCTAATGAGTGTGTAGCTTCTTGAGCTTTGTAAGCTTGATCTCTCTCTGTGTGTATATTTGTATTTATACATTTTACTTGTGTTTTCATGTTTTTTTTGTTGTTGTTGTTGTTGATTGAAGATCATGAGATAATATATTGCTTTTATTTAAGAGTGAGAGATGATCTATAGACTTCAGTCTTTAGGAGGTTTTATTTGTTTTTTTGAAGTGTGTAGATATATAATGCAGAATTATGAGAGCTGTTTATCATTGGAATTATTTGTAAAGCTTTTGATCTGTGCTGACCATGATGGGATCTTCTTTATGGTGTGTTCACTTCCCTTTGGACCAGGCTGTTATTTAGGCAGCTTTTTAAACTGTTTTTTATGCTAAAGTGGTTAAGTAGGAGAGCTTTCAGTTGTCTGCCTCATTTAAATGTAATGTCTCCTGCTGCTTGAGTTTCAGTCTCTTGAAGGACAATCGTTTCACAATCAGCCCCAGGAGCCTGTGGTTTTTAACTAGTGTTCATTATGCTTTAGTCTAGGAGCATGCATTGCAGTAATACATAGAGAAACAGTGAAAAGTGGTTTACACTGTTGTAAACTTGTGAACGGCTTACTCAAATAATGTAGGGTACGTTTGTTGTACCGGTTGCACAGAGAATATAAAAAGCAGCAAGAGTTTGTATCATCATGGTCCTTCTCAAATTTGCTTGGTTGTGAGGCACAAAACAGCAAGCTTTAAACATCACATCATCTTGTTAATTTGCCAATTATTTATTTTTTTAAGATAACCTTTCTTTTAATTATTATCCTAATGAAATTGTAATATCAGAAACCTCAAAATGCCACTTTGTCCCAAGTGCAATAAGAAAATATGAACATAAGCGCTGTCTTGCCTAAATGCAAATGAATCCATGTAGTAGTCCTATATACATTTGAATTAATAAATGGCTATATGGTTTTTTTTTTTCTAACGATGACTTTACACCCTACATTTTTCAGTTTCACACAGAAACTGTCCTTTGATCTGGTTTGACCGCAGATTTTTGTGAGGTATGTAAATAATAAAGCATTTTCTTTTGCTGTCATATTCTATGCAATACATTGTAGCAGGTCAGTATGTCAAATAAAAAATGGAAATGGAAACTTGTTATGTATTTACTCAATATCTACAACCAGTCAAGCACACATTTTAAGTGACATAAAACAATATGGAGTAAACACATCAATTAAAAAGGACATATAACGCCCCCTACAGGCAAAATCAATGAGTGCATGAAGGGAGATCAACTCGCTTGGAATTATATGCTGCACAATATCTTTCAGATACTGCACAAACATAAATGGTATATAAAATCGTGATACAAAGGTTATCACTTAAGTCTCATATAAACAAGCAACTTTGCATTAAAGATGAGTTTTAAACCATGATGCAAAATGATTTGTTTTCCATTTACCCTTTTTTCAAAACATTAGGCCGGGTTCACACCGCAAGTTTCAGCAGAGCAGAAGCAGCGCGTTAGCAGCAGGTAGGCAGAGCAGAAGCAGCGCGTGCCTATTTTGCTTTCACACCGGCAGCGGAGGCAGCGCGCAACTGAACAGCAGATTTTGGACAGAGTGCTCTATAATGGGTACGTTCGCATTGCTTTATTTCCCATTTAAAATACACTTAAATAAAAAGACTAGGCAATAAGCTTTTTTAATTAATAATTTAATTGTTACTTTTGTTGGATCTTTGTTTTGCTGTCTTTGTTTTCCGTGCAGTACGTGTTGTTGATAGAAGAAAGGCCATCGCGCTATATTTGTTATTAAGGAGACTAAAAAGACCCAGACTTTGGGTTCATCTCATTAACCGACGTAGGAGAGAACATGGTGCATATTACCATCTTGTCACTGGGTTTGTTTGCAATCAAATTTACCAAAAAACACCCTGAAAACCAATTTAATAAACGGTTTTAAATTATGTGTATTGTAAATGGTTCACAGCCTTGACTTCCTGCTCATCTTGAAATCAGCATTTACTTGTTTATTATATATGCATGTATCACCTGCTTTTGTTATTTGTGTGCTTATGTGTAATTTAGAAATTGTAAATAAATGGTTCCAATTGAATCAATTTTGAATCAAATATTGAGTTGTTTGCTCGTGTGCCAGCGAAAGCGTCAAAAACACTATAAAATTAATTACCATCTGCAATAAGAGCCGCTGCAACTTCATCCCATGCTTTTTCCTTCTCCTGCAAGTCTTTATAAAGAACATTGTGTGGATCATAAAGAACTTGATATTTCTCAACTTCCACAATGAAATGAGTGTCGTCCATTATTGTCTTTCCAGGTGCACTCTGAAGACCACTGCCTGTGACACCACGTGCTGTTGTTTATGATTGTTAGCACGACATCCGTTCTTCTGCCAATACATAGGCCTAGTTAAAAGAATAGGACAACTACAAATAATAAATAAATCTCCAAGGCTAAGCTAGCAATATAAATTATTTAAAGTTGTTTTTGTATTTCGGCAAAAAAGTCCATTTTTGGATAGAACTGTAAGTACTTTAACAGATTTTGTAAAAAAAATATATATATATATTAAAAATAAAATTATAATAAAAAAATAGAAAAATATGTGGTTTTAAATATCATACATTTTTTATGTAATTTGCTAAGAACACAGTAGATATCATTAATGCAAATTTTGGGCAAATTTTCGTTTAAGTACATGTGTATTTTGGCCATGATCATGATCATTTTGGCCATGGTCACTTTATCTTCTATACATATTTTTTATATTAATTTCCTTTTCGTTACATACTCTAGTTCTTGTTAAAACACCCTAGATGTGCTTTTTTTGTGCAGTTAGAGCACTTTTTGTGTGAAATCATATTTATTTTGTCCATCAAAGGTGTACTTTCACTTTAACTGAGCGTCAGCAGCGCTGCAAAAATAGACCCAGCGCCGAAACGATCGCGGCACTGCTGTTTCTGCTCTGCTTCTGCAACGCTCTGCCGCGCAGCTTCTGCGTGCGGTGTGAACGTTCTCATCTGTTAACATAGGCACCGAAAAAAATACGCGCTGCTTCTGCTCTGCTGCAGCTTGCGGTGTGAACCCGGCCTTAGAATTGAAACTCTTAAGATGGCTATCTGGAGGCAGTCTGCACTTGGATCGAATTGCTCGCTAAAAAGCATTAATAATACATGTATAAAGAAATCTGCTCTCCGCCCCATAGAGTATCAGCCATCGTTCTCCTTATTTTATTTCTCTCTCTCAAACAGCTGGTGTTTAGAAGTACTTCAATTGCCAGGTTCTTCCTCATAGACCACTGTGTACCCCTCCGTCTGTCTGTTTGGTGGGTACAGAGCTGCACTCCTCCTGGGATCTCAATGCAGTTTGCTATGCTTGATAGCAACTGCCAAGAACAACAAACATCAGCATGGGGTAGAAGACAAATTTGACTGACTCAGGAAAACACCAATGTGGCTCTCAAAGTCTTCCTTGTTGTGATATGGCAACAAAATTGTGGTTCTCAGATAAATATGATGCACATCTAATAATATTCTTATTTGATTAGACTAGTTCATTTTATAATGTTATGTTATTAGGTAATTTTTTTTTAAATACTCAATTTTATTATTTTATTTAACAATTATGAGCATGGTCCATGTTTATGCAATGTGTCAAGGCTATACATTTCTTTTCATGTATTAATTTTACATAACATAACAATTTTGCACACAAAGCAGAACTACACACTTTTTTCTGTTTGGCTGATCTGATGGAGTGCATGAGATACATGTCAGTTTGCTCTGAATAATTCATTTGATTTCCTATTGTGGCTATTTACTTCCAGAAGATTCAAAAGGAATTAAGAATAGTCTTTGTCTGCACGGTTTATACTCTGTTTAAATTAATTTAAACAATTTATAAGGTAGGCATTTTGTCTTATACTTTTAATTTACAGAATACATTTCCTGGCAAGACAATATTTAGAAAACATGGCAAACAAACCCTTAAACAACATATAATGTCAAGACATTTTAAGATATTTTAGATATACACCTCAAGTATCAGAAAAGGAGTGTTAGGGTTATAAAATAATCATATAACCATAGTAGCCTAAACTCATGACTAAACTATTTCTGATGTCAAACTTGTCAGTTCAGTCAGCTTCAAAAGCAAGATCTCTAATTTTAGTACAATGTGAGTTAATGACAGCCAATAATCAATGCATTTTCTAATACAACAGCATGTCTTACTGAAGGCCAACCAGTATTGGACCAGAGAATCAAAGATCAGTCAGTGCTCTTTACCTCAGCTCCACCTGCTGGACAAACTCGTGTACTGATGACTTAAAGAGAACCTGTCAGTTTCATACTGTGTTTTCCCACACATCTCATTTACACACTTGTATTGGGATCATCTAACACCAGGAACAAAAAAAATGTAAGTAAAGTAATATGGATATGGATTCTGTGTTTCATTCCCTATGAAAATGTACCATTGTGCATAGTATTTAACTGTTGTATTTGTATTAAACCAAAGTAATCATCTATATAACCATTGGTAGCTCTTCATTAAAATGGTAAGCTTGTATACAATGTTGCAAAATATAAATGGCTATTTATTTATTTAAAAAGTCATGTTATAGTCATGTATTTGAATATATTTGGATTTGTAATGAAGCTACAATTTAGTAGGCCCGCTTTTAAAATAATGTGCAATAAAAAAAAAAAAACACTATAATTAAAATTATGACCAAGTACTCAATTGTGAAAATAAAGTACACGTGTAGTACAGTTGAAGTACAGTGGTTTTTCATATAGCCTATACTTTTATGATATATAAATAGGCTAAACTAAAATTAAGTGCACGTTTATGATATGCACATTCAAAACAATTAAGCGCTATTTTTTTCACTAGGGAGCTTAGTCCAGTTGAGAAATGAGATTTATGCCTGGTATACAGTCGAAAGTTTTTTTGTTGTTTATGTTGATGTTTTAACTTAGGTAACGAGGACCAAGAAGGTCCGCGAGTTTCTGGTTTCTAAAGGAAGCTTCTTCACCCAGTTCCGGTTCTGGGACTTTCTATGGGGGCTTAATAAAGGTCTAGGGGAACAGCTGCCAGATAGTTGAGCGGACAACTTACCTCTCGACTGCTCCTTGAATACTTCCTCCCTGCCTCCCTCGGATTTCCTTAAGAGAGTTGTTTTGTGCGTCTAATATAGTCATACTCGTTCGGTCCTTCACTGGTCCTGTATAATCTCATGAATATTTATACTACTCCGTCGACGCAGCAAATCAGCTGAGATCCTTCTGCATACATTTATTGTGTAATTCACGAAATTTACATCTGTCAATCCCTGCGGTAGCCTACTAACCCGCATCCGCAGTTTATCGGAACATCTCAATTCTTTTAAAATCAGCTAAATCCTGTCATGGCCAAATGGGGAGAGGGAGACCCGCGCTGGATTGTGGAAGAAAGAGCAGATGCGACAAATGTCAATAACTGGCACTGGTATGTAACACGTGCATGTCGGCAACAGTGTGTAGCAAACCACAAGTTTTTTCGTCCATTGTGTTAAATTAACTGCATGAAGTGCCTCTTTAATAGATTAAGTTCTATTTTACAACTTCACATGTATTCATCTAGATTTTGGGTTAAAATGCATAAATGTCTAGGGGAAAGTATAGGCTATATATTATGTTATTGATTACAGATTTTAACTTGGTCATTTTAAATTGTAATTTTAAACTATTTAATATTCTGTCTCAATGTGTGGCCAACACGGTATATAAAAACAGATTTAGAAATGTTTGAATTGAGAATGGCATAACACCTCACAGAAAACGTAAAACCACTTTTATATTTTACATATACTGCCTACATCTGATTCTTACAAGACATTAGGTTAGTTTTTCCAGTGTTTGCAGAAGCCTCTGGAATGTCCAGTGGTTGAATGCGAGGGGTTGGCACAGTCTATTTTTGGAAGTACACGAATGTGAGACAGAATTAGACTCGGAGTGATCTGATGAAAAGCAAACTGAGTATGACTTCTGAACTGTCCCTCTTAAAATGTTACTTATCTGAAGAAGTAATCTATATTATATAATTATATATATTATCTTTTGCTCTCTCAAATGCAAACACTTGTGTGAAAGAGAGAGTTAATATAGATAAGATAACTATTATATACACACACACACACACACACACACACACACACACACACACACACACACACACACACACACACACATATATATATATATATATATATATATATATATATATATATATATATATATATATATATATATATATATATATATATATTAGTGCTGTCGAATGACTAATCACGATTAATCGCATCCAAAATAAAAGTTTTTGTTTACTTAATATGCCATATGTGTACTATGTATATGTATAAATAAATACACACACATACAGTATTATATTAAATATAAATACATTTAATATATAAGCAATATATTTTTCTTAAATGTATACATGCATGAGTGTGTGTTTATAAATATACTGACAGGACACATGTAAAAAAAAAAAGGGATGTGATTAATCATGATTAATTGTTTGACAGCACTAATACACACACACACACATACACATATTTACTCTCCTATACATTTTTGAGAAACTGCAGTTATTAGTAGTTGCATAGTTCTCTTTTGAAATGTGAATTATATGCAAATTCTATCAAATCAACTGTAAATAAATGTTTATTTTCCTTAATCGTATACCACAGGACAGAGAGAGATGTTACGAGCTGGTCTCAAGATACAATAAATAGCCTTCTTCTTGGGCTTCGTGTAGAGGGTGAAGAAGGCTCATGCGAGATCACAGACGTCAGCAACATTGACGGCGAGGCCTCTATCAACAACCGCAAAGGGAAACTCATCTACTTCTATGAGTGGGTTGTTAAAGCCTCATGGACTGGTTAGTCAAAGTTTTGTTTGCACACACAGCATAATAACTGAATGTAAAGGTAAAATAAAAGACATGTTTTTTTTCTGTAGGTACAAATAAAATAGGAATCAAATATAAAGGCACTGTTGAAATACCAAATCTCTCTGATGAAAATGACATGGATGACTTAGATGTAAGTGAACCTCTCTCCCAATTAAATACTCTTTCCATATGAGTGAGCATGCTGTATGAAGATCTACCTTATGTTTGTTTGTACAGATTTGTGTTAAACTTTGTAAAGATCAGCCAAACACACCTCTGACTGACCTCATGAGGAAGGAGGGAGTCAAGAAAATCAGGATGGCACTGGACAACTATGTCAAACATCTCAAAACAGGTGATGGATTTAAAACGTCATCTGTTTGTTATTACTGCTTTGTTTTATTTGTGCAGGACATCACATTCTCGTAACTTGTTTTTACAGAGTTCTCTCAGGGTATGATTTTACCAACAGAAAACGCACTCAACAAACAGAATCAGGAGACACAAGCCAAGGTCAAACTAGACCAAACCCAAGTGAGTTCTCGTTCATTTTCTGGTAACACAAATACATACTAGACAGCTTGCCGGTCATACATCCACCCTTTATTTTATGTCAGTGCAATCACACACATATTTTCATGCTTGTTTTTGGATTCAAGTGATATTTGTGCACATTCATATTTCAGCTCTGTATCAAAATTGAGTATAAATGTTTTGGTCCCCCCAACAGATGGGATCCTCCACAACAAAAAACACTTCCAACACTGGAGTTAAAATTTCAACAGTATCTTTGACTATGAAAGACACGTTTCTTACCTCACCAGAAGAGTTGTACAGGGTTTTCCTAAAACAAGAGGTCAGAATAAACTGTCAGTCTATACAAATCAAGTTGAAACAATAAATCTGTATGTATCCTGCTGTTCTTTATGCATAGATTATCTGATGTTGAAATCACTCACTCCCTGTTTTTCCATGTGTGTAGATGGTACAAGCTTTTACACACCTTGCTGCCTTTGTGGATGGGTGCTCAGGTGGCAAATTCCGGCTGCTGGAAGGAAATGTTTATGGGCAGTTTGCAGAACTGGTGAGAATGAACCTCTTATAATGATTTTTTTTTAAGTGTTAAATCAACTAATTTGGTTTAATTGATTTATCTAATGAGAACCTCACTTTTTTTATACTGCATTTTTCTATTGACGCAACATAGATTTTGTAAATATTGTTCATTTTGTTTTTAGATTCCAGACCAGAAAATTGTCATGAAATGGAGGTTTTCAAGTTGGCCAGCTGGTATGGTTTATTATTGTATATATTAATGTAGTATTTTTTTTTTGTGAACCCGCATACTACTTTTATATTAGTAATCATAATATTTTTCTACATTATTTACTTTTTATTTTTCTAGATTATTTGTTTTGTATGTATTAAGAAAAGTCTATGAAATGTTTTGCTCATTAATGATTGTTTATGGCCAGTGTTCATCACTGTTGTTGGATCTGTTTGCTTTAATCTGAGTTATGATTTCTTTCTAACTCTCTTTCAGGACACGCAGCAACTGTCATTTTAAACTTCGTAAATAAAGGTAGTGAGACAGAGCTGATTCTGGAGGCCAGAGGAGTTCCCAGCAATGACGAGGAAAGAATGAAAGAGGGCTGGCAGAGATACTACTTTGATGCCATTAAACAGACGTTTGGTTATGGAGCACGACTCTGTTAAGCCAAAGCTCATGTTGTGCCGTGCCAGAAAATTGGGACATAATAAAAATAGATAAAAAAAACAAAAACACATACGCACATAAAACACTTGTTGTATTTCTTGCATGCGCTAGTTAATTTCTGGTTTCCCACAAACATCTGTGCCTTTAAGGTGAAAAATAGGTGCCTGTATGTTTTAATCTTATTATTAATTATATTTTTTGCTATTGCATTTGCATTAGAACTTGTCATGTTTGAATGTAATAGGCTATGTATGTTTGAATATTATGTCTGGGCATTCCAGATATAGATAATGAGGTTTTCAAAACTGAGTATTTTATAAGTGAATAATGTTTGTCTGTGATGAAGCAAAAGTCGAATTGATTGTATAATCATGATGCCTCTTGAATACATTGTCAATTCTGTGTTGTAATAAAACAAGAAGTTTTAACTTTTAAGAACCATTATCGCTCATGAGTGAGAACTTTAAAAAAATGTGTAGACTATTTAAATATTTATTTCTAATAATAATATAATATTTCATAACTACTATACTGTCTACTTCACATTCGACTGAAAGACAGTCAGCTGTTTAAAGGCGTTCTCACATCCTGCAAACTGTCTTGTACACGTCTGCTCCATTCGCGTATCTCAGGCGCCGTGTTACTCTTGTGTGTGCGCCTCTGATTGGTCAGCTGACTGTTGGAGCGCAGCGATTGGCTATTATCTACGATCCCGTCTCCTGATTGGTGAAGCCTCAGCGGATTAGGAAATTGGGGGTCGGTCAGTGAACAGGAATATGCTGTAACACGAGAAACCCTAACGACGGCTAAACTGTTGTCTTCTGTTGTTGAATTTGATAAACATTGCAGGTGCCTTGAAAACATTATTGCGGAAATCATCTGTTTTCATGGTCCGCGACCGACGCGGCATTAGTCTCTGGGAAGTGTTTAGCTTTGCTAGCTGTGTAGACAGGCTGTCACTGAGTTAAATTACATTGAGCTGCTAGCTCAAAATGCTTTGGTAAGGGTATTAATGTACTGTTTTTGCGAATGGGTTGTTTTATTATAATCCATTTTTGCTCTTGGGAGAAGTTTCCGGTTGACTGGCTCGCTGGTCAAGTACTATAGCTAGTCGGTTATGCAGTCAGGTGCAGTTCACTGACAGATTTAAATAGCTAAATGGCTAGCTAGGACAAAAGACAGTTCAGTTAGTGTGCAGGTTTAATTCAATCAGATTTTCAGTCCACTGCGTTTTGCACAATCTGACGACATGAATCCCACTAAGAAGTCTTGTCTGGTCCTTATCGTGGCTTTGGCTGTGACTTTGGAAGTGACAGCTGGTGAGTCAAAGGCTCTTTTTCAATTTTTAGGAAAATGTGTGTTTATTTAGACTTTAACTAAGCTATTTAATATGTTAACATGTTTTGTATATAAACTGTATATGAGTTTTGATTTTGGTTGCAGAAGTACTTCAAGATGATGGAGTTACAGAGGGTGGTGAGTCTCAGGTAATACAGCATTTAAACAGAATTATATATTATCAGAGCCATTTAATATGCAGTTGGGTAGAAGTATTTTGTGTTAGTGATTCCTGCTATTGCATTTAGGGGGGAAAATACATTCAATTTCATGTTCTTAATGTAAAATTAGAAATTATTTTTTTCTTAAAACATCACGGTATGCTTACACAAATAGTGAAAATATTGATATATCTACACACACACACACACTATTTATAAATAACATCATAAACAAACTATTTTATTTATTTATCTTATTTTTTGGCCAGAGCACAGATAATAATGATGGCTCCAAAACTGTGGTGGGACATGCGTATGTCTCTAAAGATGCCCAGGGCGACAGCAGTACAACTGACACTGAAGTAGAGAGTGAGATTGAGGGGGTTGAACAGGAAGATCTTCCGAGTCAACCTCCTCCACCAGAGGAGCGTCATAAAGAAGGTGAATAGATCCAGATGGGGTCTGCAGGTGCTTCCTGAATAACATATAGTATTCAGGTTTTGTCTGTAGGTTTCTCTGCACATTTAGTTTAAATTGACTTATCTCTCTTTACTATGTAACTAATCTTTTGCTCACACATTTAAGGTTTTGATACCGTTTGAGTTTTAATGTTGCATAGTTTAGGATTTTACAGCACAAGATCTTTCTTTGTTGCTCTCTGCATCACAGCTTGCAGGGTTTGAGAAAAGAAACCTGCTCACCCATGCATTCACAAGTGTGTAGTTTGTTTCCTGTGAAAGTATCAGGCTATTGTGTCAATTTCTCATTGGTGTTTATCATAGTTCCGGTGGCGATTGGTGGAACAGCCTCTGGAGAGCCCTGCGTCTTTCCTTTTCTTTTCCAAGAGAAAGAGTATTCGGAGTGCACTACTGAAGGCAGAGGAGATGGGAGGCTGTGGTGTGCCACGACATACAACTACAACACTGATAAGAAATGGGGCTTCTGTGAAAGTGAGTGAGCTGTTATTGGTAGTGTACTTTAGATTGTAAAAATGAATCATATTGTGACTCTACGTTCTATATGAAATATGATACTAATTTGATTTGGAAGAGTTCTTGGTATGTTAGTCGAAAGGAGTTATTGCTACTCTTACTCTTCTGCATTAGTAGCCTAGATATGAAAAGTTCAATGTCAACTTTACCTGCACTATAAATTAATTGTGATTTGTAGCCCTTTCAGTTGTTACACCAAATGCATGTGTAATGTTTCTGTCCTCGCAGCGGAGGAGCAAGCAGAGCAGAGGCGTTTGTTGGAAGAGGCTGAAGAACAGTACCAGGATGCGATTAAGATGATTAACAGCACCAGCAGAAGGAGCCAGAAGAACGAGTGAGTGCTGTGGAGCTATGTGTTTTTCTTGCAGTGCTGTTTCAACAGTTTTCTTATTATTTATGTCTTGAACCTACACTATCTGAAGAATTGTGCAAAAAATTAACTTTAAATACCCATGCTCTTTAAATCAGGCCGTGATTCTGATTGGCTGATTCTGATTGTGGTTGGCTGTTAATATTTCTATCATTCATCAGCTGGAAAAAATTATTGTTAAAGTAATTCCAACAGTATTGTTCCTCTGTGTCGTTGTAGTTGTGGTGTGGATGCTATTATTTTACATGTAGAACGATATTAAAATTTACTGAGATTAAAACTATACCTGTATAGTTATTATTGTAGTTATTGTTGTTGATGTGAATGGGATTGAAGGTACAGTTTTTGCAATTTTTTATCTTTTAGGATAGTTTTTTTTTCCTGTATTGGAGTCAAAAGTATTAACGTGTAGAATTAAAGGTGCAATAGGAGATCTTGGAAAATGCTAACATTAGCCTGATAGCGCTGAAAGCGAAGTAATGTCAAAAAAGATTTCTATGTCAAATAAAATATTTTGAACATGAAAAAACTATTAAAAAGAATAAAAAGTAATGTATTTAAAATTAATAATGACGAGAGTTTTCTTGAGCACCAAATCTGCGGGAGACACGGGACGGGATTAATCTTTTTAATCAATAATTTAATCGTAAGAGACTTGCCAACCTCAAAATATTAAACAGTAGTGTATATTCTTGTTTATTTCTGCATTACAGTTTGTATGACAGACTCCTGAAAGTTGCAGAGATGGGTCATACCAAGGCCATGGAGAAGGTGGCATATGCCATGCTGTTAGGAGACTACTTACCCCAGAGCATTCCTCAGGCGAAGGAGATCTTTGAGAAGCTGGCACTGGAGGGCTCCCCTAAAGCCCAGACTGTAAGCGCATCTGTTTATTAACTAAATGTCATCTTTCTATGATAATACTGATGCTTTTTTTTGTCCTGTGACTCATTTCAAGCTGTTTCTTAAGAATAGCAGCTGTGTGTGGGGTTGTACCACTGCTTTACTATTGCATCAGGAAAAGTTTGAGAAATCAATTTTCATTTTGTGTTCACACAGGCACTCGGTTTCCTATATGCTGCAGGATTAGGGGTGAACTCAAGTCAAGCAAAGGTATTCACTAATGACATTTATCTAGAAAGCTCAGCCTGCTTATTTTTAATGTGAATGTTTAATAAAAATGCTGTTTTTCCTCTAATGGCAGGCACTGGTGTACTACACCTTTGGAGCTTTAGGTGGAAATCTAGTAGCACATATGATTCTGGTAAGAAGAATGACTCTTTGTCCTGTATTTTAAACAATGGAGGATCCTGTTCCACGGAGGAAATTAAACTTGATGACTTGCTTATCGTACACGTCAAGTCTTTATTTGACTTTGCATATATCAAGTTGAGTGTCTAAACAAACCTTTGGATCGTGAAGTTCTGACCGACACGTTGGCTCAGTTACATGCCGCAAAGTTGAAACCTCAGATCATGTGGCACCATAATTTATCCATGACTACTTTCTTAATGCATTGTTGCTGTGTAGGCTTGTGTTTATCCTGCATTTCCTGGCTGTGCTGTCTGCTAAATCCCTATATATATATATTTTTTTTTTTCAGGGCTACAGATATTGGGGAGGTGTTGGAGTTCCTCAGAGCTGTGAATCTGCTCTCACTCACTACAGACAAGTGGCCAATCATGGTAAATCTTGTCACATTTATATGCAGTCCTCACGTCTAAACATATCACATTTCAGCACAGCATGTTTTAACAGATGTTATCTGGATCCTTGTTCGCCACTCGTCTGTCTAAGGAAATGTTTAGAGACTTAAATGCTGCATGTGCGCAGTGCAGTGTGACCATACAACTATAAAATCTCTGTAGAACTGTATTTTTAATGTGAATTACACTCATGCTGCTCATGAATAATCACTGGTACTGCTCAGTTTTTCTCTCACTGTCCATATTTGAACTCCGTGATGATTAAGTCTTGTAGAGCTCTGCACGGGCCTCAAATGTAGGCCCTAGCCCGGCCCATGTCCAACAGCTTATCAGACCCGAGCCTGTCTTTATTTTCCCTAAACAGCTTCTACTATTGTTTCAGCTAATAAAGTAGTTCAGTTTTGCATGTAATAGAAAAGTGATTGTTTTGTTTCGTTTTATTATTGAGTCAATTAAGAAAAACTTTGAGCATTTTTTCATTAAATATAAGTTTTAGTTTTAAGTAACAATCAAGCATCCAGCAGCAGACAATGAGCCTTTTTTTGATCAATTTAACCTTCTCAAATCATCACGACTTGCCTAATATATAATCTATTGATATAAAACAGTTCAAGCATATAACAATGTTTAAACGTTAAACCTAGATGTGCGGTACATCCAATAGTTTGTGTGGAGATGCAGGACATGGAGGTATAAAGTAAAGAAAACAAACATGATGTGCTTTCTGTCGTCTCGTCTTTAACAGGAGAACAAAAATGAACCAAAACTGAGTGAATACATGCCTCACAGACATGATGAAAAATATATCTATAGAAAGCTTTAAATGACTACTTAACAATCAATTGAAAACAAAAACTCATTTCATTATAATCATAAACTGTAAAGATGCACTTCTCTCTAAAGGCAAGTCTGAGGAGATGACGAGTCATGATCAGATACTTCATCCTTGCGACACAGACTCAGAAAACACTAGTTTATTACTAAATAATCTAAATATCTCCTTAATATTCTCCTCTTTCCTTAATATCCTCCTCTTTTGGTAGTTACTTTTGCAGATGCTTTGCGTTAAGCTTAGGCCTATTGCATGCATTTGAACGCAGAACTGTTCAACTGTGCTGACGGCACACACCATACTACTGCTGCTGGACACTAAACACTGTCAAGCCGTGTTGTTTCCACTTTTAGTTTTTTTTTGTTCTTCATCTTCATTACTAATTGATGAATGTCTAAAATATAAAAATGAGGAAAAGCCTAAAACAGGCCCGAGGCCTGGTCCACGTCTGAACTATGATGTGAAAATTGCTCCGAAGCTTGGCCTGGCCCGAGGGGCATAAAAAAAAGTCAGGCCCCATCAACCCCTGGCTGAAATGCAGGGCTCTGAAGTCTTGTAATATCAAAGTAATAACTTTTTTTATTTTTTGTTAGTGGCCAGCGATGTATCCCTGACAGGGGGCAGTGCAGTACAGCGGATCCGGCTCTTAGATGAAGTGGAAAATCCTGGTTCTAGCAGTGGAATGCTAGAAGAGGATTTGATCCAGTACTACCAGTTCTTGGCTGAGAAAGGAGATGTGCAGGCACAGGTAAAATAAAACCATTCTGATTCATCTGTAAGAACAGTTTCACCCTGTTTGAAGCAGTTATTGGTCTAATGTACTTGTATTTTTGACTATTGCTATCACATTTGAAATTGTCTTGACTAGGTGGGCCTGGGTCAGTTACACCTACATGGAGGACGAGGTGTGGAACAGAATCATCAGGTAGTGTTTTTTTTTTTTGCCTCCTCCTAATCATTTTAAACAATGATTTTATAGTCACTTTCTATTTGTCATTATTTTCAGCGAGCATATGAGTACTTTAACCAAGCAGCAAATGCAGGGAACACACATGCAATGGCCTTCCTTGGAAAGGTATGGATTTAATGAGTCCTGGAAATAAATTTTCCTGGACTGTAGCTGAATGATCTCACTCTGTGTGGATCTTTCTTTCTTTAACTCTCATTCTGTTGTCTCAGATGTACTCTGAAGGCAGTGAGTATGTGCCTCAGAACAATGACACGGCCCTGCATTATTTCAAAAAGGCTGCAGATTTGGTGAGAATAATTTTATCTTTTCAATATTAACAAACTGTTCATTTTCAAATGTTCTTTAATCTGTAATTTTTGTTGGCATCTTTTTAGGGAAATCCGGTTGGCCAGAGTGGCCTCGGTATGGCTTACCTGTATGGAAGGGGTGTTCCTGTGGTGAGGTTCCTAGATGATATCAACATTATGCAATCATTCAAAGATCTTTTAAGTCATTGTTTCTTCTCGATCCTGCAGAACTATGACCTGGCACTGAAGTATTTTCAGAAGGCTGCAGAGCAAGGCTGGGTGGACGGACAGTTGCAGCTGGGAACCATGTACTACAGTAAGTGTGTGTCAGTCAGAGAAATTGCATGTGAATAATTTGCTTTCAGGTTTTCCCTTCACTCCTGTTTCTTTACTTTTCCTGCTGTTACTACTGGAAAAATAGTCAGCCATTTATGACACAAAGGAAAAGGTTTTATTGAGCCAGTAAAGGCCATGGAATATTTTCCCACAAAATTCAGCAAATTCCACAAAAACTCCAGAATACATCATTTATTAGGTAAATTCGATATAAATAAATATTTTGACAATTTAAGTGATGCAATAATTTGCGAAAGTTTAATATTTTCTTTTCAAATAGTGAAGTTTACATATTCCCAACAATTACACATCACACGCTTCAGAATATAGAACAGGGAATTCTTCTTCTTCACAATAGAGATTTATCTTCTTTTATCCTAAATCACAGCTAACTCCTTTTGGTTTGGTTGCTTAGGTGATTGTTGCCATGACAAACCACCTGCATTCTGCTTTGGCAGGATCTTATTCTTGACAAACATTGAGGACTGAGAAGCGTGTTAGTCATTTCAGTGGGTGTTGAGAGTATGAAAAGTGCATTTATGACTTTCTGTTTCTTCATTTTTTTAGATGGAATTGGTGTGAAGCGTGATTATAAGCAGGCTCTTAAATTCTTTAACCTGGCATCTCAAGCGGGTCACATCCTAGCCTTCTACAATCTAGCTCAGATGCATGCCACGGGGACTGGGGTCATGCGCTCCTGCCACACTGCAGTAGAGGTGAGACGCGATTTCATCATGCATAGCCATGTTTCAAAAAACTTCTCTGATAGTTTACCATGAATGTGTGTGTGTGTGAGACCAGCTCTTCAAGAACGTGTGTGAGCGTGGCCGCTGGTCTGAGAGACTCATGGCAGCATACGGAAGCTTTAAGGAGGGCGACATGGATTCTGCTCTAGTACAGTATCTCCTGCTGGCTGAACAGGGCTACGAGGTCGCCCAGAGCAATGTGGCCTTCATCCTTGATCAAAGTGAGTCAGTGATGTGTCACTACCACCAGAGGGCCCTAAACCTCTAACACATACATGCACAATAATTTTGGTTTTTGGGCAAAAGTTGGTCTGAGAATAGTTGGTCAGCATCTGCCATTTAATCAAAATGTTGTTTTTAAACCATATCTTTATTTAAAAAAGATGGATAACAACAACAAAAACATTTTATGTATACTTTACCTTCCCATTCTGCCCTGACAATAATTTGAAATAAAGAACAGATTTCCCACCCATAATCATTAAAAGCTGGAAATTATTACTTTTTTTTTTTTTTTTTTAGGCCTGGAAAAATAATGGATGTATGACTTAAATTTTATGGAGAGTATGCATTTCTAAAGGGAATATAATTATTATCATTATTTCATGTTCTGCTCTAAAATATTCAAATGCTTTTGATAATTAATCAAGATGTTACTTTTATGAAATTATTACGGTTAAAATGAATATTTTGTCACTGATATGCTAATGAAAAACTGCATGGAAATCAGTATAGTATGATTTCTTTTTAAAGGTGTCATGAGCTGCCTTTATATATTTTATTTTATAGTGTTCTCTGAAGTCCCATTATAATATTCTCAAGGTTTTTACAACAAATGACATAAAGTAATCTCTCCTGTTTTTAATCCCCTTATCAGAATGCTCTTCTTGACTTGGAATGGTGTATTGTAGACTCTGAAGTAAACGTCCACTGCTGTGATTGGCTAATGGTTGTGTGTTTGACAACACACATCCTTCATAGATGGACGCTGTTGTACTTTAGGTTAAAAATGCATAAATACTCTGTACATATCAGACGATCTGTAATTACAGACAAAGCAACAGTGACCATGTAATAAAACTTGTTTGGTGTGACATTACTGTCAGATTCAATATAGTCGGCACAGCATTGTCTCTTAGTTTCAGGGTTTCTGAAAATCCGGTGTCGAATTGTGCTTTGTTTGTAAATGAATCTGTGGTAAAATTAAGTGAACAAAGGACCAAGTTCTCACTGACGTGGTCTGGCAGGGCCAAACAGGCTGTTTTTTATTTATTTATTTTTTTTATTTTATTTTTATACAAATTTCTGAGTTAATTTTAAACTTACAGGATGTTTTTATAGTCCAGTGACCTCTTATGTGTCAAAAGATGAAGGGCATTTTGATTTCTCAGTTCATGACCTCTTTAAAGCGTAATTATTAGTGATCTGAAATGAATGGGGAAAAAAGTTATGGAAATTCATGTCTAAACATGTGGGAACACTTAAAGAAGGTCACAGAATCTTTTTGAAGGTAGAGCATTTTGTACAGAAAGCCTGAGAGACTACATATAAAGATGTTCCCTTCATGTTTACTGTCCCTTGGTAAATTAAAACCCAGCTAAAATAAGCCATTTCACATTGTAATAATAAATCTGACTCTGTGTCTTTCAGAGGGATCACAGATTTTCAATGAGAATGAGACGTACCCACGGGCTTTGCTCCATTGGACCAGAGCAGCTGCTCAAGGTTAGACTGTTCTCTTCAACCCACACAGTCACTCTAGCAAAATGCCAAAGTGCTTTGATGACCTTACAACCATTATAGTGAGACAAATATAACGGCATACTACATGGCTCAGTCAAATACTTGATTCTGATTGGTCCTCAGCAGCATCCTGCTGTCTCGCATTTCAGTATCATTGCTGCTATTTTACTGTTGTCCCTGGCAACAGATCTTTGTCATACTCATATTATTTTCATATTAATCTTTAAAGAAAATTGATTACATATTGATAAAATATGCCGTTTCACTATAGCATGCCCATTTATTTACTTGGTTCACAGCTATGTCATAAGCAGGATAACGTAAAGTCAGACAATCATTGCTGCAAAATAAAAACAGGTTTTTAAAGCATGTTATTAAAAATGGTTTGAGGCTCTATCAAGCTGTTGAACACCCAGGACCTCTGTATCAGTATCTGTTTTATATTTTGTTTTGCTATCAGGTTACACGGTGGCCAGAATCAAGCTGGGTGACTATCATTTCTACGGCTTTGGCACTGATGTGGATTATGAGACTGCAGTCATTCATTATCGTCTGGCCTCTGAGCAACAGCACAGTGCACAGGCCATGTTCAACCTAGGCTATATGCATGAGAAGGGCCTTGGGATTAAACAGGTGAAATATCTATGCATATTTACATTCACAAGCAAACATCTACATTACAGTTCAAAAGATTGGGGTCTGTCATCTTTTATGCACCCCAAGGCTTATTTTAATTTATTTGATTAAAAACCGTAAAATTGTGACCTATTATTACAATATAAAAAATCTAAAATTTCAGCACTGTTGTGCTAAGACCGTCTCGAATTCCAGTCCCGGCTTGTGGACCTTTCGTGGACTTTAACTTCCTGTCACTACACTGTCCTATCTAGATATTAGGCAAAAGAGCAAAAATAAATCTTACAAAAAAGTATATTTAAAAAATGTAATTTATTCCTGTGATAGCAAATCCTTCAGAAATCATTAATCTTTCCAATATGCTTATTTGGTGCTCAAGAAACATATTATCAGTGTTGAAACCTGTTTTACTTTTTACCATTTTTGTGGAAACAGATGAATTTTATTTGGGATTCTTTGTAAAAAGAATGTTAAAAAGAACAGCATTTTATTTGAATCTGAAAACTTTTGTAACATCATAAATGTCTTCCCAGTCACTTTTGATCAATTTAATGCATCCTTGCTGAATAAAAGTTTTCATTTCTTTCTAAAAACTTCATTTACTGACCAAATATAATCTGTAGTGTATACAATGTACTCAATTTTGGGATTGTTCCTCCACAGGACATTCATCTGGCTAAACGTTTCTATGACATGGCTGCAGAAGCCAGTCCTGACGCCCAAGTTCCTGTGTTCCTGGCCCTGTGCAAGCTGGGCCTTATTTATGCACTAGAGTACCTGCAAGATTTTAATGTAAGTCAAATCTTTCAGTGAGAATCCACCTGAAATCTGATTTGCGTCAAGGACTAACCAATAACATTCATCTTTTTTTTGCTCAAGCTGAAGGATCTTCTATCTCAGGTGGATCTTGACCAGTTACTGGGTCCAGAGTGGGATCTCTACCTCATGACTGTCATTGCTCTGCTCTTGGGCACAGTAATCGCATATCGGCAGAGGCAGCACCAAGCTGTTCCCAGAGTCCCTCCAGCGCCCCCTAGACCTCCAGCCCAGCCTGAGCAGCCAGCCGGAGAGCCTGAGGAACAGTGAGAGAGCTGGGATCAGACTGGAGGTGACCAAATGGGACAAGGATTACGGGAGAATGAATTGAGGCCCAATAGCATCTCTCTACATGGGACAGCTGCTGATACCTATACCTGCTGTGGTCTTTAATCCTGTTAACCCCAAATGAGCTTTCAGGACCCTTAGTGTCCTGTCCAGCCCCTCCTTTGTCTTTAACTGTGGCTTGGGAAAAAACTAGATGAACTTCTACAATATCTTAAATGTTCACCTCAGGGTTTTGACAGGAGAAATAACATTTGTTCAAATCAACACTCACTATGTGGGAGACAAAAAAATACAACATTGCTTAATGAACTCCATTAGTTATTTCTGCTTTTGCTTGCCACTGTGCTAAACGCCAAGGACCTAACCTATTTTGTGCATCCCATTTAGAATTTTTTTTTTTTTTTTTTTTTGTATTAAGTTTGGTATGAATTAACTTGGACACCATGCCTCTTTGGAACTCCGAGTGTGACGTGGACTGTGCTCTAAAATTGATGTGTAAAAAGTTTATGCTCTCAGCATGCTTTCATTTAAGTGGCTTGCTAGCAGATTTTGTTTTCCATATGTCCAGAAATTATTTATTTTGTAAGTATTTGGACAAAGTAGTTTTCAGCAGCACATTGATGTAGATTTCACTTTCTCAATTCAAATGTGCAGAGATACCTATGAATCAACTACACGGGAAGTAGTCTAAGGTTAACAGTTTTTCATAAGGCTTTTTATTGCCATAAACGCTCACCTTGCCAAATGTTGAATCATTCAGATGATTACTGCCCTTGACTTACTTTCATTGTAACAAAAGTGTCGCAGTGGGGTGTTTTATGATACTAATTTAGTGCAATTATGGCTGGTGTCCAGTATGTTTCAGAATTTTGAAGCTCTAGTTACATCAAACCTCATTCATCATTAGTAATTCAACCTTTCCAAAACTTTTCAAAATGGAATTTAAATTCCTCTGCAAGTCTGCATAAAATATTTGAATTGATGAATGATTTGCTATATAGCTATAATGCTTAGTTTTTGGTATTACAAGACACCTTTTTGCTTTATTTTAAGATCAATACATTGAATGCTCTCAGAAATGTTTTTGATGATAGACGTGTAAGATCTGTAGCTCTGTGAATTCCTGAAGTTGATCCATTTGTTTTGGGATGTGACTGTTTGTGTGCTAAATCTCAGTTTTAGGTTCTTTTTCAGAGGAAAAATATTTCAGTTGTGAGCATGTCTAGAATATCTATTCATTATTTGTCAATGTTGTCTGTCGTTTCAAGTAACATGGCAATACCACAACTTTTGGTGTGTAAAAAACAAAACAAAAAACTGTAATGTAAGCATATGTATGTGAATAGGATGTAAAGAACTGATTTCTTGTGAAGATTCACCAGAGCATTAGTTTGTTTTTGCAGAGTTCTCACAATTCAGCAGTGGTTTGAAGCTTTGAAAGTAATATAACAGATTCCTCTGTGTTCCATATCAGTCAGACTGCTCATAATACTGAGATAACAATGGTTGAGACTTAAAAAGAAAATAATAAAATTTTCAAATGGCAATGTTTCTAAATGACTAATAAAAATCAATGGGTTCACAGCTGAATGTAATTTCCTTTCTTAATATAATTAGACCTACAGATGTTATTCGGTCCAAACCCACATCCAGTGTGCACAATATCTCTCCTGGTCCAGATCTGCATTGAGCTGTGGGTCTGGTTCTCCCAGGCCGCAGTGTGACACGGTTTCTATTAAAGCTCACTAAGGTTGTGAATGGTGACCAGTCCTCTGGCAGTTGCATGTGTGCCTGGATCATGCTTTATGTTGGTGGGCCTGAACTTTGTCACTCAGCTGTTTTGGGTGGGGGAGATAAAGGGGCACTGATATAATGGCCCCGTTCTCTCTGCACGCACATCCATTGTACTAACCCGCTTGGAAACGCTCCACCATGGAGTGGCTTTTCATTGCCCTGGCAACCTGCTTGCTATCCCTCTGTCCAGTCAAAGGTAAGTGCTAGAATCATCCAGAGCTGGGAAGATAAGCTGGAGCACAGAGCCCACGTTACATGTTTGAGATCGACCTGGCATGATGGAACGAGATGTTTGTATGGACCTATGTTGAAGGCCTCTCTGCAGTGGAAGCCGGGCTGTTTTATTTGGACCTTTATTAAGTATAAAGTGCATATGGATCTTAATATTTTTCCCAAGGTGATGAGTGGAGGCTGGAATATGAGGAAGGACTCAGTCACTATAGTGAGGAAGCTCTTAAAAAGGTGCGTTTATGTATTTGTAATGGAAATGTTTCGACCATCAAGGATGTTTTTGTGTAGGATTGTCACATGATGCCATAAATACAACCCTCAGATTGGTTTATCTGTAATAAATTATAATATAAACAAGTTATCCGGTTAGTATAGTTTGTCCGTGGCCTGATTGATGTTTTAGTTGTGACCTCACACAGTAACCAGCATGTTATTTTGTTACAGGAGTTTCCTGAGAAGACCAGGCCAATCAGTTTCAAACACCCACCTTTCATGTGTCCTGACATGAGCCCCTCCTCTTCTGTGCCCACCTCAGGTAGGCTGGTCTAGGGTCAGTGTTTTGCCAACATTGTATGATGAATGCAGATTCTGATCTAAACTCAATACAGTCAAACTTGATTATTCAAGCTGCCAGTACTAGTCAGGATTGGGCAAGTTTTTCTTTTTAAATGTTTTATTTTATTTTAGGCACTGAGGGCATTTTTACCTAGATGCTGATGTGTATCATTGGTGATGAATGTTAGCTCTTGTAATACCACAGGCAAACTTCATTACAGCGGAATCTTTAGATCATGTTTTGGTATCTGATCTTCTGATTCGCTGTATCTCTGTTGTAGTTGAGCTGGTGAAGGCTGCGGATATTAAAGTGATCGCTGCCCTTGGGGATTCACTGACCGTGAGTGTGATTTATTGACTATTTCCTTTTCAGTTTTAAAGACCACTGTTCATTAGTTAGCTGACAACAGAATTAATTGTGCACTACCTTTAATCACATTCACTCACGGGGCAAAATGAGGTAGACAACAGGGATAGTTTACCCAAAAATTGCAATTCTGTTGTCATTTATGAGATATTTCACAAAATATCTTCTTATGTTCAACAGAAAAAGTCATGTCATTTAAGTCAAAGTGACGTAAGAGGTCATTGTGCTATAAAAACATCCTCTAAGTTTCAGAACTCAAAACTTTATTATTCTAAAAACAGTTTGTATTGACGAGTCAAAATGACAGCTTCTACAGCGCTGCCTGTTTAGCCCTGCCTACCAATTCAACATCATTACCAGTTTAGCCCCGTCTACCAATTCTACATCATTACCAGTTTAGCCCCGTCTACCAATTCTACATCACTACCAGTTTAGCCCCGCCTACCAATGCTACATCATTACCAGTTTAGCCCCGTCTACCAATTCTACATCATTACCAGTTTAGCCCCGTCTACCAATTCTACATCACTACCAGTTTAGCCCCGCCTACCAATGCTACATCATTACCAGTTTAGCCCCGTCTACCAATTCTACATCATTACCAGTTTAGCCCCGTCTACCAATTCTACATCATTACCAGTTTAGCCCCGTCTACCAATTCTACATCATTACCAGTTTAGCCCCGCCTACCAATGCTACATCATTACCAGTTTAGCCCCGTCTACCAATTCTACATCATTACCAGTTTAGCCCCGCCTACCAATTCTACATCACTACCAGTTTAGCCCCGCCTACCAATGCTACATCATTACCAGTTTAGCCCCGCCTACCAATGCTACATCATTACCAATTTAGCCCAGCCTACCGATTCTACATCATTGCCTGGTTAGCCTCACCCACCGAATATCGCACATAGTGGGTAAATAAGGCAAACCCAGGTCTATGCAGAAAACAAGTAATAAAGATGGCTCCACAGACAACAAGATGCTGTGCAGTGACAAGCTGTGGGGAAAAAAAAACTGGCTTTGCATTTCCTTGCTTATGATCCCAACATTATTAGAGAGTGGAAGTACCAGAGTGTGTCAGTAAGAACTTGGTCCCTTTTGTTTACTTAATTTTACCGCAGATTCATTTACAAACAAGGCACAAGATCCGTCTGTGAAGGACGGAGGCTGTCAAACATACAGAATTATTAGCCAATCATAGTGGTGGGGATTTACTTCCCAGTCTACACTCCCACTCAAATGGAGCGTTCTAATGAGGGTGGACAGAAAATAGCCTATTACTCATAAATTATCTATTACTCATAAATTATCTATTACTCATAAATTATGATGTTCTTGATGCAAAAATCTTGATAACGTTAGAAGTGGACCTCAGAGAACAGTACAAAATAAAAATAAAAATAACAGCATTACATGACCCCTTTAAGCAGAAAGCAATATAAGAACACATGTATATGCAGTTATTGATAATACTGGTGTGTGGCGAATAAAGCTAAAATAATAATAATAATAATCGCTAATAACTAATTTTCTCACTTGAAGACAGCGATTGGTGCAAATGCCACTACAGTTCTTGGCATACCAATTGAATTTCGTCACGTGTCTTGGAGGTAAGATTATTACTAATATTAACATTGCTTTTGATTTCTTTATGACCGCTACTTTAGGAATAAAGTGACTTTTATTTGTCAATACATTTTTGATTATTTCTTATTTTAACAGCATTGGTGGCTATGGAACCTTTCAAGATGTCATTACACTTGCAAGTACGTAGTTTTGCCTTAATATCAGTAATATTCTGCATTTACAAACGAAATCTGTTGCAAAATGCTTAAAAAGCATACAGCATTGGTGACCCAGACTGTTCTGTGCTTATGATTTAGACATCATTCGACTCTTCAACCCCCATTTAGTGGGACCCGCCCCAACTAAGACGGTCCATGGGACCCCGGCTCCCCTCTGCGAGACTGGATTCAACCTGGCTGTAACGGGACACAACACCTTGTAAATGCCAGTACATCATTAGTCATTCATCATAAATCAGATAAAACACATAAAGATATTTTTAATTTTGCTGTGCTATTTTATCAGCTGATGATATGAAATGTGTTGTCTTCCTAGTAATCTTCCTGAACAAGTCAGACATTTGATTGATACACTAAAAACATATGAGGTAAGTGTATTATTTTCTTACAGTGCTGTTTCCTACAAATACAGATTGTGCAATCTTTGCATTGTTGTGATTTTTCTCCCCGTGTTTTGCTGTAGGATATTGACTTTGATGAGGACTGGAAACTGTTGACTATTCTAATTGGGATGAATGACATCTGTGATTACTGCAAAGACAAGGCATTGCTTACAAAGCTGTTTCTTTGGCAAACTTCAGACAGAAGATTCTTCTACAGTATTGACACATTTTGTTCGCAATGTCAAAGCAGAGAGATAAACATATAGATGCTTGTCAAGATGATCATTAAGCGCATGTTTCATTGTTCTCATGAGAAGTTGCTTTTGAAATGTGTTTGCATGTAAGAATCAGCAGTTCTAGGCTAGTCAAAGCCTTTAAAGTGACCTTTAAAGAGTCTGGATTCAGACGTATTTTCCTGTAGGAGTGTGTTTTTGGAGCCTCTAAATTTATGTTCTCTATTTATATGCACAGTCCCTGTTTTCGGTGGAGAACTTTGTCCATTACATGACTGTGTCCTTGGAAATGCTGATGAATGAGGTAATTTCTGAGAATTATTTCTGAGAATTTCTGAGAATGATTTATTTTCTCATCAATTTCAGTTTCTTTTTAAAATCATTGAACTGAATCTACTGTACCATATATTAAACTGGTCAAAAGTGAAAATTTTGTATTTAAAAATTGTATTTGTTTAATGAAATTGAAATTGTATTTCATTAATGAAAATAATAAGAAATGTTGCTTGAGCACCAAATTAGCATATAATAATAATTTCTAAAGAGTCCTGTGACACTGAAAACTGGAATGATGGCTGTTGAAAAATCGTCTTCACCATCACAGTAATAAAGAATATATTAACAAGGAACATTTTTTATTTTGCATTGCAACAATATATACCTAAATTACAGTTTGCACTGTATTTTCGATCAAATTATTTAAGCCTTGCTAGTATATTATTGAACATTTTCTTTTAATTTACCTTTGCAGGTTCCTCGAATGATAGTGAACGTGGTCCAGATACTGCCGATGGAGACCCTGAGGGAAGTACAGAAACCCACGCCAGGATGTCTGCTCCAAAGGTACAGGAAATGAAATCGAGCTTTATCAAGCTTAATCGAGCAAAGAGAGAAAGTGATGTCACCGATGATGATTGCACACGGAAATTGCATATGCAATTCATATCTAGTCACTTTTTAGAATCATTCAATCAAAACTTTTTTAAATGTTAAAGTGTAACAACATTCAGCCTGTTCTGGTCAAGATGATTGGCACGTCATCTTTATTCTTTCAGGATCATTTCTGTCCTGTCCTATGCTCTGATCTCCCCAGGTCATTCTGCTCCTGTCTGATAAGGCCCGCTCCGGGATCTGCTGACCTGAAGGAGCTGGTTGGAGTCAACCTTGAATTCCAGGTGTGTTTGCTTTCACAATGATCTGCACAGTTATATTATGAATCTGTAATTTGCTGATATGATGCTGAATTACGTTGCTTTTGTCTCAGAAAGCACTGGAGCAGCTCTTGCACACTGACCGCTTCTTCAAGAATGACTTTGCTGTAGTTTTGCAGCCATTCCTGAAACACGCAGATCCTCCAAGACTCCCTGTGAGTAGTGACCACTGACTGTCTGTTAAATACTATCATTTATGGCACTTTGCTGATAGTTTTGCATTGTTTAAATGGTAAAGTTTCCATTTAAAACATGAATGTGGTGTTCATAATTTGTGCCTTTTTATATTTTTCTCTGATTAGAATGGGAAGATTGATATGAGCTTTTTTACTCCGGACTGTTTCCACTTCACCATGAAAGGACATGAGGAGTTAGCCAAGGGACTGTGGAACAACATGGTTACAACTTTACCTCTGAACAAATTCACAAAGCTATAAAATAAAATACAATAAAATATTTAGACTACAATATTTAGAACGATCAATAAAATAGAATATTTAGAACAATAAATAAAATAGAATATTTATCATAATAAATAAAATAGAATATTTAGAATAATAAAAGGAAAATAATAACTAGAAAAGAAAACAGAATAATTAAAATAATAAAGAGATATAAAAAAAACTATAATATAGAATTTTGATTTGAATTTGATTTTGTCACTGTCATACAGGCACAGTATGTCGTTTTAAAATCTAATATTTTCTCTCATTTCTTGTCTGGCAAGTTTCAACCCGAGTGGGAGAAGTTCATGGTGGAGAGTTTTTCAAAACCTATTGAGCTCATTTGCCCCCCTGTGGTAAGAAATGATTATTAGTGTCATTTAATTATGCCATTATGTCACTATAATTACACAATGTGTTGGATTTTCTAGCTAATTCCATTATTATGTGCTTTAAATGTCTTTCATGCTCAAACGGACAAATCCCAGAGTCATCCATATATTTACACCAGACCCAGTGCTGCAAAGTCAGGCACATCACTTCCTGAGATGCCCCAGTCAGCTGGCATCAGACTAACTGTTCTCCACCTCGTCTTGGCTTTCCTTCAAATGTGGTTGGCTGTTAATCTGGCCTCCTTGTAGGACATCCATATGGAGTATCATGGTACATCATATCTGCCCACACGATGTTCTGCTTGGGCTTAATATCATTGCTTTGGACCACTGAGGATCTATTCTGAGACCCGAGCCACTGCAGGATGGTCTATGATGAAACTGATAACGAGGAAGTAAAAGATAAATAAGTTATCAAAAATGAACAGGTAATTTGAGTTGGCCAAATATGAAGACTTGGTTAGAGTCAATATCATATTTAATTCCTCTGTAGAGTTTATGCAATGGAAATGGGAATGGTGAAACCTCAGAATAGAAAAATATATGCTAATGTGATGACCTTTTCTGATATACCCAACCGAAATAGAACAAGAGCAGGTGCAAAGCCACTTTTAGCTGGGTATAATGCAGCTATAATTAATTTAGGCATGAAAGGTAACGGTGTAAGGTAATTCCAGATGGTTTGAATAAAAATGGCCAGAGGTTATACAGTAAACTCATTAAGCCTAGAAATTAATGTTGACTGAGAAAAGCTGTTTTGCTTCTGAGAGCATGGTGAAAAGTAAACTGTTTGAGAGCTTCTTAATACCCGCAATAATTTAGATAATTGCTTTGGATGCTGCAACATGAGAAGTGGTTAAGGGGTTTGCTTCCTTTTTTTTTTTTTCTTTGAAAGTAATTTTATTTATTTAAGATATGATTTTTCTATACAGCTGAAGGTTCTTCATGGTTTTTTTAAATTAATTATTCTATTACAAATCCAAGAACCCATCTTTATAGTTGTAATTAGCAGCTCCTAAAGGTTCTTGGAAACCAACAAACAAATAAACAAGAATAATTAAATGAATTATAGCAATGCAGTTATATTGGTGCTTTCTTCCCATTTATGTAATCAATATGTTCATGTTTTGTCAGTCTGTTTGATTCTGTCTGCATTAGTCCAAACTTAGCTTTGTGCTGCATATTCATTAGTAGCCTATTATTATCATTCAAAGTGGATGTGTTTTGACCCACTTTATACCTCAGATCTGTCAGTGAATTGCTAATATTAGCCTCTTTTCTGTTTTAAAATAAGTAGATAACAGGGAGGTTTTTATATTTTGCCACAGGATGTAATTTCTATCATTAATTCACTAGGTTGTCATTTTTCTATTCCTGAGATCACAAGAGTGAATTGAAAGCTTATGTTTCCTTATCAGTTAACCTTTTGATTTGTTGTTTAGAAAGACTAATATTTTTGGGGCTTTGTGTTGTACATATACTATAAAAGTTTTATTTACTTTCCTGTACTGATAGCTCATACAGCGCTATTGCCTTGTTTAATATCAATAATGAATATGGGTTTTATTTAATTATTTATTTGTTTATTTATTTATTTATTATTTCTTGCATACTGGAAGTTCTTTTGATTTGAGTGTTTTTATTTATTTATTTTTACATTTGAAAAAGTAATTGCTTAGTTCTGAGAAACTGTTTTTATTTTTCATGATCCGAAATAATTGAACTCCATTATTATCATTCTTACAGGGTTTTAGTAGATGAGTGGGACATTTTAGTTCCACATAAGTACTTTGTCCTCTGGGCATTTCTGGGAAAATAGTTGTACATGTACATTATAAAATAAATCTGATTTCCATGCATGACTGAATAAAACACTGTACAATTTATCATATATTTCCACAGGGGGAAACTTAGAATTGACACATTTTAATATAACTTAATTACTTGGAATATTTATTTGTTTTTGTTTTTTTGTTCTTGTTTTTTTTTTTTTTTTTTTTGCGGAGCTCAGGAGCAAATGTGGTAGTTTTTTTTTTTTCAATAAGGTCCATTTCAAACTGATACCAACAAGAAACCATACATTGTTTCCTCTATGAAGGAAATTAGATGCAATACATCACAAGCACATACTCATACTGACTGTTAGATTTTCATTCAATTTCAATTTTAGTGTGTCCAGAATAGAGAAATAGCATTACCTTCTCATTACAAATCAATGGTCAACATGTCTGCTGCCTCAAATATCTTGCTTTTCTGCAATGCATCTGTTTTTACCCCTTTTGGTGGAAATGATATTGAGTTAAACAGCTGCCTCTAATGTGCACATTATCAAAGCCCAGTGAGGAAGAGCCTTGCTTTCTGTGTCACCTACGAATATTATGATAAATGAAGTCTGAATGGCTTGTTGAGATGCACAATGAGTGGCTGATATATTGTTTCATGCGCTACAAGGACATTTATTCACGTATTGCAACTAACAAAGCTCAAGAATAAGTGGTGAACAAATAATTAAGCAGAAACATTTGATCAGATTTGCATGTGAATTGAAAACCTTCACAACATGTAGAAGAGCTGTAGTAAATGTTGAATAATTGCATCACGCTCTCCAACATCTATAATCTGCATCCTGCTCACGTTCACTCTCTTTCATCCCCTGCCACTCTCTTTCTAATGCATCTTTACTGTGCTCAATAAATTAGTTGGTGGAATAATCACATATGGTTCCCCTGAGGTCCATCGTTAACTGTTTATGCCAGTGTTTCATGCAGTCCCTTTCTAACTGAATTAATTTCTGTTTTGAGTAGCGGGCACTAACTGACCAAATTCTGTTTGGTATTCAGCACAAAGATTCATGCCAAACAGTATTCCATTCATTTTGCTTCATTGGGGACTAAATTACTATAATTTGGTGTTTTTTTTTCCTTTGATATTTTACTGTACTTACATTTTAGTAAAAAAATCACGATCTATTTGTGCTCAAAGCCATTTTATTTAAATAATGGGTAGGATCTTGATGGAAGACATCTGTGTGGATGATGTATGTGAGTGATATATTTTAGGCACATCCAAGATTATAACTTTTGAATTAAAGGGAAAAAATAAGTTACATACTTGTTTTGAAATGCCTAGATCGAAATGCTTTAGGAAAGGGTGATGCATGGGATGAAAATCAAGCAAACCACCAGCAGACTATAAAACTAAATGATGTGAATGTGATACATCATAAGGGAAATGAATAAATAAATTTCTTTAGACGGTCCAACACACCCTTTTACAAAATATTGGACACTGATTATTGAATAGAATTATGCTTGTAGCCTATAATGGCTTAAGTAGTATGTATATTATGTGTATTAGTATAAATCAATTTAAATAATTGAGCAAATGTATGAAATTAAAGCAGTTGTTTATATCCATTTCTGCATACAGTAATATAATAATAATAATTATTAACTTTTTTTCTTCATCATGTAGTAGATGTTGAATTAAGCAGCTGTACTTCATACTGATGTCATTTCCTCTTCATCAAGTCTTCTATATAAAGGCGGCTTCGCTGCGGTAGTGAGGAGTGACACTGAGGCATTCTGGTCTTGCGAAACAAATAAGAGCCGGCGCCTTATGCGCATAATGCATCCATAAATCAGCGAGTGTTTTCATTAACTCTGAAGAAAGGAAAGTACCAGCGTTCATTCGCTTTCCTCCGACGGTTCGTCACTTTTAAGCAGAACGGTTTCCTGCGCTTCGCATTACGAAAATGATCGCACGAGGATGCGCTGCTCTCGTGGTGCTGGTGAATTTTGGTAAGTGTGCAAGATGTACAAATAATCACGTAACGTGTTAAATTATTGTGGGAATACTTAGTGTAATCTGGATGATGAATTGATTCTGTTGTGTTGACTGTATATTTTTTACATGTGAGCTGTGCCATGTCTCTGTCAGCACCAAGGACAGCGAATAAAACACTTGTGAGGAACACGAAAGGCTTTCCACACTTAACATTTGTAAACGTAATCTCTTTACACGCTTGACAGTGATAATACTTAGTCTTTTAGTAATTAATCATCTTCGAGATTTCGCATTGTAAACCCAGGGTTAACGTTCTCATTTATATATTTATATATTTGTATAGTCGTTAACATTAATTAGACAAATACAGCAAGAACCGCTTGTGTCTACGTGAATCTCCCGACGTCGATCCTGTCTGGTTGTTTTATAATAAGACATGCAACAAAACTAACAATGCATTTTAACGGTTTCCATCTGATTACGAACGGCGAGTGAAAGTTTCTGAAACCTGCAAAGAACATGAATATTTAATGAGCTAAGCACTGAAGCAGTTTATGATTGGTTATCTGTTGCTAAACCACTCGCGAAAGTCAAGATTAAACCATGGCTTTCACAGAGTTGTTTGTTTTTTGCTTATCAAACTCTCTCTCTTTTTCCAGTCTTCTCAGTACCTGTCTCTCCAGGTCACATGGATGATAAGGATGTGAAGGTATGAGTTGATAAATCATCGTTTAACAAACAAAATAGGCTATTCGTGTTCAGCCTTACTATTGTTCAGTATCATTTTAATGTGTATTTGGAGCAGCCTTTTGGAACATAAGGATGCACAGAATGGCAGCAGCCATAGTCCATGTTGTCAGGAAGTGTGGGGAAAAGCAGCATAAGTGAGACAGTGACTCAACAACACGATTTCAGCCTAGTGACAGCTGGTGCCATGTGTGCTTACTCAGAGGAGGCTACCAACTACAGATGACTGCAAACTGTGTCTTTAAACTGAAATGAAACTTCAATTGAAGTTGGGTTGCACTCGTTTAACTTAGCTGAGATTGTCGCATGATTCTTTCCTGTCCTTGCCATTGAAAAACACCTTAAGAGAGGTTGTTTTGATAGAGGACACTTCTGAAAATGTGTGTAAATCTGAAGTTTTGAGGCGAAAGACATCGGCAATGTCAAGCTGCAAACAGATGCAGTTGTTCTTGGTAAAATGATAATGCCATTTCAGCAACACTTTGGCCAGACTGAGGAAGGCTGTTTTTCCCTGGCAGCAGAGAAATGTTTGACTTTGGGGGAATGTGGAGCCAAACAAATTGCAGAGATGGGTGAGAGGGATGAAAGCACCAAGGAGGAAATGGCATTGATTGAAAGTGAAATGTAAGACAGGAAGGATATCTAGATATGGGGTGTTTTGAGATACTGCTTCTGTGTCCTCTGTCACATTGATCTCATGAGTGCATGGAGTGCATATATACACACCACCACTGAAAAACAAGGATAAATTACATTTATTAAATGCATATTTGAAAGATTTCTAAAGGGTCATGTTACGCTGAAGACTGGAGTAATGGTTGCTTAAAATTCAGCTTTTCCATCAGCAATAAATAGCATTTTAAAATATATTAAAATAGAAATATTAGTTTAAATGGTAATCTTTCACAATATTACTCTTTTTACAGTATTTTTGATCAAATAAAAGCAGCCTTTGTGAACAAGAGATGTCTTTCAAAAACTTTAAAATAACTTACCATCCCTAAATTTACAAAATAGCTTAAAAATGTAATTTCCATTTCCTAGCCCAATCTTCTCTGTCTTTGTATAGGTGATGAAGTGTATCGTGGAAGTGATTGCAGATGCCCTGTCTAAGCCTCATCCCATCCCAATCTCCCAGGACTGCCTTGAGACCCTCAGCGCTGGTGAGTGCCTGCATTAGTGACACCTGGACTGCTATTATTTCCATATGTTTTGCTGCACTTCAGTGCACTTCCTTCCTATCATCAGCAGTGACCTTGCTGATCTGATCAATATATGCCACCATCGCTGCTGTGACTGCACGTTTCTGATAGTTGAAAGTTAATGGAGCAAAGTAATGAATGACATTAGCACAGGAGTCATAGTGTGAAGTTTTGCCGTGCACTCGCAGGGTCTTTTTTCCTTGATACTTTAATAGTTGGAAAATCAATCATTCTTTTAGCGAGGCAGGTATTGTTACTGAGATAACGCTTACAACAGTGAAATGAAACACTATGAGAGGCTTAAACAATGAGGTTAGGACAAAGCAGCAGTGAAGGACAGAGACTGACAGAAGGAGAGAGGAGGACGATAAGTTGAGAAAAGCAGAATTTGATAAAGACACTGTAAAAGCATTTCAGACAGGAACCACTTTGGCAAGTTTACTTGAGTTTATTGAACACAATTTATCTTTGGCGATATGGTTCCTTATGGGGGTTCTTGCTCCCAGAATAATTGAACATACAAGAGCTTTAACATTAACCCCCGGAACCATGAATTTAGAAATACATAATAATTAAGACTTTTAATAAAGTCTTTAAAGCAAACGGTGATAATCATATAGATGTGGCAGTGGTACGTCTATCCTGTAGCCTGGTTATGAAGATGGGTGTCTCTCCGCAAAGAGGTCCATACCAGCTAAGATTTTTGGAAGCGTTAGTGATCTGAAACAAACAAGACAACAGCCAGAAGGTGCGCAGTAATGTGCTCATGCATATAATGAGGAGGGAGGGAGGGTTGCGAGTCATTGAGCATACTTACCAAGCAGTAGTGGCACGTATATATATATATATGTCCCGTGTCTAATAGGAGAGAGGTGGTGATTGGAGCGATTTGACAGCTGACCGCATCAGCTGTTCACAGCCTTGCCTCCGTGGCCTGACTGAACTGACGCTGCGCTCGATTAATATTTTTAACAGGAAAAAGTGCTATACTTAAAAGTGTTAGTTACCTTACCAAAATATATAAAAAAAATTATAGATAATATGATAAGTAATAATAATAATAATGCTAATAATAATAATTAAATTATTATTATTATACAATTAATTAAAACATTTAATTTGAATAAAATTTTGTTTAATTTTTGACTAAATATTGTTACAATTATAATGTAAAAAAATTTAAATAAAAAAAGTACTGTATAAATCATCTTATGTAGTATGAAACACCTTATAATTCATGGCAAAATGGATATTCTCAAGATTGTCTCTTTCAACCCACCTTTTTCAGTAAGAAAAATAATGTAACAGTTCAAATAATTCAATTCAATTCAAGTTTATTTGTATAGCGCTTTTTACAATACAAATCACTGCAAAGCAACTTTACAGAAAATTAAGTTTCTACAATATTTAGTTGTAGCTTATTAGTGGTGCATACTGTATGGCAGAAATTTCGGGAAAAAATCTATTACAGACGATGAACACTATTAACAGCAATTATTATATGATGCAGTCACACTAGTAGCAAAATTTGGTAGTTCTCTATGTTGGTTCAGGGTTAGCATCATTTGAGGTATGTGTATTAAATTAATTTTATTAAAAGACATACAGTTGGTAACTGTAAAATATACAGTAGGTTAATCACAGGAAACTGCATCTATAACTATAAAACTAAAAAATAAAACCACAAAAATCATAAGTTAAAAATAAAATAAATGTTAACTGAAATTAAATAAAATGTATAAAAAATTATCTCATTTTAATTGTGTAACCTGATAATTAAAATAACTAAAACTAAAAATGAAATAAAAATGAACAAAAACTATATAGACATTTAAAAACTACTAAAAATGACAAAATACATAAAAATTACTAAAACTTGAACTAATAAAATGAAAATGGACAGTGTGAATATAAATCTGATCTAAACTGTTATAATGTCTCTGATAAAATAAGACTATATATATATATATATATATATATATATATATACATATACAGACACCAGAATGTCATTCCCTAATGCTTGTCCATTATTTCAATTCTGTATAGCAATATTCTGCCAACTACAGCAGTCAGTTTTGTACCATAACTTTAACAGATTGCAAAGAAGCTTGGCAGAGAAATAAGACAGATATTTTTGCAGAGAAAGGATGGAGCAGAGAGAAAAGCATTGTCATTGAGTGTGAGTGTGCGACTCTTCCTGCACTCCTTTGTCAGTCAGCAGAAAAAAAAATGCTTGACTGAACGTTCATTCAACGCAAATCTCACCTCTCCCCCTCTTTATTGCTTTCATGTTCTCTGTTCTCTCTCAGCGGGCCTGATGATTAATAGTGCTGCTCAGGAGAAGGCAATACATTTCAGGGCAATTAATGCAAATAATGTAAAAATATAGTGAAGTGCTGACTCTAAAAATAGTGTTTGGAGCTGTGTGTGAGGTGTACCTTGTATTTTCCAGATGACAGGCTTGTGAGCATCCTGCGCCACCGCAACTTTCTCCGAGAGATGCAAGATATCGCTGCGGAGGGTAAGAGGCAGCTCCAGTTTTGATTGGGACAGCATGGAGAAACGCTAATGGCAGCAGAATGACAGTTGGGTGCTAATGGCTTTTTTGGCAGCAGTAGGTCATTTGAAATGTAGAGAAGAGAATTGTATAACCCAGCTGATCAACTCTGAAAGAGAATCCATACATTGATCAACTCTGAAAGAGAATCCATACATTGTGTTTTATTGCCAAGAAGCTGCTATGTCTGCTTCTGCTTCTCAGGAGCCAGTGAAAGAACACAGGACCCACACCCAGGAGATGCACCTGAACATGTGACTAGCCTCTCTAGAGACACAATGAAAACTGCAGGTGAGATTTATCCACTTCTTATTTGCCACGGTACATGATGACTCTATGCTACTCTCCTACATCTTTATTTATTTCTTTACATTTCCATACAGAAATATTATATATAAGAGTGTTATTAACATATACATCCATCCATACATACATATTTCACACGTTTACATATTCTGGATAGATGAAAGTTAGAGCATATAGAACATTTCTGTAGAAAATGTTGTTTGTGTACATATGTTAATTATATATATATATATATATATATATATATATATATATTTAAATGCATGTGTGTCCTTTATATTTACTCATATAATATCAAGCTGTATTGATGAGTTTTAGGATGGATATACATGTACGTGACACATATGTCCAAAAATCTTCATACATATTTGTCAGGGCTAGATATATATGTTAATATATTGTTTCAATACCTAGTAAGTTTTAATTGTGGTTTTACTTCATATGACAGTATTTCGCAATTTAATACGTCTAATGTATATTTCATTTGTGTGTGGGTTGTTTTATTATGTTATTACACTGTATACAGAAGAAGAATCTTAAAATAAATTCCAGGGGAAAAAAACAATCAATAACAAACACTAGCATTAAGCTTTGCTTGTCACTCTTCAAAGGACAGAAGACAGTCATTCAGTGCTCTGTATAGCGCTGCACTTAGCAGAAATCTGACAGAATCAGGACAGAGGGCATCTGTCTCTTCTAGTGTGCATCGTTTCTTGTTGGTGCAAATACACACTATCGGTGGCATAGACGTAGGTTTGGTCCCAGCTTTGGTGGGGACACCCCGGGAAACCCCCCCCCCCCCAAGAATATCACAATACAGAAGTGAATCTATTTCATCTCATTATATTGTATCCTGACCCCGATATACCATCCTGAATACTGCCCTAAAGACTAGTATAACTGTATAATCTCAATATAATATAATAAAAATGTTTTTACTGGCCTTTGTATGTGGCACAGAGACAGCCCTGGTAACTTACCGTCGGCAGTCGTCAACATGCGCGCGCGCACACACACACAAACCACCCTCTCGCTGCTAGTGCAAACACAAAAGTAGTCCCGGCCCGCGCGTGTAGCCTGTCAGATACCCCGGTGCCAATCAAATTACAGCGTTTCTTGTACTGTCATCGTCCTGGCCGTTAAAATCGATCCAAATAGCAGTGCAAAGATACAAATAGCAGTTCAAAGGAGCTTGCTAAATATTGGTGGGGACAAATTTGTCATCTCAAAATATTGATAGGGACTAGTACCTAGCGTCCCCCCCTAAACCTACGCCCATGATCGGTGGTACAATATCGAGTTTGTAAAATTTCTTATGCCACCACCCTGGATTTTTGTCTTGAATATGTCATATCACAAGTCTGTGGGCACAAGTGTGTGGGTGTAAAATATCATTCTGTACGTACAGTTTGAGAGTCAAGTAAAACACTGATTGTGTTTTAAACTACCCCTTCATCTGAGAGTGGGTTGTCAGTGTACTTTGCTGTGCATTTCATTTGACCTCATTCAAAAGTGTTAACCTTGAAAATGGTGTCATCGGTTTCTAATATCTGCTTGCATTGCAATTACACATATTAAGCCGTGTCAGTCTACTTATGGTCAGTCTGCTTAACTTTTTCCCGAGGTTAACGTGGTTTGAGCACACCATCTATATGTTCTTTTGCAAGTACTGCACTGCTGAAGTCAGACAGATTGATCCAAAGAAAAACCATGTAAACAGTCTGTTCCACAGCCTTGCACTTTCTTTAGAAGCCACTGTAGCAGAATTCATCACAGACGAATCAAATCGAAAGGCTTAGAACCTGAAGGACCTGAAAGAAACAGAAACAGATCTCAATAAAGTCTGTCTATCACACAGTATATAAATCAAGGCTCTGATCTAAAGAAACCCAGTTTGCATAAAAGAATATCGCACAAACCGTTTATTTATTTTCATATATGAATATATTAATTTTATATGAATGAACATGAAAACATCTGAAATAAAGAGTAACACTATTTAATTATAATTTATTTATTTATTTAAATAATAAAAAAATGGGCACCTAACCTCAGTGTAATCCTTTACCGTCCTTCAGATGATCAGTCAATGTTGGATGCCTTGGATAAACCAGAAGAAGATGCAGAGAAGAGAGGAGCAGGAGAAGACAGTGAGGAGTCAGAGAGGAAGTCTCAAAAACCCAACCAGATTGCTGAGGAAGAGGAGCGTGAAGATCATGAGAGTCCTAGCAATCACATTTCCAACTCCATGAACCCAGAGCAGAAGAGAGAGTCACAGGGGGAGGCCACAAAAAGGGAAGAGGAGAAACAAGAGGAGAAGAAACACTCCAGCTTGGAAAAAGAGAAAGAAAGTGATCCGGCTCACCATAAAGATGGTAATGATGAATGCAATGTGTGGGATGCCATATGCACTACCTTCTGAGTTTATCTTTGAGTTGAAAGCTATAGTCAGTATGATATGTTATAAAAAGCAATATTTTGACTGTAGATGATGTGTAAGGATGCATTACCGGCCCGATGGGTTCAGTGCCCAAGGGACCTCTCAGATTCAGGGACCTCCTGCTGAGAAGCTTGACGCTCAATACCTGGAAACAAGCCACTGCAGATGCCCAATTGATAGATGAATAGTGCTTGAATGTGTGCCAGAAACTACTTCACATATGAAATGTGATGATGTTAAATACACAAACAAATGAAATATGTCTCTTGTTCTAGTCTCCTCCACAGCACCAGCAGATGTTCTACACTACTAGATTTCTTCATTTATTACGATTCTGAAACTCTCGATTCAGTTAGATTTAAATTCAGTTCTGATTTCATTCCAGTTTGTTTCAGTTCTGATTCATTTGGGTGTATTTCAGCTATAATGTTCACTTTGCTTAAATCTAAAAAATCTCCCTATGCTATTGCTGTACATAACACAAGGCAGTTTATATATATTAATATATATATATTAAAATAACTGATTTACAAGAGTCATTCATTTCAGGAATCAGGTTACACAGATTGTGCTGTATATTTTTGATTCACTACAAAGAACCAGCTCAAAAGAGTCATTTATTTGTGAATTGGACTGTACTGGTTGCACTGCATGGTTTTGATTTATTAAAAAGAACTGGCTCATAAGGGTCATTTGTTTGTGAATCACATAACATTGGTAATCAGTGTAGGTTTTAGATCCACTTAAAATAACAGACTCATAACATTCGTGAAATGGACACTGGTGCCATTCATTTGATACGAGATACATAACTCAGGTAAAATCTGATTTCTTGATACATTAGGTAAATATTAATTTTAAAAAATTGCTATGAATTCATCTCAAAACTGAGGTATTATTTAGCATATTTACAATTGTTATTTGGCCATTACATCATACATTTGTAACATGAATGTCCTTAAATTATCATAATGCATCCATGATCAGATGTGTGCAGCTTTAAGCCAAGCAGATGAACAAATAGCCTTAGTGCTTCTACTAACAAATTGTCACCCCTTTTACATTCGATCAATAGCAACACACTCTTTGAAAGTGTGACTGTGAGTAACAGGGATGTCCAGGGAGAGTTCATATGACAGGCACTTGTTTATTTCATTGAAGAGGTTAGGGATAACAGCAGGAGATTGTGTCTAAGACACAACAAGGTTAAAATGGGCCAGGAGGGAGGGATGGGGAATGAAGATTGATAGCGGAATTTAGCTCAGTCCTCCATGAACAGGTCGGTGAGACACTGCCTCCATCTATGAAATGAAATCCACGCTGTGCTGTGGCCTGTTGATTCGATTCAATAATCGATGTTGGAGGCAATCCAGATCAGCAAGCTGCCTATAGCTTGTTAAAAGTGGCCCTCAGATCTCAGAGGAACTTGGTGAAAAATGCCAGACATTTCAGGTGACTTTGCTTTAGTATATCTGTTAATAGAAACAATTATTTGGGAATCTGTGTTCATGAGTACAAATAGAAGGACAGGACTTATGTTTCAGGATAAGAGGCATCAAGCTGTGATCTGGCAAGAGAGAGCATTTCATTTAGTGCTGAGTTTGCTGATGCTGTACTAAAGTAAATGTGTGTGTGTGTGTGTGTGTGTAGAATAGAGAGAAGAGACTGAGATAATATAATAAATTATAACTTTGTTCCCTTTTTATCTGAAGGGGAAACGGATGATCATGAAGTGAATCAAGATGTAAAACAATCCGTCATGGAGGACAGCGAGGAGCGCAAGGGAGCTGAAACAGAGGGAACACATTCAAAAGAAGAGCTGGAAGAAGAGGAGGAGAAGAAAAGAGAGGTGGGAGTGAAGCGCTGGAGTCGTGTGAGCAAACTGTCCCACAAGAGAGTAGAGGCTAACCCAAAGCTGGATGAGCACCGGGAAGCACCACACCACTCGAAGGAGAGAGAAGATGAAGAGGGGGAGCTGTGGAGGAGCCCTGAGGAGCAGGAGCTGCAGCTCATGGCACAAACTCAACCCCAGGACAAACCAGATGAAGAGGGCAGCGGCAGCAGGAAGACAGGGGTAGGACTCCAAAACACAAACAGGATTTTTCTTTCTTTGCATGGCTCTCAGTGAATCCGTGGTTCATAGTGACCATGTTGGTCAAGCTTAAAAAATGACAAAAACAACAAAATCCATGTGACTAATTCCAAATCAACTGGAGTCATACTATGAATATATAAACTACCTAATCAGTATATTAGAATGATTTCTGAAAGATCATGTGACACTTAAGACTAGAGCAATGACAGAACAGAACATTACAGAAATAAATTACATTTAAAATATATTAAAACAGGACAGAACAATTAGAATAGAATAGTTATCCAATATTATTCATTTAAAAAAGGTATAAATCTTTGTGTGCATAAGAGACTAAATTAAAAAAAATACTGCCACCAATCATTTGAATGGTAGTGTACATGTAAATGTTCATGAAGCATTTCAAATTCTCTCCTCTGTGATCAGGATGCTGAGATCGAAAGTCTGGCTGCCATCGAGTCTGAACTGGAGAGTGTGGCTCAGAAGCTCCATGATCTGAGACGAGGCTGAGCTGCTCCAGCTCTTCTTCTCTTTCCAATTTGCCCTTCATCTCTCTGTCAGTAGAAAGGCATGTTAACTGGAGATGAGGCTCTCACCCTCTTGCTCAGTCCACAGCAGCGCAAGCTCTTATCTCAGCGCCGCAGATCCTCTGCTGTTTCCCTCCGTGTGTAAAATCAAACCTTGGAAACTTCTCTGGTGTCAGACATTCAGAGGTCCCTTCACGTTTTTCTCCTAGCTCCTTCGCTTTGCTTTATCGTGCTTGCTTCCTGAAGAAATTTGGGCATTGAGTACATGTTTAATGTCAAATATTTGCTACCCAGAATTAATCACACTGGGTTGAAATTTTAATATCAAGGATATATATCTGATATATTGTACCTGATATTATGGAGTCTTACGATCCATAGGCAATAATGTTTTTATTAGATATGGTGACGACTGTAATTAAATGCTTTTTGGGTTTGATGAAAACAAATAAAGATCAAAAAGAAGTGTGTCAAAATGATTCCACAAAGTTTGAGTCTGAACTAAACCTCAATGAGACCCAAAACTGACAAACAATCAGTCGAAGAATTCTCTGTGTTAAAGTTTGATTTTATTGTCCTTCATTCTTCTATTATTTTAGAGGCTTATTTTTGTGTCACAAAAGAAAAAAATTACCATATTTACAAACTATACATCATGTACAAGTATAATGTGTTGGAGATAAAACAGACTAACAAACTAATACATTGTCAAAATAGCAAACTCAATACATTTGTCAATCATATTTCAGGAAAAGTTCACCCTAAAATGCTAATTCTGTCATCATTTACTCACCCTCATGTCATTCAAAACCTGTATGAATTTAGTTTGTAAATACAATGAAAGTGCTCAGTGAAGGGTTCAGTGTTGTTTTAACCCCAGCGACTTTCATTGTCAACAAAATCAGTTGGAACATTTCTGAAAATATCTTCTTTTGTGTTCTAACGAAGAAAGAGAATCATGATGACTGAATTACTTTTTTTGGGGGTAACTTTTTTGGTGAAGTCTGTTAATTTTCTGTTTGCAATCAATGCATTACCCCTATACAATCTCACAGCACCTGCCAGTGTGGAAGGTTTTTACAGGCCCCTCAGATATGAAATGATTCAACTTTTAAAAAAAATCTGACTCTTCAAAAAAAAAAAAAAAAAAAATAACAATAATAATAATAATAATAAAAAAGCAGAGCTGCTGTTGCCATGTTTTAAGAGATTAATTACCAGCAGATTGCTTCTGACAGCACTAAAGGTCCTCAAACTCTCTTATTTGGCCAGAATTTATGATTCATGCAAGAAGAGAAGGTTAATAAGACACTTATTTAAATAGTGCAATGTCTTCGACCCAAATCATGACACCAATTGTCCCTTCAAGTATTTCATTAATATATTAACATCAATAAAATGTGTAGTTTCTCCACAAAGCCCTTTTTCTGCAAATCAAGTTCAGTGCAACATTCATAAAAAAATCTAAATCATATACATCTCTAAGATCAGGTCGACCATTGCAAACATGAAATTAAATAAATGAGAAGAAACATTCAATCATTTCCTGCACAATTCACATTTGGCACAAAGGAATCTTCTATACACCTACTCTTTGGCGAGGGTTCATGGGGTTTGTGAACAGTAAAGAAATATCCGACAGCATTGGCTCGCGGCGTCACTGTGAGGATGTCTCCGCTGCTAAACTTGACCTGCCATGCTGGTGAAAGTTTGGAGCCATGCAAGCGCCACCGCAGCTCAGTCCCTGATGGGGACCCTTCTTTATCCCCTCACTGTCCATCAACCAACTGCTTTCATTTCCCAGCATGCCACAGTGTAACCCGCAGGCCACAGATGGGCTCTGAGCTATCCCGTTCAATCTCAGATGACCACATGCTGCTCCATTAGACACCTGACCTTGCAGGATGCTGGTGATGTGACTCAACAGGTCATCAAAAAACTTGGGGACTCCCTCGTAACCTGGGTAAACAATGAAGGGGAATTTAGATAAAGCCAGTTAATGGGTTTCTTGTGACAGTGCTAAAAAGCATTATAAGCGCTCTATGAGCCAGATTAATAAAAGGCAGATATCATCTGTTGTCTTACTCCTGTGGTATCATGGGACTCGTTGGATGTACCATTGAGAGATATGAAAGTGCCGTTCCCTGCTAGATACACAAGATCATCATGGCAACAAGCAGAGAGGAGGCCAGGTGGCTTTTAAACACACTGTGAGCTGACAAACACAGCCGAGCCTGCAGAGACTACTCCAGGCTTTAAATCAAGAGCTTCCAATGTACTTTTCCCCATCCTTCCACAATAATAAATAGACTACCAGTCAAATGTTTTTGAACAGTAAGAATTATATAAAATATTTTTAAATAAGTCTCTTCTCCTCTATTTTTATCCAGAGTACAGGAAAAACAGTAAAACAACTGTTCTCTATTTGAATATATTTTAACATAATTTATTCCTGTAATTTTAAAGCTGAATTCTTCAGCACCATTACATCACATTATCCTTCAGAAATCATTTTAATATTCTGATTTGCTGCGAAAAAACGTTTATAATTATTATTATTATTATTATTATGTTGAAAACAGCTGAGTATAATTTTCTTTTCATCAATGAATGCTGAAATAATGTTCTCAACTGTTTAAAATATTGATAATAATAATAATAAAAATAATAATAATAATAAAATGTCTCCTTGAACAGAAATCCTTTCTAAAGGATCATGTGAACACTGGAGTAATTATGCTGAAAATTCTGCTTTGATCACAGAAATAAATGACATTTTAAAATATATTCAAATAGAAAAGTTCTTTTAAATAGTAAAAATATTTCACAATATTACTGTTTTTTGTAATATATATATATATATATATATATATATATATATATATATATATACAAAAAAAATCTTTTGACTGCTTTTGTATATAGAGAATGTAATAACATAATATAATCACATGATAAAAATTGTAGTTAATAACAATACTTTAGATGATACATTTTAGGTTTTATATATATATATATATATATATATATATATATATATATATATATATATATATATATATATATATATATATACACACACACACACACACACACACACACTATATATATATATATAGTTATAATAATTAACTTTTGATAACTTTTAGATAACTTTTGACCTAACTTCTTTGCCACATTGATGTATCTAGGATAATCTTGTACCATATTGATACAAAAATACAAAGAGTAAGAAAATATATTGCATATGTTGTAATTAACAACATGTTTTTACATAAAGGTTTCCCAAACTGGGGTTCGTAAAGGAACTGCACAGGGATTTGTGAGTTTAATGAAAAGCTAATAATTAAATCATAAAACTGTAAAATTATAATAAATAATTTTTAAAAAACAATCAAAATAAATCACTCACTAAAAAATGTAATATTTTATGTTTACCTGCATGTCATGTGACCATAAACCATTGGCAGAGAACTATATGATGCGATATGAAGCTGTTTAAATAGAGCTAAACTTCTAATTAAAGAAATATGACCCATTTTAGCATTTCAAAGCACTAAAAGGCCTCTTTATTATTCGGCACTGACACCATGTGGTCTGTTTGCATGACTGCATTTCTGGGTCTGAAAGTGGGAATAGAGGTCAGAGCATAAAGATAACATATATTACCCAGTCATTGTTGGACTGGATTCAGTGGTTGGACTGTGAGGACCTGCACGTACCTGGGAAAGCGTTGATGTCGATGACGGCGTGCTGGCCGGTCTGGTTGTTGATGATGATATCAATCCCAAACAGAGAAATGCCAAGGGCCTGTCGTAACCTTCTGGAAATTTTCTGAATGACTTCTTTGTTGGGTTCCCCGTACTGGCCCTCCATGTTGTCCCTCTAGAGGAAACCAGAAAAGGGACAAAATCAATGAAATGCATATTTGTTGAACATGTATGTATTTTGTTATATATGTAGTTCAGTTGAAGAAAAATTTAGTTCTTCTTGTCTTGAAGGGGTTAAAGCATTGCTTGAGTTAAAAATGTGAGGCATGTTGACTTACGCAGGTCAGGTCAGAAGAGGACTCTGGTTTGGACACATGATGACTGTTGAAGGATATTGCTCTCCTGTCTAGAAGATAAACAACACCACTTCATTTGTGTAAGAAACATTTTCACTACTTTTTCAAAAGTTGGGGACAGCAAGGTTTTATTTAAAGAAGTTAATTCTTTTAAACTTTAATAATTTATACATACTTTTATTCAGCAAAGATACATTACATTAATCAAAATATTAAGCAGCACAACTGTTTTCAAGGTTGATAATAGTAAGAAAATGTTTCTTCAGCACCATATCAGCATATTAGATTGATTTCTGAAGGATCATGTGACACTGAAGACTGGAGTAATGGCTGCTGGCAATTTACCTTTGCCATCACAGAAATAAATTACATGTTAAAATATATTAAAACAGAAAACAGCTATTTTAAATTATAAGAACATTTCACAATATCAGTATTATTTGCTGTATTTTTTATTTTGAAATTTAAAATTTAAACCCAGTTAAAAAAACCTGTTGAACAGGGTTGTCTGCACAGTAAATATTTGATCTTTTTTTTGTCCTTTTCACCTACATTATTTATTCTGCAAAGAAATATCCCCAAATCCTTCACCATCTCATTGTAAAGTTTATGCAACAAAAATGACAAAATCTTGGCAACAGAGAATTTGATTGGCCATCGGGGTGGGCGTAATTCACCTAACCATATTGGCATCTGAGACCAAAATCTTTGAGTTGCTTATTTAATACATACCATGTCAAAGACAAAATAAACCACTTCTCTGTAAGAGAAGGAAAGGGTCTAAACATCAGCAACATATGTTGACAGAATGGTCTAGACAGGCCGAGAGCCCTCGCCATCACACAGTTGCTCACGAGTGCCATTAATGTCAGTCTCACTTCGATTCTGATAAATCTTTCAAACATAAGGTAACCTTATAAAAAGCTCCAGAGTGAGTGGGTTTGTTAGGATATGCTTGTGTGGATGGTTAAAACTAGTTGAAAGAGACCGGATGTCTACATTCCTGGACCTGGCACTCTATAAAGTGTTTTTACTGGCTTTAATGTCGCCTGGTGAACTTGTGTCCCATGTGTGACACACACAGAGTGCAATTTACAGATTTGTCTTTATTTCTAGGTGCACAAATGTTGATGTAACACAAAGTAATATGTGACCCTGGACCTCAAAAGCAGTCTTAAGTAGCTCAGGTATATTCTGTAGCAATAGCCATCAATACATTGTATGGGTCAAAAATAGATTTTTCTTTTATGCCAAAAATCATTAGGATATTAAGTAAAGATTATGATACTTTGTAAATTTCCTAGGGCATGTTTTTGATTAAGTTTTGATTAAGCAATGCCAAGAACTTAATTTGGACATCTTTAAAGGCAATTTTCTCAATATTTTAGATTAGATTTCAGATTCTAGAGTTTCAAATAGTTGTATCTCGGCCAAATATTGTCCTAACAAACCACACATCACTGGAAAGCTTTTTTATTCAGCTTTCAGATAATGCATAAATCTAAAAAAACAAAAAAAAACAAATCGACCCTTATGACGGGTTTTGTAATCTATCATTCAAAGATTTGTTCAAAAGTCTCTTACACTCACCAAGGCTGTGTTTATTTTATGCAGTGAAAACAGTAATATTGTGAAATATTATTTTATTTTTTTATTCCTGTGAGGGCAAAACTGAATTTTCAACATCATTACCCTAGTCTTTCGTGTGACATGATCCTTCAGAAATCATTCGAGTAAGCTCGATTTGCTTATAACTTGTTTTTCTATAAAGAGTTTGATTTAGGACTGAATTAGAGCAAACTATTTGAAACAAATTACATTCATTAAAAACGATCCATTATAGGAATGTTGTGTGACTCAACTGACCTGTGGGTCCAGATGGGAAATTTCGAATGGAGGGCCGCTGAACCACATTGTAGGCCTCTCCTACAACAAACACCTTATACAGCACTGCATTATGGTTGATGAAGCTCTGGATGACACATGGGGGCTTGATGTCCTTCAGATCTTCCTCACTGAAGATGATGGCCATCTATTGAGCAGGAACCAAATCAATATCTTAACACATTCCAGAGCAGGTAGGTTATAAATGACCACGATAAAATACACAGCCTCCTGTTGTTATCTTGAAATGTAAAGGAGAAAACAAGAAAAGTCAAATATAATGTATGTACTGTACTCTCACGACACTAAACCTGCCACACCAAAACCCCCTCATTCCATGCATGTTCCTTGTTTTTCCTTTAGCTAAGTAAACCCATGTGCTCACAGTCATAAAACGCATGACCATCAACCTGTTTGCACAAACGCAGTCGTTCAGCAGGAAGTGGTGACACATTAATCTAGTACGGCCCTCACTGTCAACACTGTAAAACAGAGTTACTAGTGTCTTGGAGCAGTATTCTGGAGGAATGTGTGTGTGATCAGAGACTTTGCCTGTACATTAGTCACCGAGAATCAAAGATACGGTCACCATGGCAATGGAGGCTGCACCCCTGTTAATCATCCACGAGGACAGCAGGGTTATGTGCGATTCAGAGCGATGAGAGATTCAGGTTTACTCTCTTTATAGGTGGATGTGTGTCAAAATACTTCACTTTTGTGGTTTTTCTTTATTTATTTGGCTTATTTTAGTGTCATGCGTTCAAGGCAACTAAAATGAATCACTGAAGTGGCCACAGTGTTGTTGAAATATCACAGAAATGATGTGTTTTTTGTTACTACTACACACAATAATGATAATAATTAGACCTCTCAGTTCTCTGGTTTTAAGAAAACAGAAATCCTGCATGAAAAATCGTGATTCTCGAGCCCAGAATTAATCATTTTAATGAGTCACCACTCAGTGTTAGAAATGATTAACTAACATCATGTATGTAATGGATCTGAATAGCACAGTTCTCTACTGTACTTATCTACTGCTTATAATGCAAGTTATAAAAAATAGTGCAGGTTACAGTAGAGTAACGTCTCTTACCTCATGGGAGTTGATGCCATGAGCTACTTGGGTTTTGCAGACTGCAATCAAACAAAAATAGTGTGAAAATGTGCCGCTCAAGTACACAAGAAAATATTTAATAAGCAGCTTTTTTGAAGTCTTAACTCCTTTTCTGAATTAGATGAGCCAAATCGATGTATGTGAATGTTCCTGAAGATTACTGCTGATGTTAAATGTCTTAAACTTACTGAAGGGAAACGTGATTCCATGTTTCTGAAGCTGCTCCAGAGTCTCAGTGCCACACTCACTCTTGAGGACAACGAATGGAGGTGAGCAGATTCTGTCATCTACAGAAAACACACATGAGCACATGCTACGCTTTTGACTGGATCTATGAAATTATTTAATAGTATCTTATTTCAGTATGCATTTTATACAAATACTGACTTGAATAAACTTCTTTTGTGTTGGGAATGTTTTAAATTTCTGTGTAGTTTGCTAATGTAACCGCACTGATATCATATAATGAAGAAAAAAAGGCAAATTAAAAGGGTGAAATTCTTGAAAAAAAAAAAAAAATATATATATATATATATATATATTTGTTAAAACATTTTTTTTTTAAACAAAGTTCACTGCCTGCCTAATATTTGAAAAACCTCTTCAGATCAGACAATTTGACAAAGCAAGGTTGGTTTAGGTTATCAAATGTCCCATGGAGTGATCTTCTAAAAAATAGATTCTGATTCAGAGACTTACAGTATCAATCTCTAAAAAATGTAAATATAAGAAAAAAAATTAGTAATTAATGCTTGATATTATTTGAGAGAATGGAAAATAAATAAATAAACAATTAATATATTGTCTTTTCTAGGGAGATATTATTATTATTATTATTATTATTATTATGAAAAAGATTATTAGGATAAAGCTGGTTGCTATGTTTTCAAATATTAAAATGAAGATTTAAACATCTAAACTATATGTCAAAGTCAAGAAAACATGAACAACTGTGTTCTTTACTCTTACTGTCCTGGAATCAACTCAGATTCTAAATTTTGTTTGTAAAAATCTGGGAGAAATAAATAGTTGATTCTTGGATGTGTTTTGATTTCATCTTACTTTCTGAGTCTTTTTCTCCCTGACTAGCATTTCTTTCATTCTTTTTGCTACACAGACAATTGAAAACCAGACAGCAACATCGTGACAAGATTAACCAGCACACCCTGAGCATAACTCTTTGTAGACACCAAGTTTGAAAGGGGGTCTTAATGATGTGCAGCCTGCACACATTTTAAGTGATGACTAAACTTTATACAGAATAATATTACTACTGGATCCATGGAAACATTTAAAACCAAATCGCTGAGGTATCTGTGAATTTTCAGCTCGCTTTTGATCTGAAAACATCAATTCAGTCTTATAAACAGCTTCTATTCCAAGAGTGAAAGTGCAGGCTATTTATAGCCACTCAAAAACAAATTTTTCTATGTTGGGCAACTCAACACAGCTCAGTGTAGTAAAGCATCACATTTTACATTAGACAAGGAACAAACAAGCAGTAACCTTTAAAGCAGTTATGAATGCTGAATACAGCAATGTGATGTGTAACTGATGCATGATATAAACTAAAGTCTGCATTTTGGGGGATATGGATTGATTATGATTCATTATGAAACCACAGGATAAGCAATCAATTTACACAACAAGTCAAATGACTCAAGATTAACTCAAAAATAGCAGTGAACTTACTGCAAATCCCATGAGTAAGATCATCAATGTAAGTTACACAATGCAGAACTTGCTTTACATTCAAACACTTGTTCACATGGACTTGACATATTGGTCGATTAGCTCATGGAAAAATGGGTCTCATTTAACAAAATCAGTGATTGATGGCACTTGCTGATAGAGTCAGACATGCATGAATTGGGCAAGTGAGTTATTTTAAAAAGGATCTTGTGTAATACAGAGGGGTATATGAGTTGAGTGTTATCTTTCTTTCCCAGAATCCATTGCACTGTTGTTTCGTAAGCTAATAGCCATAGAGGCAGTTGCCTGGTGAGCAGACCGGAGAAAATAGTCACTCCCTTTGTATCCTAAACAGAGTCGTCTCTTTCTTAGAGACTGGGGAAGCACCAAGGCAGATGGTTAACTTCACACTAACTCTCAGCTGACACTCCTGTACCCACACGTCCCTCTGGAGAACACTGACATTCTGATATGGTTTTGATCGGACCACATCAGTTTCTCTGATCTGAATGCAAGAGGTTTCTCTGTGAGCAATTTGAAAAGCATGCACATTTTTGCATTTAAAGATCTTTTATAATATGAGATTCATATCCAACGAGGTCCAAAAAGCCACACTGTCAGACTGACCACACAAGATGCTCTTTGGATCGCTCTCAAAACCTCATCAGGTTGTACTCAAACTTGTGGAGTTTATACAGCTTGAGTGTGTCGGTCATTAAAGCCAAAGAGGGACAAACCAAATAAGATATTTTATCATTCAAATTCATTTTAAATTTAAGTAACTGTTTGACTCAAGTTTGTATCCTGACATAAAAAATGGTAATAAAATGGTAGTTTGTACTAAATCATAAAAGAATGCCAATTGAAACAGTCCCAGACTTTAAAGGGATAGTTCACCCAAAAATGAAAATTCTGTCAATTACTCACCCTCATGTTGTTCCAAACCCGTAAGACCTTCGTTCATCTTTGGAACACAAATTAAGATATTTTTGATGAAATCCCAGAGCTTTCTTACCATGCATAGACAGCAATGCAACTGACACATTCAAAGCCCAGAAAGGTAGAAAGAACATTGTTAAAATAGTCCACTTGACATCAGTGGTTCAACTGTAATTTTATGAAGCTATAAGAATATTTGTGCACATACAGTACTACTCTCCTGAACCTGCATCAAAGACTGACACAGAAGAGAAGAAATTGTTGAATAAAGTCCCATTTTCTTTGGGCAAAAAGTATTCTCATAGCTTCATAAAATTAAAGTTGAACCACTGATATGACATATATTTTAACTATTTTAACAATGTCCTTTCTACCTTTCTGGGCCTTGAATGTGTCAGTTGCATTACTGTCTATGCAGAGTCAGAAACCTCTCAGATTTCATCAAAAACATATATTTTGTGTTCCCAAGGTGAACGAAGGTGAGGTAAGTACTTGAGGGAGGGGGGGCGGTGAAAGTTAGTAAGTACTTGAGAATCCTTTAAGACCCAATTTACACTATTGGTCAAAGTTTTTTTTAGACTACATTTATTCAACAAGGAAGCAATGTATGACAGCTTTTTTAGCAATATATTCGATTTTTAAAATGCTAAAATATAAAACGGTTATTTAAAATTGTAATTATATTTCACTATTGCTGCTGTATTTGAAGTATAAAAGTCTTTCAAATTTTTTTTTTTACTCTTACTAACCTCAAACTTTAGAATGGTAGTGTATGTGTAGATACTTCTGTGTGGAAATGTTTAGGCTGAATATTTTGAATAAGAGTGCAGATTTAGATGGAATTCCTTCGGCACTACGCCATTCACACAGCTGGTGATTCTGTTGGCTTGTAGTGATCCTACGGGCCTCCTGTTATTTCTGTGGCCAGTGAATGCAGCGTGCAAGCCGAACAAAGAATGAATGACTCAGCAGCTTTAGGACATAAGCCCTCCATAAGCCTCACACTTCCCCTGTGGAAAGACAAAACCTGCCCTCCTCGTGTTAGTTCACCCCTGAAGAACAAAGGAGGTTCTAAAGGCCTGGTTTACAGAACCATTTAGAATTATTGGAAATGCTGTAAACGGTCTGAAATACATTACAGCTTAGCATGTCTGACACAAAAAGCAACCAACCACATTGGTGGAGTGCCATTTAGGGGTGAGCTGAAATATATAGCTGGGTTGCCCATTATCAATAATTGTATTTTACACAGTTGGATTAAATCACACACATGTATAACTGTGCATTAGTGCTGTAGACAGACCTTGCATGCATTCTTCAAGTTTATGAATTAGCTTGTATGACTTGCAGCGGTCCAGCAGGGTACGAATGGCCGGAAGAGGGTCGAGAATCACCGTTTCAGGATGTGCACCTATGTAGTCCTGGAAAGAGGTCAAAACATATACACATATAATTATAATATATATATATATATATTAGATTTCTAATTTTTTAAATTTAAATATTATTATTAATGTGAATTTAACAAAATATTAAATCTATATTATTATTATTATTATTTATTATTAAAATACAAGGAGTGAAGAGCTGATAAATGCATGGCCACTTGAGCTGATTATTAATTTACCTGAACACCCTGAACAAGCAGCAGAGACTCTGTGACATTTTGGTCAGCATCAACAATGTGGTCAGTCAGCTTGTGGATGATGACATCAAATGGTCCCTGCTTCTCGATTGGCTGGCTCAGATCCAGCTAGACCGGGAGAACAAGGTAAAGAGCTCAGTAAACATCCATGAGACATTTTAACAATATCCCTCCAGGAGAATTCTAATGTCAGTAAATGAATAGGCAGAGGATGTCTCTTGCTAAAAAAATGCACCTGTGTGTGTTATTTGTCGGACATAAACTATTACAATGACAAAACAGACAGACATTTTTGCCACAATTTCTGTTTGCTCAAGGGGTTCATTTGAAGAACAGATGCTTATGATGTGATGTTAATTGCGAGGTGTGATCTGTGCCATCACTCAGACCTTCTACTGCTCAGATAAAAAATAAAAAAACTAATAATTACAGCATTTTTTCATAAATATAGTGGTAATAGTGAAGAAGCAGTTAACTATTTTGTGTACAGTATGACAGCACAATGTGTTCTGAAGGTTTTACAAGACGTCCAATATGGAAAATGTCTGCTTGGGAACATGTGTCTACACAGAACATGCAGTCCCTTTGGGTTTAACCTTTGGGGATGAAAGCATATTACTTTTGGATCAGTCCACAAAGGTTCTTGGCAAACATCAGAGGCATCTGAACATGGCCAAGGCAGTTAATAGGGGATAAGGGCATCCCTAAGTGCATTTTTATTTAAAACGCTTAGACCTAGTCTGGAGTCTCTCTTTTAAAAGCAGCACCAAATAAAGAACTTGGACTGTGTGGCCCACCAGAGGTAATCCTAAGGGGCTTATTATCTTATTCCCTAAATGGCTCTGTTTAAGATTACAATGTTTGGAAACATTCTCATTGCCAGCACAGATGTGTGACAAACAATTTGCAAAAACAGACATAAGGAATGAAGATGACACACAGATTCCACCTCATGACACATTAGAGAAAAGACCCATCCACTTCCTTTTTGTAGAGGATATTCAGCTGATACACACATCATCTGATATAAAGCATGAGACAGCCATGCTTTACATCACATTAATGTTGCTGCAGTAGTTTAGTCATCTAAAGTAGCTTTTTAAATAACAATCAGGCAAAGAGCTTCACTGTTTCGTGGATATAATGAGGTCTTATTTGCTTTGCTAGATTATTGTTCTTCCATCTAGCGCACTTCTTCCTGAAAAACAGAACTAAATCTTTAACTTGCGGATGCTTCAGTTAAACAGTGAGGGACAGTTAAGTGCAAACCGAGGAAGTGATGGCAAACAAAAGTCCTTCTATTCCTTCTTTAAAATAGGTTAAAATAGAAAACAGTTACTTTAAATATGTTACAATATTAGTGTTTTTACTGTAATTTTGATCAAATGAGCACTAGAGACGTACAAAAAAGACTTTGATTCACAATTGTTAAAACCACTTTATGGCCCCAAACTGATAAAAAAAAGAAAATGTATATGTATATATATATTTATTTTTTTATTTCTTTATGGTTTTGGTAAAAAAAAAATATATATATAATAATAAATAAATAAATAAATAAATATATTAATATATATATATATATTTTACCAAAAGTTTATAAGGATACGTGTTCACTCACATGAGTTACATGAGTGTTCACTCCCTCGGGTTATTATATTTTTGAAAGGAGTGTTGGTAAGTACTTGAGAAAGTGTAATTATCTTATCTCAATGGTGGTGACATGCTGAAATTGCAGTTTTTAAGCTATATTTAAATGAACTATGAACCTATAACATTACTTAATAAGTAAAGTAGGTCAGGCTGAGAAGGGAAGGCAGAGTATGATGACCAACAAAACCTTTTTAACATTATATACCCACAGAAAATACACTCAATTAAATATTAGGTAAATATTATAGTAAACAAGGTAAATAATAAAATACTTTTTTGAAAATGAAGAGATTAAGCCTTTTCCCCTTGATTGCTTTTAGTAACCTAATGATTAAATAATCTCATTATTTTACACATATTAATGACTCTCCCCCTGTCTAAAGTGATCAGCCCACGGACTGATTGTTTGATAGTTAAGTACTTTAGAGACCGTATAAACTATATGACTGGGTGCAGCTGGGTAGCCTATCGCATGAGGTGTAAACAGGTCAAAGTCCATCCTTTACTCTCTTCAGTTTCCACGCCCTGCATGCTGTGGATAGCAGAGAGGTGTACATCTTGGGAGTGGAGAAAAAAGCCCTCAGTGTTTCACTCATCCAGACAGCTTCACTGATAAATGTCTGACTCACAATAAAGGCCCAGAATGAGGGAACAAGGATCTTGGTTTAGTCTACCAGCTTTCACATGCATGTCCCAAAACAAAACAAAGTGACTCTGTTCCTCCATCACTCATGTACTTTCCGCGGTAAAACATTAAAGAACAATGTTTGTCCATAAGCACATACATTTATTGATTTATTGATTTTTTTAACTTAAGATATGCTTTGAGTTCTATAGCTACAAGCAAATCCACACCTCATTTCCACTGCAAGCTGCTTGGTTTGTTATAGGCAGCCCTTTACGTATCTCAGGGCCAGCTCAGTTCCACAATATAAACATGCTTGACAAGGGCATGTCCTGCTGGAATGCACAAATACTGTTTTCATATGTCCACTGAAAACAAACACAAAAAGTCAAAAAGTCATTTTCTCCAAAATAAAAAAAAATCCTTCAAGTCACTGATACAACAGTTTGATTTTTTTTCTAATTTTATTAAAAAATAAAGTTTAAAAATATAAATTAAATATGTCAAATATTAAACTTTTTTTTAAAGAGTATTTTATTTAAAATTAAATTAAGCATTAACATATTTTCAATATTTATTTTTTCTTAATTGTATGTCTATTTTCTTTTCTTTTTTTATCCTGAAGGTTTAAATAGATTTTAAATTACACATTTTCAATGTGGTCTTAGACTTTTAGAGAAGGAAAAAAAAAACACACACACACAAAGTAATCATAATAACAATAATGTCTTAAACGTGTTGTAGTACATTCTAATCTCTGTGAGTCATGTGTCTAACGATTTATCAGAGGCAAGGTGAAACAAAGAGAAGGTGCCACAGAAGTACAACAGAATCATTCAATAACTCGCCAGCCTTGAGCAAACAGAGCATGATGGTGATGGCCTAACTTGAAAAAAGTTCATGTAAGAACAGTCCATGTTCTGTTCATCAACTCTAAAATGGGACACCAATTGTTTTTGAAGGTATAAGACAACTGTAGAAGACAAAAATATAACTATTGGCCCTGACAAAGCCAGGTGTTCCTTACTAGGACAAAATACACACCTTGTAGGTGAATCTGTTTACGGTGTCATCATTATCAGCGAGGACAGGATGGGTTTAACCTATTCTCCAAAACAAAAACTATTCTCTGTACTTGAGTGAAGCCAAGGATGCTAGATTAAGCAGGGACAAAGGGAAGACTTAAAGACCTATGTGTACCATGATGTCCTATTGCACTAATGTCATATCAGTCTGATATGAAGAAGGCTAATTAGTGCAATTTCCAGCAAACTTATGTTTTGTTATGTTAGGCTTTATTAGGCCTGGCTGAAAACAGTTTTGGAAAAGGCTATAAACGTTTTTTGCTGGCATCTTTTCAATGGCAAGGAAAAGAAAATACACATGAATGTTGATGCAATGTCAGTATGAACATTATTAATATAACATTACAGTAAGCAACACCCACACAATTAAATAATGCATTTATTATTATGCAATACAAACCTCTAAATGCACAAATTCCTAAGTGATTAACTGTGTAGTAATGCAGTAATAGTAATTAATACTCTGATGGTGATATTTTGAATTAAAGTGGCATACTAGCTGCATTTTCATTTAATGAAAGGCATGTTTGTAATGTTTCGAGCAGATGCTGACACATATATATAGTGATGATATTGTGGAAGCAGCCTCACAATAATGAGCAGGCTTTTGTGTCATGGAAAAGCCATTAAAAAATATAAAGAAAAGAGCCATAAGGGTATCTTACCTGGATCATCTCTATGCCTTGTTTCCTAGAAAACAAAAAAAGTGGAAAAACAAACTATGAATATTTTATATTGATTCCATGTGACATGCAACTAAAGTACTGTTGAGAACTTCACAATGAAACAAATTATTAGGAAGATAGAAATTCTTCTAGAATTGGACTGGTGATAAAAAAAAGGTTTCTTTGTCATCTACAGCAAACCCTGTTTAGCTCTGGACTGCTGTCTCTCGCACAAATAGGACATCATTCTCCATATTCTCTCTTTTCAAACACAGGCACAAAAAAAGCAACAAACCCACATGCTTAAAATCAAGTATCATACCTCTAAATTTCCAAACAACACATCTGTGACCCTGTCGGTGAAATCCAGGATAAAGTCTCAGAATCTAATTGAGATAACAAGCTTCAAAATTTGATTTCAACCATTAATTTCAATCTTTGACATGGCCTTACTCTGTCAGTATTAAAGATATAAAGGTTTTGCACAGAATGTTCTACACATTTATGAAGGACGATTTTATGTAGAAAACAGTAAATCTTAAAATAAGGACTTTAACTGGGTTTTCATAGGCAAGGTCACATTTATATTTTCTGATAAAGCAAAACAAAACACTCTTTAAATGATAACTCAGTTCATATAAAGAACAGTTTGTCTGATAAGTTCTTGTGCTATGAGAATATCTGTATTTAGGGAACTTTAAGTATTTCATTTTAATAGACCTTGAAGAAAACAAGCTCACATCTTTTTAAACCGCTGACAATCCTGTAGTGATTTAACGAATGTAGCTCTGTTTGGCAGTTCATCAGTAGTTTGTTTCAAAAGCCTCAGAACTAGGTGAAAATATCTTAGCCTTTCTCCAAATGTCCCAAGACAAATACGCCAGACAGCAGAATAACAAATCACTGAGCGTTTTGAACAAGCTTAGGTAAAATCCTTTTAAAAACCGGTTATCTTAAGGCTGGAACATGCTTGTGACAGAAGATCACATTACATTAACTCAGAAATGTCATGTAGCCCACGCATTTTACGTCATCGCACAGATACTTATCTCAGGCATGTTCAGTGCCTCCCTCCACAAACACAACATTTATAGCTTAATAGCCAGATTGATAACAAAGCAATGTAAACTTTAATAACGTAAGTAACAAAGTTTGGCTTTGAATCAGTTAAGTAACAGGCACAGTCTTCCTGCAGACTCTTAGGAATGCATTTAGTCAAAGAGATATGCGAGCAATGTTACTCTTAATTGTGTGAAATCGAAGTCTGCCTGCCGGCCTGGTGCTTATCCAGGTGACCGGTGAACTTTGTCCAGGCCTTTGTCTTTTTTTTTTATGGTGAAAATTACGCAGATTATTTCATGGCCATCTCATTATAAATAATCCCCAGACAGTGTTACAAGTTTTATAAGCAATCTAAGACAGTTCAGAAAGGACTCCCTTGAATAGCAAATGCGTAAATAACTGACAGGTAGAGTGACTGATGAAGGATATCCATGGTATATATGATGGATGCAAGAGTGCGAGAGGACAACAAGAGTGCATAATCATGTTTCCTTTATCCTATAAGCCCCACTTGTTTAAAATCTCTTCAACTCATCTGAATTACACATCCATGTTTTGACACATCAGCACCCCTCAAAAATAAATATATTGTTACAGTACTTTTTGCCTGTTTGTGAAGATGACATTTAAATAGTTACTAATAGCTGTAACATATATTCAAATTGTTATAGTAACATTTTACTCTTAGTAACACTATATTGTTTTTTCATTTAAATATCTGACAAGTAAAAAAAACTTAATAAAAGGTACTAGTAACACATATTAAAAACTTAAGTATAGCGCTTTCACGCACCTGCACATATCCACGAAGGTCTGGAAACTGAGTTTTTTCATCTTCTTTTCACTGAGCCAGTATCCAACTCGCTTTCCTTTCACGAACGTCTGCATCTCTGGAGAGAGAAAGCTGTGTCAGTACAGTTACAGTATATTAAGAAATCGACCAGCAATTTAGTTTAAGTAGACTATTTTATTTTAAACTAGACGCAAGACGAATAGTTGGCTGGTCAAAGTCAAAAGATACAGAAGATTTCATTGAACTTACCTGACAGAATCAATGTGTTGAATCAATGCGTTCTGATCGGCTCCGAGTCTCTCTTTTTTACGTCTCGTAAAGTCCGAGTTCCAAGTTTAGACTGTCGTCAATAGTCCATCCAGGATTGCTAGTGTCATCCAGAATGCGTGTCGCTGTGTCTAAATAGCTGTTCAATTTTATGACAACTTCGTCACATTATTTATATGACACACACACATATCGACAAAACAAACACATCATGACACATCACAGTGTGAAACCGGCGTGTGTGTCTCTTGTCTAGCCCCAGTCTTATTTATCCAAGTGGTCTGTCCATTATTTGACAGTGCTGTCGATTAACAATGTAATGATGATTGGCCATTTGGACAGCAACGAAACTTGTTTGCCCTGGCACACCCTCTTTCAGAGGCGGGCTTAACGTTAGTTCACTTCACTGTTTAAACCTGCGTGTGGTGTTTGCGAAGGATCTGCTCCGGCTGGATTCGATCGTTCACTGGTATTCCGTTGTACCAAAGTTCAAATCTTTAACAATGAGGAATAATAAGGAAATAAGAAAGAGGTACAGTGGCTTGTTGGAGTGGTAGAGACGTAGAGTGTAGATTTGAACCGAGGTCGAGCAAAGTAGGCTATTTCAATTATATAAAATATTTTCAAATAAAATACTAAATACTAAAATAAGTTTTTATTTAAATTTTTCTATTATTACATTTGCTATTTGTAATATTTAAATATATGATTTAGAGGGAAAATAATGACAGTAGCCTACTGGTCAAACTTTGTATTGGCTACTGCCCACACGCTGTTGCTACTATGCTCTGCAATAAAAACGTGTAAAAAATGTATTTTGATGAATGTGTAATATCCTAAATGTTGTGCACGTTATTTAAAAAAAGTAAAGTGGTTATTTTCAAAAGTGTAATTAGATTACTTTGGTTACTACTGTATACTCTCTCTTAAAAGTAGGCCTATTGCATTACTTACCACTGTTGGACTAGTTACTCAAAAAGATTATTCATTAGGCTACTTACTAAATAATTTCTCATTTCAAAAGTAATTTTACTTCTATTAGGCTACTACTTTCTTGCAGCAGCAATATGTTACACTATTACTTTTCTTCACACCCCAAGGAAGTTATAGGCCTAATTGCTTAACTCCCCCCCCCCCAAAAAAAAATGTCAACAAAATATTCCTGCCTTTTAAATCACAACATTCTATTTATTTTATAAAATGTAAAAATGCTGAATTTTTTTTTTTTTTGAAGTTTAGGTATAGGGTATGGGGACTGAAAGATGCGTCCCATAGCACTGTCCCCAATCGTGATGAAAGTGGTTTGAGAGGTTAGTCATACACCTTACCAAATCCAATCTTGACTTGCTCCAGTTTGCATACTGTTCGATCCTGGACTTTCTAACCTAATAAAATACCTCCTCACTCAGTTTGTGTCAGCCACAACACCCCCAAGCACTACCACACTGAGCACAGGTGCCCCACAAGGCTATATACTCAGCCCCCTTCAGCTCTAACCACATTATCAAGTTTACTGATGACACTACTGTGGTAGGTCTCAATTCCAGTCACCTCACCCACCTCTGAAACCTCATCCACAACCCTAGCTTCTAAAACCAGGATCCTCTCTCCCCCCATCTCACCACACCTCAAGAGCATTGTGCAATTCTGAGTGTTCTACACACAGGTGAGAGGGCTGGAAAAACCACCTGTAGAAACATAACCTTTCTTCCTTATACACAACAGACACTTTCTTATAAACACTCCACGTTTCAAGGAAAACTTTGTGCAATTCTGAGTATGCTACACACAGGTGAGTGGGCTGGACAAACCACCTGTAGAAACACACTCTTCCCTCTCTATAAACACCAGACACTTTCTTATAAACACTCCATGTTTCATGGACTTAATAAGATAACAGAAATGTTTATCTGGGAATGCACCACAAATCAAATTGAACTACTTGCTTCTTAACCTTAAATACATCTTTTGCACAATATCATGTACAGTTATTATGTAGAGTACTTGTATAGTCTGTCTTAGGTTATGTGTATGTATAGTAAACCATTTAGAAAGTTACCTATGCAGGTCTAAAAATTGTTCTTATGTTTAGTGTTGTATGTTTATATTTATGTTTATTTATGTAGCACTGTGGTCCTGCGAGACACGACATTTCATTCCACTGTATTCACACGTACCGGAATGACAAAAGCTGGACTTGACTAGATTAATACAGTTTAAATCGTTTTCTTATCTCATTGTTCTTATCCCTATCTCAATTGTTGTGGTCCGTTAAATCGTATTAAATTGTAATTTTACAACTGCTAACTGTCATGTAAGATAGTGATTTGTCCTGTGTAGTGAATTTGTGTTTAATAACGCTGTCGGTGTTACACTTAGTACACTTGTGTACACATATTTTGATTTCTGGAGGTGTTTATGACACAGTGATGCTCTGGGGGGCAGTAGAGTACAGTTTGCGAGATTAATAATAAAGTCGGCGAAGATTCACGGGAAACTTCCCGGATGTTGCTATTCCAGGAAGTGAGTCCTATGACAACAATCCTGTGACAAGCGTTGTGTTTGAATCGAGAAACAAATTGTCCTGAAAACCGCGCAAAATGGATTGATCGTGTGATCACAGTAAGTAACACTCATATGTAATCATGTGTTTAGTGGATACGACGGGGGCGTGTCGCTATATAATGACACAGCAGTACAAGTCAACAGCTTTGAGAAATCTCCAGTTGGTGAGGTTTCTTGTGTTTGAAGGACTTCCTCTTTGTTTATTTTATATTAGTTTTGTAATTCGTTTAGGGATGTATTTCCTGTAACATCAAGGACGTAAATGTTTTGGATTTTTTTATTTAATTATTAAACATTTTTAGTGAATATAATTAAACATTAACTTGAATATTTAATAAGTATTTAATAACAATACTGGTACCTTATTTTTTTCAGTGATGATTGACAGTTTGATATGATTTTTATTTCCTGAATATTCAGCAGTGATCACACCATTGATCACATGATTTCACAAGCATGTGTTTGGTTTCTTGTCATCCTGTTCATTTGCTTTCGTTGTTTCTCCAGAGAAGAGCATGGAGAATGATGAATTTCCGCCAGCGGATGGGGTGGATAGGTGTTGGACTGTACTTGTTGGCCAGTGTCGCTGCCGTGTATTATATATTTGAGATCAGCCAAACATACAACCTACTTGCACTGGCACAAGAACAAAAGGCAGCTGGGGCGCAGACTAAAAGGTCAGAAGATGCTTCTTCCTCTTCCCCATCTTCAACATCATGGATCGTGACTCTGAAAACGAGACTTCTCCTCCTGCCCTTCTGGGTGTGGGCCACCATTTTCCTCATTCCCTACCTCCAGGTGTTCCTCTTTCTTTACTCCTGCACAAGGACGGACCCCAAGACTGTAGGATACTGTATTCTGCCCATCTGCCTTGCTGTTCTCTGCAACCGTCAGCAAACCTTCGCCAAGGCCTCCAATCAGATCAGCAGACTGCAGCTGATTGACACTTGAAGTGATTGTTAAAGATGATGAGGAGGTGCCATACAGTGTGGTGTCTTAGGGGTTGGGCAATACAAAAGTGCATTCATCAATAAGAATCTTATTTTTTTTAAGACTTGGTTCTGATTTTTTTTTTTTTGGTGTAGGAATTAAAAGGGGAATGTGATTAGGATTAATGTCTTTGTAATGTTTTTTTTTCTCTCTTTGTCAAACTAATTGTTTGAGTTACTTACAGTTCCACACCAGTTTTTAAAGTGTATTTTTAGCAAAAAAAACAAAAACTGGACTATAGGTGGTGTTCCGTGCTCTTTCAAGCTGAATAGCAAAATTGGTCCACATTTTAATTGAAGTAAATTTATAACAGGATCCAGAAATATTTTCCATGTTGGCTCAGCCTTATGGAACTTTTTTTTTTAGAAGCTTTGTCTTTATTGACTTTTGTAATTGAAATAAAATTGTATTAATAAAATCTAAGTAGCCTAAATTGAGTCAATAAAGCCATTGACTAAAGATGTGGAGGATTTATAGTTTCACTTTAATGCTCCATGAATTTGTTTTCAACTCCAGTGGACATTTTATTAGTGGAAAATAAGAAAACTGTGGATAGTGGTGCCACATATGTATTGTAAAACTGTGTCCATCTTTGTTTTGAATCTAAAATGCACTCAAGGCAGTAACAAAGAAAGGAGTTGTATTTGGAAAGGAAATGTTTTGTATTAAAAATACAGTTTACTATCAGTATTTTTTAAAATATGATTTATTTTCAGCTCTAGACATGGCAATATTATTTTCTCCATTTCTTTAATTTGTTTATTTGACAAATCATATTTTTCATGTATCATAGTGATAATCAAGTGTCCTCAGAGAAAAGACATCTGTGTTTCAGAAAGCAAATTGTTCATATTCATGTCTGTGTGGAATAGTTGTGAACTCAATATGTCTTATTGTTGAGGGATATCTGCATCATTTTACAGTGTGAGTAATCTTATCTTGCATAAGAAATGCAAAGGTTATTTAGACTTGTTGGGTGTGTTAGGTTGTAATAAGTCTGGCACAAAACATTGGGTCTCAAACTTATCAACCTGTGCCACAGACCCAAGTGTTTTGATTTTTAAAATCACGTCTTTTTGTCAACAGTGTCTTTTATTGTTCAAAAAAGGCAAATCATTTTTGTCTAAAAGGGCTTGACTGTGAATTTATAATGATAATGTTAAATTGGTATTTGTTAATAACTTTCCATTGCAATCTTAATACACTGTGGTTTGAAACAACTCTGAAAAAAATCAATAAAGAAATGTAATGTGGAGTCTGTTTTCTTGTTAACTGTTACATTGATTTCTCAATCAGAAACTCAGACATTTTACTAGACTGTTTGAACCCAGTTTATTGCACAGTGGTTTATTATCACCTGTTAGCTGAAGAAACCCCAGTACTGATAACAACTGTCAATTTGTAACTTTTTACTTTTAATGTATTGATAAAACTATTGACCTTTTACACAGTTATACTTTCATATTTTATTGGAACCTGAAGTTATGAAAAGTATACTTAGATATACATAAACAAAAATGGGAACAAATTAAGGCAAAATTTCAGCATATAGTCTTGAAATTGTGGCTGACATAAAAGTTTTGACTGATATTGATGTAACAACACATCTTTATGTAGTAAACGCCAATAACAAAAGAATGAAAGATGTGAAGATCAAGAACGCAAGGTTTTCATCCGCTTTTTTGGAGGCTCTGAGTTTGACTTTTTGGTGGCCATTTCTGTAGTCCTCTCCTCTTCGTCACTGCCCTCTTCTTCTTCATCTATAACATGGGTTTCAAAAAAACAGAAAGAAGTAAAAAATTTAGAAAATTAAATAATTATAACAAAATATGACGTTGGCGTAATTGTAATAGGAATATTGAAATATTAAAGTATTTTAAGTAAGTAAATACAAGTTGGGTCACTTCTTGTAGTTGGAGCTCGCTGTCATATGAGGGGAGACTTTTAGCCACTTTCGTAGTCTTTACTGTATATATTTTAGTTTTTTATAAAAAATGTTTTTTTTAAGTCTGTTGGTTTTCCATAAACAAGCCAGTCTTTATTTTAACAGCTTACCATCTACATCTGCTGTGCTGTTTTCCACTGAGCCTCTTTCTTGTTCAACAAGAGTCGTCAAAACTTCAGATATATCAGCATTTAATTTCTTGATGCCAGTTATCATTGCTTTCAAACTGCCGTCTGCTGGTACTGTAAACTGGCTTGTCCGTCCATCTCGGTACTTCAGCTCTCCCCGCAGCTCGCACGCTGCCATATTGCAGGTACACACACTGTAACTCGGTTGCCAGATCTCTCAAGAAAACCACGCAGAATGGACTGTCTGAATGAAATAAAGAAGAAGAAGAAGAAAAAAAAAGAGTATCTACATTTTTTTTAAATAAAAATAGAATTGAATAGATTACATTACAGGCTAAATTACAACAATCCCTCCAAATATTATTATCGTTAATTACATCATTTTACAAAAAAAATGGTTAAAATATTTTAAATATAGAACAGGTCATTAAATAACTGCAGCAGGCAGCAAATTAACAACATTAACAATGAGCAAAATGCCGACATATAACACGTACATAATATAAAAATGTGACAACTGAAGAAAAATGTAATTTAAAATATATTTACATCAAAGAAAATCGTACGAGTGACACAATATTTATAAGTAATATAATGAGTGGACATGGCAACACTGATCTACCCTTTGAACTCTGAGCTATCAAATTAGCTTTGCGAAAATTCTATTTTTTTCTGTTTATCCGTAATCACTGAGTTAATGTGGGTGTGATATATGAATACACATTAGTCAGAAAAAAGAGCCCTAAAAATAATAAATTATCTTTACAACTCCAGCAACTCTCCCGCCAAACATATTGTATTTGCATAAACCGGAAGCAGCATTGGTTTTGTTATTGTCAGAGTTAATCCCGATAATATGTTCGGGTAATGTCAAACTGCATAACACTTTCCTACATCTTTATTTTAGTTCTATTATAGAAGACCCACCGTCTCCAGTAAAACGCGGTCTCGCGGACAATTTAGATCAGTTAGTTCGTGTCCCGTCTCGTGCCCTGGAACAGGAACTAGAAACAATTTTTTGCGCTCATCTCTTTAAGGATGGCGGCAAATGTCGGAGAGGAGGAGGCTACTGTATCTCTGGTGGACGTCTTAGAGGAGGATGAAGAGCTGGAGAATGAAGCCTCCGCTGTTCTCGGAGGCAGTGATTCAGAGAAATGCTCGTATCCAGAGGTTCGACGTCTTTATGTGAACGCAGACTTTTCAAAGAATCCGTTTTTAGCAAGCGGATCATACCTTTACACAGCCTATTTCATCTTGGTGTTCAACATACTTCTTGCAAAAATGTTTGTAGGATTGCTTTGATATGGGTTAAGCATAAAACATTAATAATAATGCGTAGATGCTGCGTCTATTTGTTGGAAATTAACAGATAATAGCAAGATGCCTTTAAGAATAGTTGTCAGTAAATGCTCTGTATTTACATTAACATTCTCAAATGAAAATAAGTTATATGTTCTGAAAACAAGGTGATTTATTTTGTGTCCTGACAGGGATATGTGAAGCGCCAGGCTCTCTATGCCTGTAACACCTGCACACCAAAGGGAGGAGAGCCGGCTGGCATCTGTCTGGCATGCTCCTACAAGTGCCATGAGGGCCATGACCTTTTTGAGCTCTATACCAAGAGGTGAATATTTCCACAGTCCATCTAAAATAACCACTAAAGCCATGATACTATGTTAGAAGGTACATTTGCCGCTGCTTTAATCCATTTAAGCAGAGCCTGATTGGATTTGACATGTATTGTTTGGTTTTCTGAAGTGGTTCCATGTGTATTTTGCAAACAATTTTGCCCAATTTGTATCCATATATTTTTGACAGTATGACAGAGGGATTATTTAGCTGTTTTTCCTTGATGTATTTGCACTAGCTGCATGATTTACAGAACAGTCATATAAAACATAATGTTAATGTGAAGAAATTTCAACATGGAGATCTGGAGGAAATAAAACTATAGGCATCAGTGTTTTTAGATTAAATTACAAACAGATCCTGCTTTAAATTGTGCTTGTTGAGGCATTGTGATATGTTATAAGTATGCTGCACTCAAAACCTTCTTGATATTACAGGAATTTTCGATGTGATTGTGGAAACGATAAGTTTGGAGAAATGGAGTGCAAGCTTTATGCGGTAAGATATGTTTTGCTGTTAGGTTGAATTTGTGTTTTTCGCGTTTTAATGAGATTTTTCTAATCTGATGGATATCTGTTATACAGGATAAAGAGAAAGTGAATTCAGGGAACAAATACAGCCATAATTTTTTTGGCTTGTACTGCACATGTGACAGACCCTACCCAGATCCAGAGGATGAGGTAATGAGTTGCATTCTATAATGTTCTGTAATGTATGTTGTATTGCAAATAAAGTTTTTCATTAGGAATCTGTTCAGATTCGTATTGTGTTTGGATGTTTCGAGTGCTTTTATTATATTACATTGAGTAGATTACATGCATGTATGAACCATATTCTCTCTTCAGGCTCCAGATGAGATGATCCAGTGTATTGTGTGTGAGGACTGGTTCCATGGTCGGGTTAGTATCAAATGAGACAGGACATGAACATGGTTTAGTGTTCTTTGTGTGTGTAGATGAGGAGCATAATGCATTCAGGTTGAAATGTTTGAGAACATCTCTGTGTGTTTCTCTCAGCATTTGGGCTGCGTAGTGCCAGACTGTGTGGAGCTGCAAGAGATGATCTGCGAGTCGTGCATGAATAAATCCGCTTTCCTTTGGAACTATGCTGCACATATTGCAGGTAATGGTGTGGTATACATGTTTCTGCTTCCATTTTGCATTAACAGATAAGATAGTATGAAAATGAGGCAAAGTTCTCATTAAAAAGAGATAAATTAGTCTATCAGCCAGGACACATTAAACTGATCAAAAGAAACAGTAAAGCCATTTACAGTATTTACAACAAATTATACATTAGTGAAGGTTTATTCTATCTTGTTTGCATCAGTGCCACCCATGACAAAAGTAAGTCCATGCAAAGGAGAGGAGGATGTGAAGGTGGAGGTAGAAAATGATGAAGAGGAGAAGAAAATTAACAATGAGAAACCGAAGAGCTCTGCGGATGAGAAGGTACTCACTGTTTGCTGTAATGTGCTTGTTTTCTGGTCTCTTAATAGGAGGATGAAACATGACATGGCATGTTTTTATTCTATTCATTCCTGTTCAGCCCATTTTATTGTGGGTAGCCAACTTTAAATCTCCAACTTGTATTCAATGAATAAGTGTTTTAAGACACGATGCACTTAGTTGTTTTCTCACCACAAGGTGGCAGTAGTTCTTTTTGATGATGTATGTGTGAAAGACTTTTCATTGGGGAATTGGTTCATCTCTTACGCTTCATCTGTCTCAATTAAGCTATAATTTGATGAAATCGAGCTCAACTGAATTTGCACCACATTGTTTTGTTGCTGTTAGCAAGAATGCCAACTCCGCTGTATGAATGAGAAATGATTTTAACAATCTACACAGAAAGAGAGGAATCGGTGATCAAGATTTGGTGACCTTCTCTCTACCGTCAGGTGCAGGTCAACGGGACGTCCGCCTGTAAGCGGAAACACCAGGAAGAAGCTGAGGGCTCCTCAGAGGAGGGTTGCAGGCTGAGAGAGATGAAGGCCTCGGGTTGGAGCCGGACTCTGCAGGGCGCCGTGTTCTGGCCGTCTGCCTGGCGCACAAAACTCTGCACCTGTACCGACTGCAAGGTACAGCTCAAGCACACTTTACAGAGGAGATTAACTAGATAATAATGAAATACTGCATGATCCCAGCTGAGGATTAAGGGTCTTATTTAGCAAAGCAATCAATCAAAAAATTATTCTTTTTAACCACAAATGCTCATCTTGCACCAGCCTGATCTCACACATTAGTTACGTCGAAAAGGTCATGTGTGACATAGGCATAAGGAAGTACCGACTCATTGTTTACAAAGCAAACGTGCAAAGAAAGTCAAACGGCGTACAAAAAAGGTAAAACAATTATGTTAGATTATTTTGAAGTTAGAAGGGGGTAATTTGAAATCACGCATGCACATCTCAGAGCTAGTGCAAGACAAGCATTTGTGGTAAAAAAAAAGAAAAGTATATATATATAAATAATATATTTTTTTTTTCTAAAATGACTTTTTGACTGTTTGCTAGATAAGATCCTTATTCCTCTGCGTGGATTGTGTAGAGCCCTTTGAAGCTGCATTGAAACTGCAATTTAGACCTTCAACCCACTGAGAAGAATCCTGTAATGTTTTCCTAAAAAAAAATTGAAACAACAACATTCTTTCTGGTCTCATTTCATGATTTGCTTTCTTTGCTTAGGTCCTCTATACAGATGCAGGAGTGTCTTTCCTTCTGGATGAGATGGACACGGTCCTTGCGTATGAAAACAAGGGCAAGTCTACAATGCAGGCTGAGCAAGCAGGAGGAGCCGAGGGTCGTGACCCCTTGATGTCGGCCCTAAACAACTTAAATCGGGTTCAGCAGCTGGAGATAATCCATGGTTAGTAGAGTTAAGTGGTCCTTATTCTTATCAGTGTAAAAGCAAAGCGAATTCGCTTTCTCATTGATATGAGATTTCAAATGTAACTGCTCAACTGTTGACATTTAACATTTCATCAGGATATAATGACATGAAGACAGAGCTGAAAGACTTCCTGCAGAGATTTGCAGCAGAAGGAAAGGTAGGTTTTTTCCTTAATGTTTGGTTTAGTTGAATGTAAGCTTGTAGTGTCTGGTGTTCATTTTCTTCTCCTTTCCTTGTTTAGGTGGTGACACCTGAGGACATCCGTCACTTCTTTGAACAGCAGCAAAGCCGCAAGAGACGAAGAGCCAACACAGGCCAGTACTACTGCAGTTAAACCGCCCTTCACCCTGCCACTTCAAGCATACCAGCTCCATCCAATCCATCACGGTTTCCTCCCCCAAATCTGTTCATATCAAGGCCACCCCTGTTTTATTTTTTTAAATAAATATGCAGTTCAGATCCAGGCCCCTCATAACCTTGTATGATTTTGACCTCGTATAGTGATGTATGACAGGATCTGTGTTTCCAAAGATGTAGCTGTAATTCTTTACTTGTAATCCTGCCATTTCAAATCAACATGTCAATGGCTCCAAGATTAAAATCAGTGGGTTTATGGAAAAGCACTTCTATAATGTCATATCAATTGGAATTGCAGTCAGTCCTCAGGAGCTCTCTTTTTAAGCAATTTGAAATGGTGCTGGTATTTACAGAAGACTATTAGGGAAGTCACAATCACATGACTGCAGTCAGTATTCATTCTGTTCAGATGAGACAGCAGATATTCACATTCATGTATGTCAGGGTAAATAGACCGACAGCCTATTGGAAAAATCGGTTTAGATAAACCTACGCAAACGCTTTTTCAGGTTGTTGAGTTACAATTGTGACTTGTCTAGTAATGCTTTATTAATTTGATCTTGTTTTAACCTGTTTGGTTTGTAGATTCTGTTACTTTTTAACATCCTATCTTTGAGAAATAAACATGGTAATACATTTGGGCCTTGAGATGTATGTCTTAGTTTATCCCAAGAACACTATTGGGGAGAAATGGTTTCAGTGTTTATATTTCATTAGTTTAGTAACATATACTTTTGAGTTCTGTTAATAACTGAAAGTTTTGCACATCATTGCAGTGTGTGGAAAACTGACCAAGACTACTAAAACCTGTTTTTTTTTTTTTTAAGTAGTATCGGTATATGATTTCAGTCCCAATTTAAGGGTATGCTTAGGCATTTCATGAAGCCTGCAGCTAATAATACAGGCTCAGATCATATCCCCTACGGGCTTTCCACATTCTATCTCTATTCCTTAAGTGGTTTAATAAATTACTTTCAAGCCTCTAGGCTTGTGATTTTGCATATGCATCGTTTCAGTTGGCTTTAAATTCAGTTGTTAATTTCATTGGGAACCAAATCATGATTTCTGCATGACCGTGTTTCTATGGAAATTGTGTGGTTAGTGCCGTTTCCCTCTCCCATTTCCCACTAATGGCAAGGTGTAACTCACTGTTCATCTGGCAGCTTGAATGAATGAAATCAAACAAACAACAAAACACACACACACAAAATCATAACTCAAAACTATTTATTTCCAAGACATTAGTCACCTAATTGCAGAGTAAAGTTCATAACTACACCGGCCAAAGAAAAGAATAGAAAAATAGACACTTTCCACAACTCCACAAAAGAATGCATTTTTTTCCCCCCGTTTCTTTTTATATATATATACACACACATGTGCGTGTATATATGCAAATATATGCACACGCACACAGTCTCAAATAGATATTTGCATGTTTTATATATATATTTATTAAAAAAATTTACATTTTAGATACAACAAAACAATTTTTCTGTGGCCTGTGATCGAAGGTACCAAAATTCTTGAAAAATATATTTTGAAGAAAACGGAGACAAATTAAAATGTATGCACACTAAGCGTTGGCTACAGTATTACAAAGAGACGGTTTAACAGAGGTTTGTAGAAAGGGCTTGCATAAGACAAAAAGGGGTGTGGAGGAAGCCCAGCCTCAGGCAGGGAAGGCACTGAATCGTCTCCGTAAGAGAGATAGCACAAGAGACAACCTGGAGATCTCGACTTCAAGTCTGCAAACACAACTTCCCTTGCCCCTCACACATCCAAAACACAAACCTTCAGTTCACTATTCAGCCTTGCAGCACTTTGGAGATAAATAATCCAATGCCATGCAAATATACTAAAAGGATTAGGAATGAATGTTGAACTCTGCTGTGAATCTAGAACTAAATAAACAGACGTTCCAAATCAAAATAAATCAATAGAGCCAACAGAGGGCGCCATTCCACAACAAACGTTACACACATCACAATCAAAAAATTTAGTGCAATGGGTACCTTCATCTGTTTTAGCTTTTACTCCTCGGTTTAAGTATAGTAGCCAAATTCAGTCCCACCCAAAACAAACCCATTATTCCTAAGCAATGAAAAATTAATGTCAAACCACATGCCCGTTGAGTTCTACAGGACAGACTAAACAACGATTCAAGCTCCTCGTCTGGGAGCTCAAATGCATTTCCAATTCATTCCCTAACAGTCTCTCAGGCAAGCAACCCACAAAACCCAAATGACCACAAATGGCATTTGTGATAGAAATGTATTAATTATGAGGTCAGTGTGCATCTCAAATACAAAATAATACCTTCAAACTGTGCATTGACTGTTGCAGCAATCAAAACCATCCGATTGGTGTTTTATAGCATGAAATAAATGACTTCTAAGCAGTTCAAAACGGCCTGAGTATAGCAGAGGCGAAGGCGATCTAAGGAGTTCTCCTAACCTCCCCCTTAAGTTTAAGGCATGGCTGGGGTCTATATGGGACTAGATCACTGGGATCGGCATTGACGTCAAGAAATAATGTTTTCCGCTGGTGGGAAAAACCTCTGAGTAGCAGCAGCAGGCCTAAATATCCATCTGTCAATTTTGGGTCATAGTTAAGCATTTAGTGCGATTCGCTAGAATGACATGACAGACCTCAGATCTCCTCTCGGCTGCCTCGAAGGGAAGTGCTGATGCCAATTACTCAATGCTTGGAGTTACAGGTAACGGGAAAATCAGAACTAACATGCAACTGTTACATAAAAACAGGAAATAAATAACTGAAGGAAAGAGAACATACCGAAAGGTCTTTGCTCGTCAGATGACCCAACACAAAATGCCATTGGTACAGAAGGCTGGACCCACAGCTCAAAAATACTGACTTACAATTAATTTAAAACGACTGCGCTTTAGACAAGAGCTTCCGACACAAAAGAACAACGTATGAGCTGGTGGTAAAACAAGTCACGTGACAGGTGCATTGATTTGTTATCAAACGGTAAAATTTCAGTGAAACACCTGCTATGTGAAACAAATCTCTTTTTATTTTGAATAAATGTGGTTAGTAAATCGCTGCACTCGTCCTCTTTTTGCTGCAGAATGAGGTCAGGGAAGGTAGGCATAAGTAGGCTGCGATGCATTGCATTTTGAAAGAAACCGATACTGAAAGCTCATTCTCATGATCTATTATCAACAGTTTGCACCAGGGACTGAAGATCTTCATGTATCTGATAAGCCTGATGTAAAGAGAGCCGCAGAGCGATGCCCTTGACATTCAGAGGAGACGAACAGCCTCCTACCAATCTCAGTTTGATTCAACTCTCTGAGGAGATCACTTGCACCCCAGCTAGGGTCTACGCTGGATCTATTTTTGGATCTGACCCTCTGAAGCTTCGCGGGACGGCAAACTGGAGCTCTCCCACTCAGGGTTCACGACTCTTCCAGGCTTGACTCAGAGGTGGGCTGGAGTAGGAGTCCAGGAAGACCCGCTCGTCATATTGCAACTGCATCAGGCAGCTAACAACTCTGAACAACAACCAAGGGTAGATGAAGAATAACAACTGTGATAACTTTAGATCGGAGTTAATTATCATGCAGGATGGTGCTGTTCTCACATATCTCTTAACTGCGCTGTTAAGTTCTAATAAAACAGCAAGTGTAAAGAAAAGGTGGAAAAGAATGTGAGAAAGGGTTGAAAATCTGACTTCCAGCTGTTGGTTCTGGTTCCCCAATGATAAATGTTCAAAGTGAGGCTCAAAATGTCTGAATAAGTTGAAAAGAATATAAAGAAGGGAAATCGAATCGACTGAAATATGTTGAGAGAAGCTGATCAGAGGTAGAGTCTCTCTGGCACAGAAGACCTTATGAGATTTAAGATGGAGCACTGCGTTACCCAGAGTAAGGTCTTGAGTCTGGAACTACAGACACCGCACTACTAAGCCTAATTTAACTCTTAAGTGCCTGGGGAGAGAACGATAATATCAATCCATTACAAATGCTCCTCCGATGGTCACAGTCACCAAAGAGTCTTGAGTAACAAACATGAAACTCAACTGGAAAGAAAGCTGGGAGATGAAATAAAATGCTTCCGAGATTCACCAAGCAGCACAAACATCCTCCCAAACTCATCTTTGGTCTAACTGTGGGTACTTAACAGTCAAAAATAAATCAAATCTGACCGGCCATCCGACTGAAACTCAAGCCGTTTACCAGCGTGGAAACTGTCTGAGCACTTTTATCCGACGAAATGAAATGACATTCTTAGTATTTCTCCTAATGTTGTGCTTTCAACCAATAAAACGCTTCTCGTGCTCCAAAGAAAGAAGCACTTGAAGTGATTGTGGGATGGATACAGCGGAGGATCATTTCAGATATTCAACAGAGGTCCCATCCGGCCTAATACAACAACAGATTCTTATATAATAATATTTGAGGGCATGTGAGAATACAGTACCATCATCGCTTGTGGGGAAAGGCTATTGTTGATTATCTTAAAGGAAATAGTTCCCCCAAAATGTTAATTCCTTCATCATTCACTAACCCGGTTGCTTCAAATCTGTAAGATAAATGTTCTTTCTGCAGAACACAGTGAAAGTCAAAGGGGTCAAATGTTGATGTTGTTGTTCTTCTGAATATTTTCTTCTGTGTTCTACAGAGAGAAAAAAGTTACATCGGTTTGGAACCACACAACGACTAAATGAGGACACAATTTGCATTTCTGACTGAACTAGCCTGCATATTTGCTGTGTCAGTATTATCTGAGAAAAGGTTTTTATTGTAAGCAGAAGAAAGCAAAATTAATATTTAAAATGAAAAAGCGGCACTATTGCACAGTTATTTAAGAATACAGGTATTTCAGATGCTAAAAAACAAGCTTAAAATAAGTCACTTCATCTATAAGTAGGTTGTGCAGCAGTGTGTATGATATTGTTTCTTAAAGTGTTGTGTAGCAAATCAAAAGTAAATACTTGTGTCTAAATCCATGACACTTCCAAGAATTCTCTTTTTTTTTTTTTTTTTGCAAAGCCTGTTCATGACATCATAATTGTTGGCCATCTGCTGACAGAACTAGCACAGGAAAGGGCTGCTGCCGTCCTACTGAACCAGAGGACTGAGGATGTGGCGTGAGGTTGGTTTGGTTGAGCGTCCTGTACGGTTCTGGAGAACGTGGCTGATAATGATCAACTCATATTTGCCGTCTCTCAGGAATGCCACCAACTCCAGTCTTGGAATGAGAATCTGAATACAAGAGGCGATGCCAAATTTTTGTTTGAGAGAACAGATCGTTTTTAAAAGTTAAAATATACTGGAATGAATCTGCAGATCGGAGTTGTGAAACACGCTAAAACAAAGCCCCATTCACATTTAATGGTGCATCTGTGCCATTGTTATGCCTGATAAGTTGCCTCATAGGAGACAGGGGATTTCATTGGTTTTCCCTTTCATGTTCCATCTCGGCTCTTAAATTGCACAGGCTAATGTAAAAGCCAGCGTATGCAGCAGATTACATGAGCTATTACTGCCACTCTGCCCTCAAAAGAAGAAGGAGTCCTTTGTCAAGGACTAGACAAAGTAATGAGTTTGCAACTTTTTGCCTTCATATTTTTTTTCAGTTTACTCCTAAGAAACTAAATTTGTGCATATAGATGAATGTGTATTTCTCCAGTCATCATAGTCTGTTCAGAAAAATAAAAGTAAAAGAAATATACTGTGATGCTTCTACATTAATATCCATACATAAATCGAAGGATATCTATTTTCAGGGTGCACACAACCAAACCAAGCTCTCCTCACTGGGTTTCAAACCGATCTAGATCTCCCTTTAGCCTTCAGGAAAGCAGCCACTGGCGCAGCTTATGGGCATTCATCACTTCAAGATACGGTCTTCCCTCAAAAGAACACAAAGTGCAGGACTGCTGGTGCCTCACCTGTTAGCTTACACTTAGCATTTAAATCAGTCCTCAGTCTCTCTTTAATCAGGGGTCAGAGAGCAGACTTCCTGTAGGGGTATTCGGGTTTGCTGGGCGACCTGCGGTCTCGAGCACCCAAGCCTCCCTCGTCCCCAGACCCAACGTTCGCCCCTAAGCCAAGCACCATTGCTTCTGGAGCAGGCCGGCGGCCCGTGGGCCATTCCTCATACTGTTCTGTTGAGGGGCCAAGCCCACAGGTGAGGTCCGTCTCATTCATGGGCCATGACCTCTGCACGGCTTGTGCAACGCCCCCTTGCGAGACGATTGCCAAGTCTAGTCTCTGTGGAGGCTGTTCCAGCACATCCAGGCGGAGGGATTCTGAAGCCTCGGAGTAGGACGGAGGTGGCGCTCCACCACCTGCCTGACGGCTGTGGATATAGAGGTCCGGTCCGCTGTAGGGAGGCACGTGACGGCCTGGGAACTCGTAGAGATCTGGGAAGTCGGGCTGCGGGCCCTCAGGCTTAGGTTCGACTGCGTGCCGCTTGCGTGAGGAGTGCGGGTGACGACTGGAGTAGCTGTGGGACATGGGAGGAGCTGTAGAAAGGTGAGGGTGGGCTTCGTGACTCTCCACCTCCATGGAGACCTCCGGAAGGCGCCGCTCCTTCAAGCTCAATGCTGAAACACCCATGGCGATGTCTGGCATGAACTCGTTGATAACAGGCTCCATGTTCTGTAAGAATAAATTAAAGGATGTACATTAGCAAAGCTCAAAATGCAAACGCATTTTTCAGACTGTACATTCTAATGCTGTAATGCCTAAATTCACTTGAGGCGTTTCAAAGGTCATCACCAAAGTTTTTATATTTAGATTTTTTTATAGTGATTTTTTTTTGTACATTTATAACACTATTGTATTATATAACCTTTGCATCAAATTGCATAAAAACTAGTTAATGTTAATGCAAGGGTGTTTCTAATGCAGTATCTATGGGAGGGATGGTAAATTTGACATCATTCTCTTTTCTGACAGCCGTTATCAGTCTCTCTCAATTTTTTTTTAAGTCATGAAAACACTATCGTGCTGTTTTTCTTAAGCTATGTGAGCAAATGGGAATGCCAAAATATTTTTGTGGTCCTCTTCCATTCACTACTCCTAAAGTTAACAAAGATAAAAGCACTCTTTCATTAGAAAATAAAATCCCACCTTTAATAGTTGAGTTTATTTACAGTAGAAACCTTGAACTATTAGTGAAAAAAAAACGAAAAATAATTGTTCATTAATTGTAATCAAGTCAAATCTTTTAAGATTGAGTTGTGATTTTAGGTCATTTCGTTCAGCCCTAATAATTAGAATAATATACTGATATAAATCACCATTTGCTTGTCAGGATGAAGATTTCTCCCCCCCTGTGCATTAGTGCAGTCTGGGGGCAGGGGCTTGGCTCCTGGTGGGTAGACTGGGCTGCCCATCTTGGAAGAGGGCTGCCTGTGAAGGAGTGCATGATTGCAGGGGTAGGAGAAAGATCTGGAGGGAGGTTGGGTGGGGACCCGAGGTCTCCAGCCCGTTTTATACTGCTGCTGGCTATGGCCTGGGGTGGTCGGGGGATGATAGGGTGGAGGAGGAGGGGGCAGAGGGGGGTGGAAGCCCACCAGAGCCTCCAGGTCAGTGAACATGCTCTCCACAGCTGGTGTACTGTTGACCCGGCAGCGACCTGACTGACGCAAGGCCAGGACGGGACTCTCATCTCCAAAACGCTCCTCGGGAAAGAATTTGTGCGGATTCTGAAACACAGCACATGTGACCATGAGGGTAATGTTTGTGCTAGACATGCTTCAACAATGAGACTTAATAGACCGTCTGGTATGCTGAAGAGGTTTCGACTCCTTCCAAGCTATCCAGCGTAGGTTCAATGGTCACTTAATGGTGAGAATAACGAGATATCAAGGCAATTCAAGAGCTCAGGGAACTTATGAAACCGAGAGCATAGTAACTGGAGAAATGTGCTAGTCAAAACAACATGGAGTGCAGTTGTTCACATCCAAAATTTGTCAGATTGCAAGAACACACTGCATTCTTAGTAAACTATAGTTAACAATATTGTAGAAGTCTTTTCATTTTTTTATTTTATTTGCATGTTAAGTGGGTTTTGACATGCAATAATTATAATAGAAATTTGTATTTTTCTGCCTTCACAAGAACCAAATTAAAATGTAAAATTAGATTAATATCATATAATGTATAAAATTATATAATGTACACACACACACTCATTATTATATCAAATTAACAGGTTAATAGGTATTTTTAATTGTAATAATATTTAACAATATTACTGTTATTACTGTATTTTTTCAAATAAATGCAGCCTTGCTGAGGCATTAGAGACTGGACTTTTGTATGATAGTGTGTGTATATATATATATATATATATATATATATATATATATATATATATATATATATATATATATATATATATATATATATATATATATATATATATATATATATATATATATATATATATATATATTACACACATATTTATACAGACTTTTGCAATGCATTGAAGATGTGTTCAAAATCGGAATAAATTCTCCCTTTTTTATTTGAACAAAATCTTGCTTGCAATCACTGGAGAATAAACTGTATTCATCCGAGGCCGGGGTAATACAAACTGACATGAAAGTCACGGTAGCCATAGCAACACATGTCAGTTTCCACGCAAACAGGATGTCCTGGGTTACCTGTAGGAGTTCTGCAGCCCCATCAGGTAGAGCAAACTCTCGGAGCACACGGATCTGCAGCTCGTAGCTGACTGTGGCGCCCTCACCGCAGTTCAAAGCATACGCTCGCTGCACCTGGTCTGTGTGACGCAGCTCCTGCAGCCTACGGATCATTTCCTTCACCACTGCCAGCCTGGGCACTGAAAGACCGGGTGATAAAAGGAAAACAGATGACTTATTTAATGTGCAAATACACATGAAGAAGCTCATCGGTTAACAGCATTACACAGCAGATAAACAACATTAATACAAGATTGGCATATAAGACAAAAAAAAAAAGAGAAAAAAAAGTGTTTTGGGGTGTTGAATTGTTTTATATAACACCCACAGGATCACAAAGCTTGCCAACATACAAGCCAATGTTCCCACTCACATAATATATATATATAAAAAAAAAACACTGAATTGCTTTCTTGCAAAAGAATAGCAAAATTAACTTGAGAAAACAACTTCTCATGGTTTGATTTATGGGATTCGGGGCTACATCTAGATTAGGGCATGATCTACTTGGCCTTTGTACTACATCGCAATCTCTCTAAAATGACTTGATAAATTGAGTCACCACAATCATGTATAATTGAGTATTTTATACAGATATATAATGGCTAGTTCGGAATACTGGCTGAATGAATGCATCTTTACAAGGCATGAATGAGAGCTTAACCCACCTGGTATTTCATTAGCAACCACAGACGGTGGAGCTGTCTGGCTGCCAGCCATTTGCTGGTGGTTGATCATGTGACAACACTGGGGGACGGCATTGTTTACCATGTAGAGTGTGTCAGGTACATTGGACATACGAACCATGCGCAGCCTAACCAGGTCAGTCTGCTCAACCATCATCTCCTCCAAAACCGCCTGAAGAAAAACGCAAAGCTTAATGGAAGTCATATAATGAAATGAGCGTCTTTAATAACAGCACTAAGGTTATTCTATAAACCAACTGCCTTTTAGAAAAGATTTGATTCCCAGTTTACAATTACAGTCAATAATAATTAAATGCTATAAATTCATAAAATGTTATCTTGTATTATAAAAATTTTAAAGAAATTAGATGGATTGTGATACTTAAGAGGTGTATCATTTAATTGCATCTCTCTTTTAATCACCTCTTCTGCCTCCACTAGTTCATTGTTATGTTAAAGTTAACCAACCTGCTGTATGTGAGGTGAGGAAGTGTCTCCTACCTTGGCCTCCTCCACATAAGGAGAGAATAACCGTGGGCGGACATAAATGCCAGCACTCTTCTGCCGGAGCCAGGCGTTGGCTTTGCCTCCCTCCGCTGTGGGCAGCATGTCAGAGGGAGGGGTGCTGATTAGACCCCTCTTCATCTGTTAAAAGCAGAGGAAAAGCCTTTGCTGATACTTGAAGAGAGCGGTCAAGAAGAACGATGGAAAGATTATGGAATTTGCTGGAGCATTAGCACATTGGGTATCGGTTTTCTTACTCTCTAGCAAATTACATCCTGAGAATCAGTGTGTACCCATTCAAACATCAATCAATATCACCATTTTTGTCATTCTTATTCAGCGTGCGCTGTACAGAAAAACAAAAGTAATGTTACCCATTTGGCTTGTGGCAGCATGACACATTTCTGTACATTTTACAGACTATAGAGAAGTTTTGGGAAGGTTCTTTTGAAAATGTAGGTTACAAGTTACTCTATTTAAATTATAATGAGTAGTGTAACTATTTCGATGACTTAAATGACTAAGTAATGCAACTGATTACCTTTGATTACTTTGTAAATTTCTAATGAGTGTTTTCAACTGTTAATCATTTTCAAACATTTAGACTAGGCAGGGTTAACCTTAAAGTAGCACTCAACACTGATTACAGTCAGACTTTCAAAGCTCTTCATCAATTGAATTAAGATTATAAAAACGTACATTTATAGCACACTACAAAAAATACAAATAAATAAATAAATCAGACTTTATCACCTCTTTTTACTTCGAGAACTTTCTAAGGTTAAACGCTAATTTGAAAAATAAAGCATATACATAAACCCGAACAGACAATAAAACATTTTTTTATGAGTAAGCATGTGTCCTATACTCCTGAAATACTGGGGTCTTATTAAACTCTTAGAGGAGTCAATGCAGTTTGGGAAAGAAATCAATTAAATCTGTGTGTGTCTGTGTTAAAATATTCAGATGTTTTCATTAAAAAAAAAAAAAAATCTCAGTTACATTTATTTTGTAATCAAATTAAATAACTGTAACCTGTAACTAGTACATGTACAAGACTGGGAAGTATGATCATTCACTGACATTCACAGCTGGTATGTAAGCATATTCACAGAATGATGCTACACAGTTTAGTTTAGATGTTTAAGTTCAAGTCAAGTTCAAGTTTGGTGGAAAACAAATTGACAAATATAGGATTAAATGCTTCTTTTCTATATTCTCTTTGAAAAAAAAGACATGAAGGAAACTGATCTTGGTGGTTTACACATGATCCTGACTTACATATTTTTATAAACAGTTTAAAAGAACACTATTAAAGAAACTACTGTTCAAATGTCTGCGGTCTGTAACAAAAACAAGCCTCTTACGCTCATCAAGTCTGCATTAATTTGACCAAAATACAGTAAAAACAGTAACACTGTGAAATATGAAAAACGCTGTTTTCTATTATAATATATTTTAAAATGTAATTTACTTCTGTAATGGCAACGCTGTATTTTCAGCAGCCATTGCTCCAGTATCAGTGTCACATGATCCTTCAGAAACCAGTATAATACTCAGATTTGAGTTTTATCATCAGTGCTGAAAATAGTCATGCTGCTCATGTGTGTTGATGCACTGAAATGTCAAAAGAACAGCATTTAAAACACGTTACACTATAAATGTTTTACTGTTTTACTCGTCCATTTAATGTATCCTTGCTGATTAAAATATTTAAAGATAAACTATTTCAAGTCTTACTGACCCAAAATATTTCAAAAGAACTGTAAACTTCAATTAAGTGAAGCTGCTTGGAGCTAAAAAGCAATTCTGTGTGCTTAAAATCTAGTGTGACTGCCCTTCATGCTACGGTTTAAACTGTATAAACCAAAAGACATACACATTAGCAGAAGACACACAAACACACTCACAGTGTCAGAGAGGACCTCACTGTTGGTTGGTAATATGTGCTCAGTTCTGACGAAAGGCAGCAGTGGAGAGAGAATCTCTTTAAGCTCTTCCAGGTCCAGATCCCTTCTTTTCACGCCACGTTTATTCACACTATGTGCAGTACCACTTAACAGGTTAGGCTCTGGGGAACACACAGAAACACACAGTTTCAAACACACACAAGAATTTGCGCTGGAGGAAACGGTGGCCCAACTTTTCTAGCCCACGATATAGATTAGACAAAGATGGGTGGGAGGGTGTGTGCTTCCAGAGGATTAGTGGTATCGCCGCGCAGCTCCACGGACTGCAGCCGTGCCCTTGAGCCAGGAATTTAAGCCCCTCTGCTCGGAGGATGCTGCACTGCATCGGACCCTGAATTACTAGCTACACCTCAGACAGCAAATCAGTATTATGAACAAAAACTATTAATGGCAAAATGAAGGTGAATCTGTGCATTCCTGTTTCTCTTTAGAATGTGTTCTGGGAGAAAAGCAATCAGAGATTGTGGTTGCGATTTGGCACCGGCTATAAACGTTCAGAATAGTGTTAGTCTGGGTATATTTAATTCTGTTGGGTACACAGAGCAATTTCAGACCCAGGTCTGGAGCCGCCAGCCATATGCTATGCTTCTGTATTGCAGAGCACTTGGCCTGATTTCTCAGAGCTGAGCCAGTCAGAGTCATTACTAGACATTAGGAGGATTGGGGAATAAATCATTAGACTGGCATAGTTCAGACCACCGTCTATAGCAAGAGGTGGAAACAGGGACAAATTCAGAGGTGAAGACAAAAAGTTCAGCCCACAGAAAGGTGTGTGTGTCGAGGAGATGAAGGAATAGTTCAGGCAAAAATTAAAAGACTTGTAGACTTGTCCATTACAATTCAAGTTACAATACAAATCACAAGACAAACGGACCACAATTAAGATATTCATGTTATGATTTTTATTATAAATATTCCACCTATTTTGGAGTCTGGCAGACATGGCCATTATGCACTGTATGAAATAAGTTATGTAATGATTCTTGGAATAAAATAAACTGTTTAAAATTTTTTGTTTTTTTAAATGAATACTTTAATTCAGCAATGACGCATTCAATTGATCAAAAGTGACGGTAACATCGTAACGTCAGAAAAGATTTCTCTTTCAAATAAATGCTGTTCATTTGAACTTTCTAGAAGAAAGCTATCACTTATTCATAAAATAAGCAGCACAATTGTTTTCCAAATTGATTTTCTTGAGCAGCCAATTAGAATGATATTAGAATGATTTTTGAAGGCTTATGTGACAATGAAGACTGGAGTAATGGATGCTGAAAATTCAGTTCTGCCATCACAGGATTTGTTTTTTAATAATTATATAATTGTAATAATTTCACAATATTACTGTTTTTACTGTATTTTTCATCAAATAAAATGAAGCTGTGTTAAGCACCTCTTGTTTTTTTAAAAAAACATTAGAATGATCCTTTTGAAACCAAATGTTTTCACAGTAGTGTATGTTAGTGTTTATAAATAGTTTTTTTTTTTTCTTGAGAAAAAAAAATCAACATATACGTTTGGAACGACATGAGGTTGAGTAAACAAATAACAGACATTTCTTTTTTGGATGAACTATTCCTTTAATGTACATTTAGTAATATTTGAGTGTCTGCATGTGATACCTCTATCGGCCATCCTCTTGATGAGCTGGTGTTCGCCCCACTTCACAACATACTTGAGGATGTCCTGTTCACTGGCCTGTAAAGAGGGGAGAAGAACAGTACCAGTTTATCTTACTGACTTTAGTCAGTGCTGTAAGGCTGAAGAAGACTGCTGTATACAACAGAACAATATCGAAGGAAAAACAGGATATATAAAACCAGCAGGTCCTGCAGGTACGAGATAAAACCTGAGAAAAATGAATTTCCTACTATCTTATCTCTTAATGAGAATATTGCACAGCCAAAATCTCATTTCGTTCACCGTCAGAAGCTGATCCAGGTTTAATGGACATAGATGAACCCTCAAACAAAATAACATTTTTAATAGCAGGGTGGCCACACTTTCTTAAATGCAATTTTTTGGCCTTTTTGCCTTTTACAAAACAGCAGTAGAGTGCAGACCGGAAATTAGGGACGAGAGAGAGTGAATTGGATTTAGACATGACCAACAGCTCTTATATGTCTTGACCAAGTCCACATCACTTTAAAAAAATTATTCAAATGAATCATTCTGACCTATTTGTTTACTTACTGAAAATCAATGTCAATAAACAAACTTTACTCTACTCAAGCTCCAGACAAAGCTAATGAAATGAGCATAACAAAAAAAAGTATATTATTCATTAGATATTTCAAAGACTTTTAAGAATTTATTAATTTAACTAAGTCATTTTAGGGTTTCTTTGACCATGCCAATGAATCAATCAGATAATGTCACTTTTTTAAAGCATGGTATAAAAACTACATTTTTCTACTGTCAAAACAATGCTAGTCTTTATTAATATTTGTTTAAAAATTCTCAGTCACTTCAGGGATAAGATCATTTCAACAGGTTTGACCCAGACTAGATTTACAGAAGACTTGTAAACGCTGAACAGCTAGCACACAGGAGTGTGAGGGTGCTAACAGACTGCTGTGTGCCAGGCCAAATCCCAGATGGGGTTACAGCTCTAGTCTCTATATAAGCTCACAGAGGAGACTTAAGGGAGTCATCTGATACAGCTGCTGACTCATCTGTCTAAAAACAAAAGCAGGTGACCTTTAAGAGAAGGGAGCCCTGATCAACAGAGATCGATAAACAGACTGATAACGACACGCTGCTGTCTGAAATGGATAGGCCTGAAGCACTGCAATGACTTGTGGACTGAAAAAAACACATTTCCCAATAGTGCAATGTGATTCAGTTACCCTGAATTACCCCTGTATGTTTCAAGAGGAGAAAATAAGCTTGACCTTGAAGTAACAGAACAAAAATCATGTGTAACAGACCTTACAAGTAGGTTGTTAGAAATACTGAGCTAGAAAATTAAGTTCAATCAGATTTTTTGCACACATATGAACATGCCCTATGTTAGCAAACCCCTTATTGTTCACATTTAGTTAACAAAATGTCATTTTTTGCCTATCTAGTAAAAGACGTCTCTGTATTCACAGTGCATTTTAATTTACTAGCTAATCTTGCACTGGTAAATCCAAAGAGTACTCAAGGTGAATTGGCTGTAGGTCATCACCTGCAGGTAATCAGACTGAATAGCCACCAGCAGGTGCTCCTTGCTAAGCTCGTAGAGGACGTCGGAGGTCATGACCTGGCTGAACTCCTCGCACAGGAAGTGCATGGCCTGCCGATGAACCCATTTGGAGCCGTATGGCTGTGAGCTCCACTTCAGGATGGCCACCACCGAGTCCAGAGAGATGCTGTCTGCCACAATGTCTTCACAGCCTAAAACCAATAAACAATGACATCACATTTTATTTAGACATAAACAGGGCTTGAGTTGCTCTTAAACACACAAAGCTGTGTCCAAATGTGGTTAATCAAGATTTTAAAACAAAAGCGTGGGTGGTCCGGATGCTCTACCTCCATCTGCCCTCTATGCTGCTTTATCTATTTGTAAAATCATTTTCTCATCACCGTGACTGTAACATAACACTATAAATTTAAAAGCGTCCTAAAGCACACCAGGAATATATTCTACCACAATATATGCAGATATGCCTAAAATATTAATGAAAATGTATGCAGTTAAATGTCACTGTGGGAAAAGATGAATAATTTACCTAATTATTCACAACGAAAACATTGCTTTATGCGGTTTCAAACTGAGCCTTGAATTACTGATTTGATCTGTTTAGTCTCTTCTATTCAATTCTTTTGGTCTCCTTTTTCAGTCATCAAAGACCGAATGTCAAAAGAGAGGCATTCAGAGCAGTTTAATCAGTAAATGCCACCGTTTTTTCCCCCCTGTGCTTGATACAAAGACCCCTGGAGCAGTGGAGAATTTCATCCGCAAAGCAATCCAAGGCAAGTATCTCTAGAGAGCAAGCTTGGTTTTCCCTTTCTAACAGGCATTATGCGCAAAATTCAGTTTCAACAATAGTTTGCGTACAGAAATGCACACATGTATTGTATCACACATTAAACTGATCAAAACCGTAAAGACTATTTCTAAGCATATTAGAAAGCTTTCAGAAGGATCATGTGGCATTGAAGACTAATGGCTTTTGAAAAGCTTTGCTACTACAGGAATAAATTACATTTTAAAATATTTTAAAACAGAAAAAATCTATTTTTAATTCTAATATTATTCCACAATATCACAGTTTATACTGAATTTTTGATCAAATAAATTTAGCTTTGGTGATGGCATATTAAAAAATATCACAGTGAACAATTTACATTATAATATGTGTTCCTCACACGATCATATCTGGAGCTTTGCAATCATTATCCAGCTTTAAAGGTATGGAAAAAACAGCTCCGATATTCTGGACTAATAATTAATTTAAAGCTTAACAGAAAGAAAGAAAACAACATGTTGATGGAATGAGGGTGAGTAAATGACACCATTTCAGTAAATTTGCGAAAAACTCCTTAAACTTGACTTTCATAAGATTGTTTTTCTATGCTATGGAAGTCAATGGGGACCAGCAACTATAGCAACTTCAACTTCTCCAGCACCTTCTCCAAAATATCTTCTTTTGAAGAAAGAGTTTCAAGACACTCATACAGGTTTGGAACAACTTGAGGGTGAGAAAACGATGAGAGGGTTTAGATTTTGGGTGAACTATCCCTTTGCACAGGCACACTGTGCTGATCAGTACCATTAAATATTCAACTAGAAGCAGTCTGCGTCAGAGCAGATGCCTCTCTCAAAACTCTGGAGACAGTATTACATTGTGAATGACATATTTTCTAAGTAAATAGGCTGTTCTTCAAGACTCATATAAGGGTAACCTGGAAGATGTTAAGCATCTGAGAAAGTCAAATAAAGACAACAAGCATTCGTAGTTTCTCATGCAATAACCCTGTGTCCTGTCCAAAACCACAACTTGGACCTTTTGTCTTTTTAAAAAGCATTTCAAAATGTTTTTTTTTCTATACCCAAAAGACTCTGTACACAATTTAATGCATTCACCATGATCTCAAAATCAATAATCATTCACAATTGTGCGGTATTACGGAACAAAAGCCATGACTGCCTGCAGCCTTGTGCCAAATCATAACCATACTGATATTCAGCACAAGTCTGATATTGCTTAAATAGCCTTCTATACTGCCTGCAAAGTGCTAAGGTGTACTGTTTAAGTCTGAGATCTAATGACAATGTCTATCCTTTTATGATGGGCACCGCACAGCCTGAGGATGACTGCTCACACGTCTCCAGCCTGGAGCACACAGAAGATTAAGAGTAGCACTGCATCTGTTTCACTGCATGACTTGAAACCATTTAGTATGCAGAAGCAAAGTAGTGCAGTATTCCCTAATAAACCTGTCCCAGTTAATTATAATCTCTAGTTGCAGAGCCATAAACTTGTCATTTTCGAAAAACGGTATCATATTAGCCTCTAGGGAGTTTTTCGCCCAGCATCCAAAAATCTCATCATTCTTTATTGACTTTATAATCAATGTGTAGATTGTTCACGCTGGGCATGAATGCAGAGCTACAAATCAATGCGAGTTAATGAAAGTTAATGATTAGGTGCGAGTCGAATTCAAACCGTAAAAATGATTGCAGAACAGCAAGGAGTTAATAATTAGTCAAAAATGAGACAAGTGTCCTAACATGAGACCAGAAACAAAAGTCTGCAAAACAAAAGCAACACATGGCAGGAAGACTCTGCACAAACAACTTGCAGTGCTTTCCACTTGAAAGCACTTGAATGCCAAGTACAGAAGATTTGATGGTAATGAGTCCCGAGGACAGACATGTGCCGGTTTTCGGTAATGCGATATATCATGATAAAGAATATGCACAATATTGTTATCATGAGCACTTCAAAAGTACAGAGAATAATTATTTACTAATTATATTATAAATATTAATTAATATTTTTATGCATTTAAAGAATACTTTTCCCATCAACTGGTCACAATGCACAACAATGCTGTATGCTGCCTCATGGGTTCCCTGTATGGGTTCACATGTGCTCCGACTCTGATGTAAACAAGCACGGATAAGAAGCGCATGGTGGAGCACATGAGAATTAACACATCCACTCTCTGACAGCAGGTGGCGCTGAACAGCAGAAATGCAGCTGTAACCCGGAAAACCCATAAACAAAGCACTAGTTTCTATTTCTGAAACATGTTCAAATTATTTAAATAGCCATTCAGATTTGTGTATTCGCTATGGTGTTCATCACAGTGCCAAATACTAAAATATTTAGACTCAATAGGCAATATAATTTCAAACTTTTTAATCTGGACTACAACATGTCCTAGATATATTCAATTTAAATTAGGGCTATATGATAATTGTTATGCGTATCTTTCAGTGAAGCATGGTTCTGTGATCAGTAGTAAATCTCTATCCAAAGGCCAGAGGGTGCGCTCGAGTGGAAACTCCAAATATGCTTCCCAGAAGAAACCTAGAAAAACCCTATAGAGGTTGCTGAATAAACAGATTTAAATGCTTGCATTGATTCAACGTGACCAATAAACACACGACTATGGCAATATATGGTTTATAGGAGCTATTTTAATTTTCATTATAATAATGTCTATATTGCAATGCTAATCGACATAGCCTTTATCACTGCTTAGAATATTATGAAATATGTTGCATGCCTTATTCTGTGTAAGACGCCACATCATCTCACAGAAGGATTTATTTCAAACTCTTAACTAGCATTATGAAGGGAGTTTGGAGCAGACATATGTTATTAAATGTGGTATTTTCATGTGCTTTCAGATGGAGCAGCATTTACTACACAGAGAAGCAGTTCACTGAGAAGCTACGAGAACTACGGTGATGGAGATTCACTTCTAATCACAGAACAAGCTATACTGACAAGATGTGCATGACAATCGCATTCGATTAATTGTGCAAACTCGAATTTCTCTAATTCACGATAATATAAATAAAACAGATTTTATCATGTATACCGTGATAAAAGGATTAGCAATTCATTGCAACATGAAAATTTTATACCGCCATATCCCTAGTCATGAGCAAACACTGATTCAGTACTTTGATGTCATTTTTCTGGACTATGCATCTACAAACATGGGAAATGCAGATAAACAGTGTTGTTTTTAAACAGCATCTTACTGTGCTTCACATTGGGAATAAAAATATTTGTTTGAATCAACAGGACAAAATCTGCATTTACACTAGGCTGCTAAAATTGAAATGGACTTTAATAAGTGTTTATTAAGAAATGTGAGCACTCCTACAGGAAGGGCTCTGCTCTACACAAAAAAAGCAAGAAAAGTGTTGGTGGATGTGGACATCTGCATTTTTTTGTGTGTTCTGACTGGCCACAGATACACTCCTCAGCAGTTAGCATGGCCTCCTTATTAGTGGTTTAATCTTGTATGCCCACAATTGGTCTGTTCCAAAACCCTAGAGAGTTCTTTATGGAGGCAGCAATGCTATTTATTACCAAAACAGATCAATACAAAAGTATAATATAATTAAAATGAAATATTGTTATAATCCAGCTGTTTGTAGCTCACAAAAAAAAGCTCCAGATCACAGTTCCTTAATGAGGTGAGGAGTCATCTTAAGTCAATGTGTCAATGAGTAAAAACCATGAAGATCTGTTGGGGAAAAACTAGACAGGAAAGTTATTCGAGTGAAAAAAAAGTCACAGCCTGCATGGTGCGAAAGGAGGATGAGGAGGATGCACGAGGAAGGCTGGCTGACTCCAGCAATGTGGAACTGCTAACAAATGAGTCATTTAAAATTCATTTCACTCGAAAACTCATAAAAAACTCATTTAAAACTAAACCACGAGCAAAGCAACGTTTTATAACACATTCAGCATTCATTTAAAACATGCTTCTTCCGAAGAAACACATTTTGTCAAGGACTCAAAGCTAACAACAAGGCCATGTGATGTGAAATAGCTAATGGTAGTCTTGAGCTCATTTTACAGTTGAGTACACCTGATATTGGAGGAACACAGCAACACAGGAAGAGAGCGGATACAGTGAAGGACTAATCATTAGGGCATCTATTAGCCTTGAACAAGTGCAGCACCCCAGTCATCTAACCAGAGCCCCGGAGCTTGATATAAGGGGTAGACAGACTAATAGACAGAGAGGAGGAAAAGAGATAGAGCGAGCCAGTCAGCGAGAAAAACAGCGACATGCTGAGATGAAGAAAAATGGGAGGAGGAGTAAAGATTAGGAGGGTAATGTCAAAAAGGACAGAGATAGTGGAAAATTAGCCTGAACGTGGAAGATGGAAACCGCTGAAAGATACAGAGATGAAAATGAGAAGCGGAGAGTGAAGGAGCCCCAGAGAGGTGTTGGGTTAAAATTCTCCATGACCTTTCAGACAAGCTGTAACAGACAGAATCATTACAGAGCTGACAGTCTCTCATAGGCTTAATGGAAACACCACCAGCAATCTGTGTTCATACTAATCAGAACGGTGCCTTGGGGCCAGGAAGGGTTTCCGTATCGAGTTTGAAACACACTCTAAAGGATGTCTGACTTAACCTCTCGCACAAGCATCAAAGCGTCATTGTTTCAAAAGGACTCGCTCTCCAAAGATGTCAATATTAGACCTGTTCTCTCTAGGAACAGAGGTGTTGAGGTGAGTGTTTGTTACCCACAAGATTGTTATTACTTCCTGCCTTTAAATACAGTACAAAATGAGAAGTCTTTTAAAATAATATTAAATCAGTAATAAGACAGAATAATTTATTTGTGACCGCTTATATTAGGTTTTTAAATGCACATGCTCATTTTCTCTAATTTTACATTTAAATTAAATCTTGAAAAAATATCAAATACTGTTAAATGTAATTTTTATCAAATCTCTCAATTTCAATGTATTATAAAGTTGTACTACTAAAATTAACAACTATAGTTTTTTTTTTTAATGTATTTAGACAAAAGTATAGAATGTTAAAAATCAACTATATAACAGTTAATTGCGGTTTAAAAAAGAGCTTATAGGTATTTAGAATATCAAGTTTAATATCAGTGTATCCCAAGAAATAAAGTATTTTCAGCTGTCTACATATAAAATATGCAAGGACTAAAAACAACCCCAACAGGTCAGGTTTTTTTTTGCTCAGTGGTAGATACCATTTACACTCTGCAACCAGACAAACCAAAAAATATATAGGCCTTTATATATATAGATACAAAGATTAATTGTTCAGATGTTTTCATTAAATTGTATGAAATTAATGTTTGAAAAGCTTTAGAAGAAAAACAATGTCACAAAGACCTTGCTTTATGGATTTTTGAAATGCTCCTGCTGCCCAATTTTCATTGTTAGATGATGACATTTCAAAACATCCTCTTTAAACCATTCAACTTAATGAACAGTGACACAAAACTGCAAGCGGAACAAAGAATGAAAAATACAAATGAACACATACTGTCTGAAACACACAAAAGGTTTTCAGTTTGTGAATAATTTCTCTCTCTATCCCCAGATGTCTCTTTCTCAAATGAGAAGCAATGCATTTTTTAAAGGTGCTGAGAACTGGAAGAAATGTGCACAGCTCTCTGTAGCTTCCAGCCTCCAGGCCCATCGATGCAGCTTTTCATTTGCACTACAGAACAGACCTATGGTACACCACGCTGTCAGTTAATGTTATCGTCACAGGTGCAGTGTCACGCTCAGCCCTGCGCCAGTTCATTCACAGCACGAACCCTCACCAGAACCGTTTCCTTCAACTCCAAGTCAGTCTATTTCCATCACACTGTTTGAACACGGTCTCATGTGCCTAAGCCAGATATCTGGACCAGCACTTTGCATTATCTCATCTACCCTGTGAGATACTGATTAGATGCTAATTTTTCCCCCTGAGGCCCACTTTTAAAGTTAGCCAGGTTTCCTGCACTAAAAAGCCGTCGTTTAGTTTTACAGGAGCAATTACTACCCTCTCTCTGACCCTTAGAATTCAACAGCCTGATTAATTTGCTAATGCACTTTAAGATTTTTATATGTAAATGATCACAGTTATGATTATGACACTACTCTGAGGTTAGTCAATGTCATTCATCAGGTCGGGCCAAGTGCCAAGTTACGGAATAACTCTGAAGGAAAATGTGAGCTAACATGTTCATTTGCACATGCTTCTGACAACATAACCATGCTGAACCTGAGCAACTGGGTGAGTTTTTGCAACTTACTGTCCATAAACGGTCTGGCTGGACTAGGAAGGAAGCCGTTGTGAATATTGCATTAAAGGAATCGTTTTACCTAAACAATTCTGACATCAATTATTCACCCTGAAGTCTGTTTAAATGCAGAGCATCATAAAACACAAACAATTGCCATAAAAGCACAATAAAATTATTTGAGACCACAGTTCAGAAGTTTAGTGTAAATCTATATCTTTTTAAGAAATGAATACTTTTACTCAGCAAAAATATCTTTCCTGAGCACCAAATCAGCATATTAAAATGATTTCTTTGCAACACTTTCATTTTAGTACTTGCCAATAGCAACACCTGTATTTTTATTAATTTAAGGCCATATTTTCAGGAACTGTCAGTTCCACTGTCAATGACATCGATCACAGGTATAATTAAACTATAGCTGATGATCACTATGGTATCATAAAACAAAATACATTATTTCATTTTTAATACAAATGTATTCAGTTAAGAGATGCAACGGATAATCAATGCGAGTTGGACTAATTAGTTTAGCAGATACAGACAACCAAGTCAACAATGCTCTGGGAAGACCTTGTTACTTTCACTGCTGTTATCTGTTCACAGTTTCACTTGACGTCAATTTCCTGTCACAGCACAAACACAGAGCGATAAGAAGTGATTTTCACAGGACTTCCTTACAAATTGGGTGCTACAACAATAAACTATTAGGTTACATATAATGTTTTGTCATTGCTGAGATAAATATGCAATTTTGTTGTAATGAAAAGGATTGTGCTTCCTTTTATTTGACTGGCACATACACCGTCTGGGCGAACATACGGCAGTCGTGCACACATCAGGAGCTAATACAAGCAAGCATACGGCGAGCTCTCTCCTATGCATCCTCATTCTCAACGGAAAGTCTGTCTGTCGTTTCTCTGTGAAAGTGTCTATTTTTTCCAACTTTCAAACAGGCAAATAAAATGTACTGCAATTAAACCAAACTTCCGAGAAAGGACATTCATGGAAACTCATACATTCCAGTTTCCTTCATACACAACGGTTATTGGCGCCTTTGTATCCCAACCATGTCATCTTTAAGTTCACAGCTTAGGTTGAACAAAGAGGTTAACAAGATCCACAGCTGCAGGAGCTGATTTCCTACAGTTAGTGTGAACAAGAGTAATTTTCCTCTGCGGAACAGAGTCAGTTCCAGACCAATGGGTGGCTTTTTATCAACGTGAGTCTGCCTGGTCAGCACATTAATTATCTTTGCCATGTACTAACCACTGGCCGGCTGCTGACTGGGTGTTAAATGACTACTGTGCCTCCATTTCCTAGAGGTCACTGACACGTTTGTCTCCCACCGGAGGCTATCAACACACAACACGTACTGAAGTGACCTCAATGATTGCCTGTGTTAAGTGCTGACTCTGAGTACTCCATCTAGGGCTTTCTTTGACTGATGGAGTACCTGACTAGCCCTAACAAAACAAACAAGTAAATACAATGATGACAGTGTGGACTCATTAGATGTGTGTGTTAAAAATCTCATGCAACACATTGTAACTACATTGTAACATACAAAAATAGCTGTCAAAAAACTACCAGGAGGAGAAGCTGACAATGTTTCTGACGATTGTAAGTTAAGTTCGTCAAAAATGAAGTCAAATCAAATCAAAGTCAGAGCCGCACAAGCAATTTGTATTTAATTGCTGTATGTTTCATGTTGGTGGGAAAAAACAAGGGTTGACGTAGCAAGTGGTACAGCATGTTCTGGAAGAAAACAAGTCCTCCTGAGCTCATCATCGGGCTATGCTGACAGGACTGAATCGGAAGCCGATCTGTTACAAACCACAGCTGACCAATGGGTCATAAGGATCAGCTGACACTGACGCTGCAGACCTGTGCTGTACCGTGCAGAGTTTGATACTCTCATTCAGATTAAGTAATCAGAAGGGTGGATGGCTCTCTGAAAACCCCTTTCACACTGCACGTTGGTCCCGGAAAATTGCTGGAGTGCCTTCTGTGTGAATGCAAACATCCCAGGATTGATTCCGGGGTCGATCCTGGCTTGGGGACCTAGTAACATTGCCGGGTTCAGTCTTCGAACAAGCTCTGGATGAACAAAAGCCAGAACCAATGGCGTAAAGGGTGTGTCACAGTGATGACACACGTTATCGCAACAACTCTTCTACCGGGTGTTTTGAAGGCAGATCAACATTAGCGTATATTGTCATATTACAAGTCACATTGTTATGTCAGGCGTCTTTACAGGATGTTTACATCATGGGTGTGAACGCACACACAGATTTCGGAAAATCACTGGCAGTGTGAATGAACCACAATCAAACAATGCGGGACAAATCACGGGACACATTATCGGTGTATTTTCTGTGTGAAAGAGGCTAAAAACATTTAGCATAAAACAGCTTAAACCCATCAATTTGTGCAGTAAATAGAGATAAACTAACCAATTCAGGGGTGTACAGGCTAGTAAATGAATTGTGTGAAAATGATAAAAAATAAATAAATAAAAACACACAAAGCTGCTCATTTGCTGCAGACAAAAGGACAGTTTTTGAGAACTGATACACCGGCAGGTTTTGCCAAGGCTGCGGAGATAAATTAGATGTAAATTACTGTGAGGAACCACTTTAGATACCACTCAAAGATGTTATTTCTCCCTCCAGTGAGTAGGGCTAATTTTATATCGCCAGTAGAATTTGATGGTGAAATAAAATAAGTAACAGTGAATATCGCAATGATTTTGATGGCTTCTCATTTGATCATTAAGCTTCCCAAACACCATGTAATTTGAGCAGATTCCTAATCTCTCCTCATTCTCCTTTACTTCAATTCACTAATAAATGCTCAAAAACTGTTCTGGAGTGGAACTTTTCGTCTATTAAAGGTGTCATATGACGTTGCTAAAAAGAATATTGTTGTGTATTTGGTGTAATGCAATGGTTTATGCGGTTTAAGGTAAAAAAAAAAAAAAAAAAAAAAACACATTTTCCACATTAGTTTCTCCTCTATGCCCTGCCTTTCTGAAACGTGTCAATTTTTACAAAGCTCATTGTTCTGAAAAGAAAGGTGTGCTCTGATTGGCCAGCTATCCAGTATGTTGTGATTGGCCGAATGCATCAAGTGTCTGACGGAAATGTTACGCCCCTTAACATACTGTGATGCCGTCTCCCGGCATGATGAGACAAAACCAATAAAATCAGTTGAATAAAAGAATTCCTTTGTATTTCATCGAGAATTTATAAAAATAAATAAAAAATCTAAATCTTGTCTCGTCTCATTTTCGTGAACCCAGTCTAGTCTCATCACACCACTAACTATTATACATGATTATCTGAATTGTGTGCTAAACAGTTTATATAATTTAAACTCTGCTAAGATAACATGCTAAATTAAAGATTTTAAATAATTTAACAATCATACATACATATATCTGTACCTAGCAAATAACATTATGATATTTTAGTCTCTAACTTTATTAATAATTTATCACTGATACATCCAGTGTTATGTTTAAGCATTGATACAAATAATTTTTGATGATATTCTTTATAATACTGTGGTTCATCTACTGAAAAATTATGTGCGTAGTAAAAATTTGTCCACATTTTACCTCTGGTATAAAACATTGAATGTACTTAAAAGGATGCATAAACCTTTTAAACAATTTAAAAGAGAGAACTATATCAAATATCATTAAAAGGCATACAAAATATCAAGATATGCATTAGCTGTATAACACAACCCAACTAAAAAGTAATAATACCTTCTTAAGAAAAAAAATTCTCAATCAACAGCCATTTTCAGAAACTACAGACTCAGAACATTAAATATAAATCAATAGCTGTACCCTGCAGCACACATCAATAGTAGAAATAAGAAATTTGAATCCAGAACACAAACCACAATTTGAGAGAGGTGACCTATTCTTCTACCTCCTGCCATAAATACACAAAGGAAAGTTAACAGTGTTTAATGTAGGGCGGCTTTAGAGAAAGTTGACCCTGAAGCAGATTTATGTCACTTTTGGTCATTAAGTACACCCTTCTAACAACAGGACCAAGTCTGCAACCCTTCGAAACTTCCTAAATATAATTAATCCAGGCAGGAAATGGATAAGGGTATTAAGAGAATCTCAGAGGTTGCAGTGCTTTGTTGTTGGGTACAAATGGGAATGTTTCACAAACAGTACTCCCAACATGAGGAAAATAAACTACACCTCCGGTCTTCCCTTGATAGTCTGTGAATTAATCAGGCAATAAACAAAGCTGGGGGAGGAATGGAAGGGGAGCGTAAGACAACAACCAGAAAATATGGATAAAAGAGATGCTAAGACTTACCCTGAGCCAGCATGCTGAACTCCAAGAAGAGGGCGATGTGGTAGAGCTCCATGGCCTCTTCGGCCCGACTCATGCACCCTCTTCCTGCCACCAGCGCTTGTACTTCACCAAGACTGCCTTCAGAAGGGCTCCCGCGCAGCACCAGCGAAAGGTCCACAGCATCGGTGTACATGCAGTGCAAGACCACACGGGCATATTTCTTGGGAATGATGGATTCGTCGAGGATAATACGGGTAGGGGTTTGCAGAGTTCGGTCTGTGATCTCCTCACCTGAGCGGATGCGTCGTTGCAGCAGGTTGCGGAAGAATGGGGAGCGCGCCGAGAGCACTGCCTTGTGGGCCCTTAGCTCCTCATCAGGCGAGCTATGGTTCACCCCTGCGTTTCCAACTCCTGTGCCACTTGGAGCAGGCCCACCTGCTCCGAAAGCCTCCACCAGCTCAGAGTCTGAAGAGAAGCTCAGCAGTGAGTCAAAATAAGGCATGTGCTCACTGAGGTTTCGCATGTCGGCTTCTAAGGAGTTGGGCGTACCGAACTCCTCGCTCAATCTGACCAGCACATCCACATTCTGCAACCTCACGTCCTCTGAGCCCAGCTCACCCGTGTAGAGGTAATGCAGCAATGAGGAGAACATGGGCGCATCCATGCCCACCGTTCCAACGTCTAACAACACTTCTGCCCCGTAAACCGGTGATGATGAAAGCAAGGTCTTGAAGAACGGGCAGCGGGCAGCCAGAATGGCACGGTGTGCTGGGAAGCAGGAATCCTGGAAGATCAGGTCCACATCAGTGCAGTACTTGTGCTGATAAAGGGTGGCTAAATCACGCTGCAGGGTGCGAGCCTCGGGCCGGGCCAGGCCCGCCTGCAGACTGAGCTCTTTGAGTGCTGCTGTGCCCTCATACTCCTCCACCAGGGCATTGACGTCACGCACGTCCCAACCCGATAGAAGCTCGCGCATCTGTCGTGCATGATCAGCAGACCGACTGGATTTGCGTCGCTTAATGAATCTCCTCTTGAGGGTGGCCAAACCGGAGCTTTTTTTCTTCTTGTCCTGAGGTTTTTCAGGGCCATGTTCTAGGCTGTAGAGCTTGGACTCGCCGCCATAACCCTGTGGTGCATAGGAGGCGCCTGGTGACAGAAAAGAAACATGCCGTGTAAGAGTCTGGAGACCTTCAAAGTTGTCAGCAGTAAAATATGCATTGTGAGGTCTGCTGACATTATAATTAAACTTTATTCCAAATAAGTGCAACACCACAGGGCTTTGCTTTTTCCAAGTGCTTCAGAACAATTCTGAAATACACTTTACTTTAAATTGAATTTAAATTGAATGCAGTGAGAGTACAAAAATGTTTCTCTATAATTGTGTCTCTATAACTGCAGTCAAAAAATAATTAAATTCATTGTTTAGACAAATTTAAAGGGATAGTTCTCCCAAAAATGAAAATGGTTTACTCAACCTCATGTTGTTTCAAACCAGTAAGACCTTCATTCATTGTTAGAACACAATTAAGATTTTTTTTTAATGAAATCTGAGAGCTTTCTGACCCTGCATAGACAGCAATGAAACTGAAATGTTTGCAATAATCGTGGTACTCTCGATAATGGCATAAGACCGTAACGTGGGGAAAAAAAAAAGTTGAATTAAGTTATTTTGGTTTACTTTGTGAACAAAAAGTATTCTCGTAGCTTCATAAAATTGTAGTTGAATCACTGATGGACTATTTTGCCGATGTCCATGTTATGTTTTTGGGCCTGGGAAGGTATCAGTTGAACTTCTATCTGTGCAGGGTCAGAAAGCTCTCGGATTTCATCAAAAATTTCTTAATTTGTCTTCCGAAGACGAATGAAGGTATTATGGGTTTGGAATGACTTGAAGGTGAGAAATTAAATGACAGAATTTTCAATTTTGGGTGAACTGACCCTTTCAGTGATGCATGTGGACAAGACTTTACTTAATATTCTACAGAAATGAAAATATGACATCAAAATATGTAATTCCCTATTTTTTATATTCATTTATTATGATCATTACTTGAAGGAGTACTGCAGATAAACATTAAAATTTCAAACAGTAAAGTATGCATCCCCAAACTTCTTTTCACATAAATGAGGCATAAAAAAGATGACTATGACAAAAAATGAATTCATACTCTGGAGAAATTTAAGTGATATTATGGGATTAGATGTTTTTAAATTAGTAGAGTGACAATGCCTAAAATAATATATAAATAAATAATTTTTTTTTACAATTTTAAGCATGCAAAATATCACTTCTTGACGTAGCATTGCATAAACAATTCCAACTTCAAAAAGGAAAGTATGTATCCCCAAACCACTTAATGTGCACTTTTAACTTTTCCCCCCTCTAAATCTCAAAATTTTCACCTGCCAAAAAAGGAAACTATGAAGTCATCTAATGTCCTCCCCAGCATGGCTAATATCTCCCTGACGACACTTTATGTCTCAATCCAATGTTCCATTTCTCATTGTAGGCCCACTGTCATGCATGGCTTAGCATTTTGAAAGCACCATTACTTTACTGATCTCAAAGACATGAAAATATTCACATCAGAATATGCTGTTAAAGACAGACTCTGTGGGATACTGAAAGAAAAAAATTACGAAGCAACTGCCGACAGTTGTGATACAATTTCCAAGCCTTTAAATAAATGAATACAGACAAGATGTTACAGTCAAAGAATATGAAGACTGTCCCAGCTGGTGAAGTCAATAATTTAATGAGATTCTATTTCTCTGTGCTGTTGAACTGCCTTTGAACATGAACATTGTTCTTTGTTTTTGTTTTTGAAACAAACAAATGTAGAATTATTTTATATTCTACTCAAAGATGAACTTCTGTCTTTGAGAGAGTTTTCCTTTTCGTGTAATAGAAAAAAAATTTCATCATTTTGCAATGTGATCCATTGAATTTGGGCTGATATGTGCCATCTGAAACCCCAAAAATGTCATATTTTTTTCTATTTATAACCTTTCTATTGTTATCGATCACAATAGTTGCTAAACTATGAACATATAACAGTCTCTATAACAGCACTGAAATGTGAGTTTACCTATGAAGGTCTGCTGGGTCTGTGGGTTACCCCCGAATCGAGGTGAGCACGAGTGAGGGTAGCTGGAGGCATTCACACCCATCCTCTCCCCCCTTCTTCCTCCTCTTAGTCACCCTGCTGGATCATTCCATCTGAGCGTCGACGCACTGAGTAGCTCACGGCTGCGCTCAATCAGACCTGTATGAATGTGGCGACACTGCAGCTATGTCCGTCATTCCTGGAAAAGAGAGAGAGGTGGGGGTAGAGAATACATTAAACGTCAACAAGACAGTCACGGGATCTGGAAAATCAAACCAAATCACATTTATTTGAATGAATTATAATTAGCTAAAATATTTACAATTATAATCTAACAAATTAATATTTAATTTCTGAAAAAAATGTAAAGGAAAGGCAATCAAGTGTGTAAAATGGCACTGAATTGTTCTTGTTCTAATCTGGAAGGAAGGCAAACGAAATGAACAATACAAGCAAACCAAACTGACTGCATAAGCAGAGCTTTGATGTTTACTTCTGCTCTTGAAGACCATTACAATACTGCTGGAGGATTCTGACTTATTCAAACCCTCCCACTGATGTCATGCTAATGCAATCTGACACAGAGGCACAACTGGCTTGTTTACCCAAGCTAAACAATGTCTACAGTACTTCACATCTCTTTTTAGTTCTCTGTAATCTCCTAACTTTGGCCTTTGACCTTGCTTTTGCCATCAGTGCTCAAGGCTGCAAATTCACGCCATCGGTGCAATGTATAATTTCTAGAAAACCAGATATCTTCCTTTGAACTGACCTGGCAACAAAGTTAATGCTTTTAGTTCTTTGCCAAATATGTATTTTCTTGGGGAGGTGGAAGACTGGGTTTTGCTGTATCCAGATGAAGAGCTTTTGCTCCATCCAGATATTTATTTTTCACATTACATTTCAACCTTGCACTGTTGGGAACTCCTAAAACGGGAAGCCCATTACATTTTGGGGAGATGTAAATGCTTTACATCCCCCACTTGTGACTGAAAACATAAGAATATTCCAGGCTGAGCCAAAGCCTAAGGACACTGGATAAAGTCATGTTTACATACACAGACCTCGATTAGACATCCACCGCATGTGTGGTAAAGCCCAGATCCCTCGTCTGCTCCCTCAACTCTGGCCGAAATCCCCAGAGGTCAGAGTGATCAAGACTGTTTTCCTCTGACAGGGTGTGAACGAAACTGTCCACAGTGGAAACAAATTGCAATATGCATTCAGCTGATGGAAATCCCATTAGCCCCAGAAACTGGCTAAATTACTAGAGATGCACCAATACCGATACTGATACCAAAAGCCGATACTACACAGCATGCGAAAAGAGCTGTGTCCAGAAAAAGATACACTGATGTGACAACAGAGAGTACAATGGAGTTATTAGAGATTAAGGATATCTATGAAGTACATGTAAGTAATCAATATAATTTAAACATTTAATATTCACACCTGTTTAGCGGACATGTGCAAGCTGATAAGCACAGGACACAGAGCGGATTGAGCAAGCGGCTGCACAAATGCATGAGCTTGTCGAGTGAATATCTCACAGAAATCACTGGAATGTTTGTAGTTTGGTCAGATGAGTCAAAAACAAGTAAAACAGTACACAAGTTACTAATGTTGTTTGACGGTAAGGAGACTGAGAAGGCGAATGAGAGAGAGAGCGCGCAACTCAGAGTGTGTGCACTTCTGGTGCATGATCTTGATTGCTGTTCGTTAAAATTAATCTGCATTTTTAATCCTTTTGATCTTTTGTTAAAAAAAAAGTCACAAAAATCTAAACTATCATTGGGTAATTATAATAATTTAAAATGGGGAGAAATTTCATTATCAAATAAATGTTTTTCTCTAATACACATTGGCCATAATTAATGGCACCCTTCTATTCAATACTTTGTTATACCTTAATTTGACAGGTTAACAGCTCTAAATGTTCTCCTATAATGCCTGATGAGGTTAGAGAACACCTGAAAAGACCCTTTGGATTCCCAGCTCCATGTTGGTGCTTCTCCCCTTCAGTTCACTCCTCTCATTTTCTGTAGGGTTCAGGTCAGAGGACTGGAATGGCCTTAGCAGAAGCTTGGTTTTGTGCCCAGTGACCCATTGTTGTGTTGTTTTTGAGGTTGGTGTTTGGAATATTGTATAGTTGGAAGATATAAACATGGCCCATTATACGATTTCTAACAGAGTCAGTAACTTTTTTAGATTTTTTATCTGCTGGTATTTGATAGAACACAAGATACCATTTGTCTGAACAAGACATCCAGGACCTCCAGCAGAAATATATCTCCACAACAATAAAAATACAGCTTTATATTTCATTGTTCACATGGGGTACTTTTTATCCCAGTGTTCACCAAACCCACCTTGAGTTTTTGCTGAGTCACGTTCATACTCTTTTTAGTATAGTTTTAGTTGACGAAATCTTATTATATTATTTTTACCTTTAAGACTCAAGAATACATCCATTCCAGACACGGAAGACTCACAAAATTTATTTTACCAACCAAACATGTTAGAAGTACACACACATACATTTAAATAAAATAAAAAATTAAAAAAAGTTTTCTTGGGTGAATGCGGAAAATAATTTGCTTTGAGTGCATGCAAACTTATTTCACGTGGCAGAGTGCACAGCATTTTTTGTAACTTTCGCAATTGCTCCGCATTCGAACATGCACATCTGTGCTGGCATTTGTGTGAAACAGAAGCAGTTTAATGTGAAGTTCAATCTCCATCAGGTGCTATTTGATGGAAAACGTTTTCTAGGAAAAATATGTTTGCATAGTTTGTTCAAGGCTTCTTATTTGAAATATTTTTATTGTATAAAATAGAATTTGAATTCATTTAGGCCCAATCCCAATTCTACCCCTTCCCCTTTCCCCTTTCCCCTACCCCTCCGTTGCATGCAGGTAGGGGTAGGGGTGTCTCGATTCTCTTTTCAATCTTCAAACAAAGATTTTTCGGGACTACACTTCAAACGAAGGGGTATGAATTATCTCGTCAACATGGCTGATACAGCGAACAAAAAGACAAATAAATGTAAGCTTTTTTGGCATAAATTAAGATTTTAACGAAAAGTAATCATTTGTTTTATGTTACATTCAATTGTGAGTTCATATTTATGGTCATGCTACATGAAAAAAAAAAACGTCATATCGTTACAGACTGCATGATATGTCTGATCAGGGCGATAACTGCCGTAGACATTGATGGGGGCTAATCCCCCCAATAATTATAAATCAAATATTTCCTATTCGAGAGAGAGAGAGAGAGAGAGAGAGAGAGAGAGAGAGAGAGAGAGAGAGAGAGAGAGAGAGAAATGGAAGTTGCGTGTATTTGCGTCTGTGCGTTTATCTTTTTAGAGTTAGTTTACTTACTAGTATCCTTTCGTCGCTGGAAAATATAATGAAGCGATTCAGTATTTAAACTGTATTTAATAAAAGTCGTGGGGCAGCGTTGAAAAGTTTATTTTCTCCTGGATGTGGGAGCTGTGTGACTTTCGCTATGTGTGTGTGTGTCAGTAAGCAGCTCATTAATACAGAACCATAATTAAAGGATCAAATGCACACCAGCACATCAGTATATATGAGTGAATTGATGGGATTTTGTAAAAAAAAAAAACAAAGCCTAAAATTGTTTGTAGTTGATTAAATTGCCAGTAATTGAGTTGAATTACTGAAATAAATTAACTTTTCCACGACATTCTAATGCACCTGTATTATTCGGCCTATTTTCAGACAAATAATCTGGGTTGCAGAAAATTTGGTGCATCCCTAGTTTGCCTCATCAAATGATGTTGATCAAATTCTCCATGAAATAATTCCAATTTTGCAAATGTGCAGGGTATGAAATTTAAAACCTGCCACAATTCAATGTGGTATGTTTTGCAAAGTGGCAGGTGATTTTGCTTATCTACCAGCCACTGTGGCAGGAGACTTGAAAAACATCTCTGACTGACACTGACAAGAAAGGCCATTGCAGCGGTTTCATCTTAAAGTCCACAGTGTGGATTATTTATAACATGAGAAAAAAAAGACCTGCAAGTTCATTTTACTTTGACAATATTAAATGCCTAGTTTCAAATATTTGTGTTGTTTTTCACAATAATATACAAAGTTAATGACATGCAATGAAAGAAGACTATTATAAATAATATAATTTGTGTTTTAATAATTGCCACAGTACAACTGTGTTATAATAAATTATGATGATCATGATGATAATAATAATAATGATAATAATAATAATTATTATTATTAAAATATTATTAAACTAGAAAACAAAAGCAAAAAAAAAAAAAAAACAGTGTGGGAAAAAAGGTAATTAAGAGTCTAACTAAAGTACACCAGTGGTTTAATATGAGTGTAATTTTAAAATAAAATTTTATATATGCTTAACATATATTTTACCCTATAAGCAGGTGGTTTCTGACATCCCAAGGGCCTTAAATAATGAAGACTTACAAGGTCTTTTTTATGTGTTGATCTGTCCAACTGCTTATTTGACTGGTACTGTAAGTGGAGAACCCTAAACAGGACTCAAAATGTCACATCCTTAACTTAAAAAAAAGGAGAGGAAAGGAAATGCAAGCTCTAGTCAAAAGAAAATCTTTAGAGACTGAGGTGCAAAGCTAAGCAACAGTTTATCACACATTTCATCATTCCAGCAAAGCGTAAACAGGCAGACTGCCACTGGAGAACACATCAAATTTACAATTTCTGCGAATTCACTGACACCGTGAACTTGACAAGCATTGCTGAATTTGTATTCACTCAGTGTAGACGAACCCTCCATCAGGTGAAGTAGCGGTGCATTGTGCAGTGTTTAATAAAGTTGCTTTAAAGTACAAAAAACGTTAGTCAAAGATAAGGCCTAAATTGAGGGACAGCAGGCTCATTATAAACATTCCGCTGTGAAAAATGATAATCACGGTGTCCAATGCATAAACTGTCTCTCAACGTGAGTGACAGGAATGGAGAGGGAATAAATGAACACTTTTGAATGCTGCAGAGCTCCAGAGCAGGCGCTGACACAGACAGCAGTTATGTAAGCAAGCAGGAGAGTGGAGCAGTTTTGCCACATTAGGCAAATCAATAGGGAGCCTCTGCACCGTTGCTGCAGGGGAAAGTATCAATAATGCACCTCAAGGTTTTCAAACCATCTAGGTTTGCTTCAACCCAAAATGACATTTAAAGCTTCAGAAAACCAACGATTGTTTTATTTGGATTACAAATTGAAAGAAAAAAGACCGCTGAGTGAAACATGGAGAAATGTGTGCCCTGTGCGTATGAAAAACTCAAACTGGGTCACACAAAACCAGCCTGTAGACTCGTTCATCAATTGCAAGAGGTGGTTTTCCTTGTAGCTGCCTCTGACCCAGCTTTATTCCCATTCTTTACACCAACTTCTGTGTAATCGGAAATTGATCCTTGATCCAATGTTTTTCCTCTCTAGTTTAGAGGGATCAGAATCAGCTTGATAAAGAAAGGTCAGCATTTAACAGGAGCATGGGCTGTCTGAACAGGCTCTTAATGTCTGAAACAGTCCAGCGTTGCCTTTGGAACATTGTGATATTGCTTAATCTTGGCCTATGCCTAAATGTTAGTCAGAGAGAAGAGATTCAGATGACAGGGGTTTCTATGTGCATCCTCCCATGAAAAAGCCTGCCATCTCTTGGGCTGGGTGTGCCTCATATGGTGGGTGTTTGTGGACTGGGATTAAATCAGGCCCTGTGGTTAGAAACGCAGCAGCAATGCAATGCTTATAAAAAGACATTCATGCACACTAAAACATTACACAAAACAACTTAGCACACCATAAAAGGCCTTCTTAAAGGGATCACTAAGGGGATTCTCCATGAGGTCCGTTTCAGATTTAAGGCCATACAACATCTTCAATGGTTCAACAATGTCATGCAGAACTCGCAGTTCTGAACCGGTGGATCGGCAAAAAGATAAACAATTATAAAATCTATATAGCCTACAATAAGATTTGTATGTTACTAAATGAATGTACCCGTGTGATAATAATTGTTGAAATGAATACAACAATTGATACTTTTGGCTCCTCACAACACCCCAGCGCTCTCTCCCACCTTCAATACCACGACTGAGGTGACCTTGAGCAAGGCACTGAACCCCCAACTGCTCCCTGGGCACCACAGCAATAAATGGCTGCCCACTGCTCCAGGTGTGTGTTCACGGTGCGAGTTTGTTCACTGCTGTGTGTCTGCTCTTTGGATGGGATAAATGCGGAGCACTAATTCCAATACATCCGATACTAATACTTGGCCACATGTCACGTCACTAACACCAGCTGTGCGGTTTTATTCCGCTTTTGGCATATAAACAATTTATCGATATATTGATAGTTATATCAAGATAATTATCATACTTGATGTCTTTACCAATTGAGGTGTTTGTTACTACATACCTCCAGTAATTTCAAGTCAATCAGATCACTGCACACTGAGATATGGGTCTACATTAGGTATGCGAAAATTCACAGATTTGCTCGTTGAGTCGGCATAAAAAGTTAACTTTGTGATGCATCGAATACAACCTGGCATTTTCATAGTTATGCATTTTTTTTTTATAACATTTGCATCAGTAAAAAAAATATTTATTTATATATTTACTAGTGGATACGCTATAATTTTATTGTTTAAAAAGTGACCAATAATTTGTGACAAATTTTACATGCAAATTTATTTCTCCTGAAATTGTTTCTCAAGCATGTTCTCTCATCACCACTATGCGTGAATATGAGGTTTCACAACAACAGAGACCTGATGGAAAGGGGGGATTAAAGTGCAAAATCTGACCGGAAATAACCTAACAAATCAATCGGGGCTATAGTGGTTCCATAAACGACTCATTAAGTTCACACAATCTAACTCATTTGTGGATGCTTATTCTTTAAACAGCCCTTAAAATGTTAATCATGGATCAAATCAATCCATGGCAAACAGCTAAAAAATGTGTGCCGTTAATGCATTTGGGATGTTTTCCTCAGTGCATAACTGACATGTTACAGGTATATTTTCATCTGTAAATATTAGAAAGTCATGCAAATATTTCCATTTTGCTGTCAGGAGTGGCCGAGGCTTATGTGAGTGAATGAGCGCTGCTGCATGCTAAACCGACAGAGAGCAAAAATCCAAATATGCATTTTGCTAAAAGTGCCTATTTGTAGTTGGACATTAAATGTGCCTTTTGAATTTTAAACTTAAAAGTGTAAGATAATCTTGAATTAGTTTGTCTGTTTCTTATATCAGTTAAAATCTACTTTTAGTGATTTAACCTTTTAGTTTAGTGATTTTAATGCTTTAAAGAGCAATGTTAAATTGTAATGTTCGAATGTTCTGCTATCTGTTCTGAAATATTATAATTTACATAATGGCTGTCAGAACTTGTTTGATAAAATATTTAAATATACATTAAATGATTAAGAAATCACTAACATATTAAAGAAAAAATGAGTAGCTATAGTCTATATTTCACAAAATGCTCTTCTCTAGACTGAACTAATGATCTTACATTTTGTTTACAAGCAATTTTAAACCCATATTTCCAGGAGTGAAACATTGATTGCGTGATTACAAGACACATAAGATGTCAATTTATGTCTATTTCAAGTTAAAACTGGAAGTAAGATCGCGCTCACTTGCTGAACAAAGGTTTACACAGCGAGCTATCACGCCTCAAAGACAGAATATACCTTGAACTGAGCTGGCACAAGCTCTTACGTCACTTTATTCTTCCAAATCACATAGCTGCATATCCACAACCCAATAACAACAAACAGACATTGTAGGATGTATTCCCAGTGTTCTTTGTGCCATTTTCATTCTGTTGCATTTGGATATGACGATTTATATCCCATTTGATTTCAACATAAATACGCACTCAAATTCCGCTACCATACGTGAATGCCAGTGACATCCAGTTTGCACGGAAGCATAAGAGTATGAAGACTGTGAGAGAGAAAGTTAAATGTGTTTGGGGTACAACACTTTACCAGACCACTGAGCATAAGCAATGTCCATTGAAAATCACTGGTATAAAGGGCTCCCTGTTCCAGGGTGTCTGTAGTTCTCTCTGAGATGGGGAGACAGAGGGGGGTGGGGAGGGGTCACAGGCACCCCGTGGCAGTTTCCTGTGAGTGGTAGTGGTCTGGCTCATGTGAAACTAATGAGCGTGGACAGAGCCAAGCCACACCAGGCCAGCTGCAGGTCGCCTGGTCCACCCTGTCCTGCTTTTCTACAGGAATTCCTTTAAGGTTTGAGCATCAGAGCCGGGCAAAAAAAAAAAAAAAAAAAAGAAGAGAGAAAAATGCCAAGCGATCAAATTTTAATCCATCACGTCCAACAATATTCACTGAGTGAAACATAAGGAGACCAGCACACTTGAAGGACAGCATGCCACCCCAAACTGCTTTTTTGATGATGAGGAGGCACGACATTTCATCAAGAGACACGCTGCCTTGACAGACAAGGCTCGCCCTTTTCCGGAGGGAGCTTGACGAATGCTTCACACAACACTCGACCAATAACCCGCCCTGAAAATTTAAGATTCAGCAAATACAATTTCATAAAACATCCAAGACAAAGTTTTATAAAAAAAAAATTGGCCATGTTCCAGTAGCATTTTAGAGATGCCAGGATTGGCACGTCTGAAAAGGTTCAGAGAAGTCCGGGGTAACTTCAATGTTTTAGACAACAGATTAAACAACAACAACAAAAGACGTAACAGACCCAAGTAGTACAGCAAAAGCACACAATGATCTTGAAATTCCTACGTTAATAAACAGGGTATACGAGAACTGTCTTGAATGGCATGAACGTCAAAGTAATTAATATGGATTTATCTTGACTGATGATGATGTTCATTATGCTTGGGTCACAGCGGTCGGAGAGAATTGACAAACACATAAGCCAAAGCTTTTCCCTGTCATCGCTCTTTGCATTCATTCCTTGCTCTAAATAATGCAGCGCTGTTCGCAAGGCGGAGCGTCAAAGTGTTTGTTGCTGGTCCGTCCTTGATGGAAATGTGTTGATGTTTAACTGGGTGAATCTCACAAGAGGTCAAAAAATCTAAATCAAATCAAAGAAAAAGAATAAATAAATCTAAAAGACAATTTTATATTTATATAAATACATTTTATATAAATATTTCTATATTATATTTTGTATTAAATAAAACCTACTGTTAGGACCATTTAGGATTTTCAGGATAATTACAATTTTTTTTACCTCAGTCTTCTTATTATTGTAATTGTAAACTCCTTTGCTCAAATAAAAAAAAAACACTAATATATAAATGAGGCAATTGTGATTCAAATTTTTAAATATAAATGTTTATTTTAGATGGCAAAAAGTTAATTTAAGAGTATTATTACAGTAAAACGAAAATTATGGGGTCAGAACTTGATCTGGGCATTACTTTCATGGGTGATCCTGCACAGTTTCAGGTTTATGGGCATAAAATGTTTAAAACCCTTTGTCTTGAAAAAAAATTACAGCCTGCAGGACAAAGAAAGACTTTTCTCAGTGGTGTCATCATAAGAGCAGATCCAATGACATGAGAACAGTTCACTAGGTTAGTCTAACCTCTTGGTATCTCACACACACACATGGCAGAAGGACATTTATGCATGTTTTGTGCTTTCATTGGCAAATTGACCTGCTTCCTGTTTGTGATTATTTTTCCATTCATCGAAGCATCTCTATCGGCCTCACTCCTCTGCAAAAGGGAAATGCCACAATGACTTCATTCATTTCTCCAAACTCGTATGACACTATGACAGTCAAAATGTCTTTACTATAAATACAACCGAATAAAGCATTTAGGCCAGAAATATGGTCACTCTTATTTTGATAGCTTCACAAATTTGAGTTTCCAAATAATTATATACTTACAAAAACAAAACATCACTATGATGCAGTATGAGATATTCAATGAATACATGACAAAAATACAATTCTATTATGTTTTAGCCTGTGTGTTTTTCTCTCTTTATTTGTTACAGAGCCGTCAAGGAAGAGGGCTGGTCCTAGCTGAAGGGTGTTGGGACGATCTAATCATGGTGATTGAGGTAAACGGTAGTGCCACACTTTTGGACAGATGAGACTGATCAATACTGCGCAATCTACCACCTCACCGACTCAAGCATTATAGTTAATACTTTAAAACCACCCCTTGCCATTTCAGCTGACAACATGAAAGAGTCTGCTGCTATAGCATCGTCAATATAAACTAGTCTAAATATCTGTTGTGTGTTACAGAATGCAAACCACACTGGGTCACACAATTCAATTTCCATTGCATTTAAACATTTTCAAAGATTTAAACCACTGGAATAGAATGAATTCTAAAGTAAAAGCAGGAATCCGAAAAACTGTATGATTTCGGTCCCCTTCTTTGGCAAGAGTCCATCACGGTTAAATTTTTAAAAGGACTTTCATCAGCTCGCACTCCCAGTAGACTCAGCCTATGACCCTTTCAGTGATGCATGAATGAATGTAGGAGGAGGAAAAAGGAAAGGAGGGGGAGAATAGTGTGGAATTCCCGGATCACACAGTTTGACTGAACCACATGATATGATGGAAGAGGAAAGCTTGTCTGTGGTAAGAACATTGTTAGTCCTGTGCGTCAGTCAGGCCTTGTGTGTGACAGACGTGCTTCCTTCAACATGGGACAGTTTACAGTACTGTCTGGTGCAGATTCAGGAAAATAGTATTCTACCTAAATTTAAATATTTTTAATGAAACATGACATTCAATTTCATTAACATCCTTGGACACTACATATGTAGTTATAATAAAGCTACTGCTGGTTTTGCATAGTTAAGACACAGTCTACATTTGTCTATTCAAATAGACATGACACAATGCATCAATCTAATATTTGAAGGATTACAATGACTGGATGAAGTCAAGCTACAACTGTATTATCTAAATAGTTCAGCTTCACAAAAACCAGGCTGGTGGGCTTTCAGTCAGACTAAAGTGTGTGCAAGACATTTTAAATAGATGAAATTATTGCTTTAGTCTGAAATCAAACTTCTGAAGTGCATGTAAACAAACTTAATGTTAAACAAAACCAGGGCTGAATGAACCCTGTGTGGGATTCTTTTGCACAAGCTAAATCTAAACCAGATGTGAAATGCACAATTTGAACTCTATTGAAATCCATTTTTCTCCTTCAACTCACATTCTGCAACAAAAAAACCAAGACAGAGAGAAATGCAAGCAATAGAGACAATTACTTTAATGAATGGTGTCCTTTCTATGTAATTACCTCTACGCTTTCAGCTGCAGTTTCCACAATCAGCTGGATTAAATTTAGTGATTTGGCCTCCATACATTTCTTTGGAAGCTCCATTCTGATAAAAATGACTCAAGACTGTTGTGTATAGAAGACTAGGAGTGACACTTAGAATTTAAGAATATAAATATAAATGACTTTTTATATGTACATGTAAACAAACAAATATAGACATTTTAAACTTGTTTAAATATTCTTGTTAATTTGTTTCTTTAATAACTGATCTATTAGTTATTAGAAAATGTATTCCAATTCTCATTTTATTTTTAAAAGTCTAGTCCTCCATTGTTGTGAACCGCTGACAGCTGAAGCTTGTAAAGTACCACTGATCAAAATGAAAAAGTAATTACTGGACTATCAGTCTTGGCAAAACAATTCTGTTGTACAAGACTCAAGAGACAAATAAATAAATCTGAATGCACCCATTAGACCGTGCAGCTTGCTGTTCTGAAGACCGTTCTGTTGTACGTAAAGACTGTATAAATAGAGCAGGACCTTGGATATTCTTAAAAACTACAAAGAATTAGATCAACACGGGACTGACAAGCATGATAATGTATTTGACATGTGTGTCCACTAAGTCCACAGTTTATGAGCTTGATCCAAAGAGAGGGAAAATTGGGATGGCAGCTTTTTTTTTTTTTCAGAAGCAGAGCAATTTATGGAAAAAGGCTCCAACCACAATGGACAACTAAAAGTGTTTCCAAAATGAGGTTGAAACTGGATCTTCTTCCTCCCTGTGGAGAGACTATTGTAAGTATTCCTGTGCCGAGCGTGACCTAATATGCCAGTCCAGATACAGGTAGGTGTTCACTTTCCGAGGACAAACGTCTAGATCCAGATGAAACAAAGGAAGCGAGGAGGCCTTTACTGGGCGAGTCGAAGGTTGTTCATATGATTATCTTCTCATTAAGATGAGTCATTGTGACCATGATACCTCATTACTGTGAAGCAGAGGAGTGCTGAGGGGCTTTCTGACTTCTAGAGTCAGGAAAATGGGCTAATCATTATGGACTAGATCTCTGTATGGGGGTGGGGATTTTTGACTGCTCCCGTTCACTCCTGTATACACCCTCCAGCTCCCTCTGAGCTTTGCCTCTCACCTCAACATGTCTGTGTGCCAGATATATGCAGGAGTACATCTAAACACTTGGGGTAATAGAAGCTATCGATATGAATCAAAATAAATGTATTGTTTAATCAAAGTGAATCTAAGTGTGAAGGATATTCATTATTCCTTCTTTCATTGTCTAGTCACCTGTGCACAGTACAAATGCGATTATGCAAAATTGTAAACAAGTACAATCTGTTCCTCATAATGTACTCATAATCACAGTTTAGACACCAGGAAAGACATAGCCTGCGGTGAGAAGAATGACCAAGAGCCGCAGCATGTCTCAGAGTCTAAGCATGCCTGATGGAGTGAAGGCTTCACTATCATCTCAGCAGCACGTGGAGTCTCAGTAAAGCCTGATGCAGGGCAGACTGCTAATGCATTATCAAAAACCTTAAATAGGTCACTGAGAGCCTCCTGTCAATCCCATCAGAAAGCCAGTCAGTCAAAAATTAAAGCTTTTTTGGAAAGCGCTTCTGAAATCCCTGCTGAGACTATAGCCTAGAATTAGAAATGCATTTTTAGCTGGTCATGTGGATAGAGCCTTGTCTACTTATAACACTTGGAAAAGCTATTGAATGTGTGTGTGCAAACCATTTCAAGCTAACAAAACAAGCAACTGGCTATTTAAAAACCAATTGAGCATTAGCGATTTGCAAATCAGCATTTTCTAAATCAACTTGAGTCTGCAAATTGCCTGAATGACTAGGCAAATAATCAGTCTAAAGGAAGCCCTGTATTATTACGCTGGTTTTGGGCTAGCTCAGATTGGATGGGTTTCTTATGGGGGCATTTATATAAGAGAGCAAAAAAACGAAAAATAAAGTGAGATAAAATGCAATGGCCAAAGATGTTCATCTATTAGTATACTGCTATAGCAGTGATGCTTTAAAGTGCAGTAGCTTTATTTACTGAGAGGGTTTGTACCATCCATACCCCAAACAGCTACAACACAGAATTTAAATTAAAAGTATTGCAGCTTACATAATTAAAACATTGCTTTTAATCTTAATAATGCAACCTCATTAAGGTAAAAATTTTTGAATAAATGCAAATAACCCTCTGTCTGGGCCAAAGCAGAAAAAAAAAACTAAATACCCTGACCGCAACTCTCCAAGCAGGGCATTCCAGCAGTGAAATGTGGTTTGTGAACACACACTCCAACAAACCACTTTTGCCTATTTCATGCCTTTAAAATGAATGAATTAAAGCCTGCAAGATCTGAGGTCTCATACAAGAGTGATGTCAAGCCACAGAGGGAATGCTGAATGAGAGTTCAAATTCAAGAGACTTTAGATTGCAATGCAATATTCCTGAATGATTGATACAACCCTTGGGCCTGGGAGGGATGCTCAATATAGTCAAATAAAAAAGGACTTTGGGGGAGGGGGTGATAACATTTCCTCTATTCTGTGTTTGATTCAATGTGGAGCACAGAAGTTCAAGTTTCTGAACGGAAATGTCAAACATTCCCCAATCTCAATGAATATAGCTACATGTGATGTCGACCTGCAAGTTAACAGGCACAGGAAGTGTCTCATAGTAAACCCCCTCTGTGCTGCAATTTACCATTACTTTTTATGCAGCAACATTTCTCTTGTAAAATATGGCAGATCCCGAGAATGACATTTCTATGAGAAATGAGTGAAAATACAGCTTTAAAGCTCACTTCTTAGTATTTGAAATAAATCCACTGTTGCAGTCTTGGTCTATAACAGCACTGGGTTTCATTAGTGCATGATGATGAGGGCTAGACAAAGGAAGTGCGCACTTAATTCCCTTGTGTGTGTGTGTGTGTGTAAGAGAAGAGTGTGCAAAAGAAAGAGAACTCCAACATCCTACTGGACAAGGTGAAATATTGGGACCTGAGTCAGCCTGTCATTTTAAGAGAAGGGGGGAAAAGTGGTTGCCAAGGACAACAAGGGGGAGTGGAAAATGAAAACATGTCCTACTTTCCTTTCCCCATCCAATTTCTCTCTCCAGTGACAGCAGCCAGAGGTCAAGCCAATGTACTTGAGGAACTAAAGGGACCTTCAAAAACTGCAGACTGAAAAAAAAACATTTTATTCAGATTTCTATATCCATGTGCATCAGTCAACTACCATTTTTGGATTAATGTTGCAAAAAATAGCAAACCATTATAGCAAACCAAATTTCCTTGTTTCCCTGAAATACATAAGCCAAATGAGCTGAAACATCATTGTACTGAACATGAAGACATGAGCAATGTTTCATTACATCATCATACTTTTATTGAGATAAGACTACTATAAGATTATGAGTGCACAGTCAACAAAAGCCCCCCAAAAAACTTATTTTCAAATCATACCTGGGGCGCTGTTAATCCATACAATCTGATTTGCAGTTGTTTGATGCTTTTCGAGGATATGCAATTGGCAAGCTATACTCATGTGACATTGTACTCAAGTAGCACACAGTCAGTCTGCAAAACCCTGACACATCGCTTCAGAAAGACAGTGAACTTATTCAAGACCGCTAAAGAATTCAGAACGATTCTGGATGGACTGACTAGATAATGTCAGCTGTGAAGCAGTTATCCCACACAGGACTCAACAATGAGGATGGCCTGATGGTACGCAGTGTGAGAGAGTTTTGGGACAGTTGGCAGATTTGTCACTTGTCCTGTCGGGTCAGCGGCTGCACTGTCACTACATCTTGTATGCGCTGATTATGGACATATGTTTTAATGTCTTGCAAATGTAAACATTTCTCATAAGTCTGACAAGTTGAAAATTCTGCTTTTAATGTCACCAAGTTAAAATTACCTATAGCTTGGTAACACTGAGGTTTGCATGAAATAAATATCAGTATAAAATGGGTCAGTGGTATATGCCTGTGTGTGTCTATATGAATGAGCCCTGCCTATAATTTTCATCTAATGTCTATGCCTTATGCATTGTGCTTTTAGCAATAAAGAAAACCCCGGAAAGCACAAAGCAGTTCACAAAAACAAAACAAACGCAAAAATAAATAAATAAACAAACAGACAACCTTCTAAAGAGTCTTCACACTTCATTTTCTATACAAGGACAGGACCAAAAGCACTAATGAAAAAAATGCTGTTTTTTATACTTTCTATAAATGCACTACATGCAAGTTGTGCACTAAATTCCAGTCATACTGAAAGTTTGAGCAACAGATCAAAAAGCGAGTCATTATTCACTGAGGTGCAAACCCAAACTGCAGCAAAGTCCACTGAGTCAGTTAGTTGAATTTAAGAAATGCATCAGTGAATAAATGCTGGATGAACCGATTACAAGTTCAACCAGTTCACAAATCAAGCAGCAAGATCATCAGTGAACAATAACTTAAATGTTCAATCTATTCTTCTAACAGCACAATCACATGACTTGTGATACAGAGCATGTCATATGGACTACTTTTTTTTTTTTTTTTGCAGCAGTCACTGATTTGCATGAATAGCTATTCTTCAAAATATAACAGGTTACAAATTCATTACAGGTTTTGAAGTGATATGAGAGTGAGTAAAAGATGACAGAACTCACATTTTCAGGTCAACTATACCTTTAACACAGAACTGCAGCACCATCACACATAAATTTGACTTATCTGTTGGCAGAGGCACATATTGCAGCACTGTAGCAAAGGAAAGGATGGCCTACATCACGGGAAGATGAAAAAAATAGGGGGAAACCCCTACACATCAACCACAGTCACAACACGTCTACAACATACTGCAGTACCCAAACCGCACTGCTCTCTTCACTCGGCTGTTTCAAGAATTACCTACGTTGATGGAACAGCAGTGGTACTGATTGAGCTATATTAAGGACGACATTCTCTCAACAGAGCAGCAGCAGATAAAGCAGGACAGAATTGGATTGGTTTGGATTCATTAAAATGTACCTTTGTTTCACATAGGTAGGTGCTAGGCTATCAGTAAATCACAGTTTCTAGTCTTGCTTGGGGGACATCTGATAACAAAGGCACTTTAAATCCCTGAATATTTCCTACAACACCAAATAATTCTCACTGTGACCATCTCCATTATCACGAAGAAAGCAATTTGGGTCGCAAAACAATTCTTCATTAGCACAGTCTCAGAACACACTTGAAGGATCCTAAAAGGCACCATGTGGGAAACTGAGAGATACTGTTGAGGTGAATGAACTCAAGGGGGCCAAACAGGATGGGACTTGATGTAAACCAATTTGGTCATCAGTTAAAACTTTGCCTTTAATTAGACCCCGATGGCTTCCAGAATTCTAAAGGAAATAAACAGTCGAGACAAAGACAGGGGAAAATGTTCCTGTCCACTAATTCTCCTAAACAATACCCTGTCTAATTACAGGGGTCCGAAATAAGGCACAGTGCACAAGCATCTTTTTTAAATATAAAATAAAGGTCAGTGAGGGAGGACCTATCTCGTGGATACTATACTAGCTTTTTACAAGCACAAACATCTCTAATATGCCAAGTATGCTTTTGGAACTCATTGGGATCTATAATGTTATGCTGGGCAACTCGAAGAGTATTTCTTAAATCAAGTCACTCACATATTTGAAACCGGTTATAACATGCTGGTGGCTACTGACAGCTCCAATTCAACACGCATATGCTTATTCCTAGGATGAATCTTCCTCTTTATTAAATGACGTGTCCGCATACATGAAGGCATTGTATCTGTAATAACTGCACACTACGCATACTCAGCTAGCCTAGCTTTATGTGCATTTAGCATTCAGGTGGCTCTTAAAAGCTCATTTGAGTAAAAAAAAAAGTTACCAAAATGCGGCATATCTAGTCGTTTCAACCTCTCTGTGCAATAAACTACAGAACTTACGTGATGTTAATGTTTTCTTTTGGTCTAGCATGCAAGCTAACCATAATAACTAAGCTTTGCTTACTAACGTTAGTTCTATGCGGAAGAGTGAAATGGGTTACTATTTGAGTTTATCATGTTATAGCAACCAGCATTAAGAATAAATATTCAAAGGTTGTTGTGATTTTAAAACACAAGGCACAACTGTAAATGTAGCTAATTCAGCAGCTCGCCATGGCAGATTAGCAAGCAAAGCAAAAAAGGAGAAAAAATACCTTCAACCCTACCTGAGTCAAGTTTACTGCTCCTCACTTCTCTTCTTGCTCATAAAACGAGCCAAAATCCGAGCCAGCGACTCCTGATATTTGCTTAGCCGAGCAAAATCTCTCGCACTTTTGTGAGTGTTATTGAGTAAAAAAAAAAAAAGAAGCCTCTGCGCGTCCCGGGTTCACACTCACATACACACATACAAACACATACATGAAGCGCTAGCAGGCTGCTAGTACTTTACGTTATACCATCCGCGCTACATTAGTCGCTTTTAATGATTCGTTCAACAACAAAACAGCTCAAATAGAGTCTGTGCTCTTCGCTTTCAGTTTGCCGTGAGCAAATATTACATGTAGTGTTGTATCCTCCTCTTATTCAGTAAAACAATGAGGGGAGGGCTAAGCGTCAGGATTTGGTTAGCAATGTCGCTACGCCATCTATCTGCTCGAGTTCGGATGAGGCATATAGAGCAAAAAGGTCCAATCAGTCTTCTGTGTCGGATGGACCTATGGGCCAATGTAATGAAGAAATGCGTATGCTTCGACCACTCCACTGGCTTTAACATCTCGTGTGTGTGTGTGTAATATAATATTAATAATAATATTAGAATTAATATGTCATATATTAATTGATGTCATAATATAATATAATATAATATAATATAATATAATATAATATAATATAATATAATATAATATAATATAATATAATATCTTTTGTCATCAGGCTTTTTCCATAGGAGGGCGACAACACCACATTATTGAACTGTTGTCCACTAGATGGCTTCAGAAGGATGGCCTACAATTTCTCATACATCTTTATGACGTCATTCATAATCTAGGCAAATCTGGAAAAAAAATCTGAAAAAAAAAAGACTTAATTTTTATTTCAATAGCTTCACACACATCCATCGCTACCATCAACAGCGGCTGGTAGGCATTTATGCTTTCAAATAAAGCACAAAAAAACTACAGTATCTTGGTTTCAGGATGGTTTTGCCCCTACTTTCATGTTTAGTGGATTTCAAAAAACTTCTTAGGTAATCTTCTTTCCACCAGAGAAATCAAAATAGCACAATAACAGGACACACACAACAGAAATTGCTCACACCCAGTACATAAACCAAACAATGAGTAGGGTGTATCCACTGTGGACACACTGTAAGTGCTGAATGGTTCTAACATGAAAGACCAACCTCTGTAATGTGATCACTAAACATGAATGAAGTGCAGTACCACAAGCCGCACTGACAGCTGACAGAACACACAGCCAGCTGCACCACTTTCTGCACTTTTATCTCCCTTTAATCTGCTCCTCTAATCAGATCTCTAGTAATTTGTACCTCTTTGTACTGGACACAGCCCTGAATGCACACTAAGCAGAGAGCCAGGTGTTTGGCTACCTGTGTTCCTGTGAACCCATGTCCTGTCAAACAGAGTCTGCAAAGCAGGCTGTAAATCAAACAAGACATTAATCACAGATCTGTGGGACTATTACAGTATGAGCCAAAATGAGCTTTGTCCATCACCTCTAAGTTCAAAATCTTAATTTCACATAGTTTTGCGGTCCAACATGAATTGATGTAACTTTAAATCTAAATGACACTGAATCTAGGACAATATGATGTTATTTCCTGCTGTTTCATTAAAATCTTGTCAAAAGGGGCATTGATGAAAAGTTAATAGACTGGGTGGGTGGTCGATCAGTCTAGGCCCCTCCCAAAGAGTGGGCTGGTTTTGGGAGATAAAGTCTATAATATGACAGGATACATCTATTTTCTCTTCAGCAGTCCTGAGGCAGGAAACCCAGGGGTTGCACCCAGTGAACATCCCCATTTCCGTCTCCCTTAGCCTCTCTCTCTCAGACACATCCAGACTTACTGGTGCTGACCCATACAGCTGGTGGGATGCTGACCTTTCTGAGGGGAGCTGTGCAGCCGGTGACTGTCAGCAGGGCGAGGGATATTGTCCAGAAACGCAACTCCAGCATTTACAGCAAACCACCCAAAAGCAAGATCGGACCTGGGGTGAGTGAAAAAATTACAAAATCCTAAAAGATTGCAAAGATTCATGGGATCAGCCAACATTAGTTTAACTGAGGTCAATGGAGATAATAGGATTCACCTGGATGACTCCTTGTATTGAAGAATATAATCCTTGTGGTTAGACAAGAACAGAATAACAATGTCAAATCAAGCAAAACATCATATTGGTTCACACAGTAGAAGTACAAAAATAGTCATTATAATATATATAACTGTTCAAAGGTTTGAGGTCAGTATGATTTTCATTTCTTGATTGAAATTCATTATTTAATTCTGCAAGGATGTGTATAAGATTGATCAAAAGCGACAGAAAATACAATGATAATTTTACCAAATATTTAGTTTAAAATAAATGCAGTTTTTTCTATTTATGAAAAAAAAAAATCCTAATGAATGGCTTCTGCAATAATATGAAGCAGCACAACCATTTTTAACATAGATAATAATATTGAAATTGAAAATGTTTCTTGAGCATTTTAGCATACTTGAATGATTTCTGAAGGTTCATTTGACACTAAAGACTTTAATTATGCATATATTTATTTATTAGTTTATATGTAAGTAATGTATTTTGAATGTAATGATATTTTACATTTTACTGTTTTTAAATTAAATAGCAGTCCAAATTGTGTACGTATTTAAGCTGTTAAATTGCATGTGTGTTTCTGCAGCAAAGTTTCTTCATCATGTCTGTGTTTGCCGTTGCCCTCCTGGCCCCCGCCGGGTGGATTCTGCACCACATCCCAGAGTATCGTCAGAAAGCCAAACCACCACCATCTTGAAGAACACCTCGGTCATGGTCAACTTACCGGGTGTCGTGTACCACTGACAGACCTGGCTGCCTCTAAAGAATTATTAACCTCCAGTGAAAAATAGAGATCTTTAAAACATGAGCAACATCACAAGTGACAAATTAATAATAATAACAGTATAATACAATTATCCAATACTACAATTGTCCAATTGGGAGAGAAATTGGCCTCATTTGAATCTAACAACAAATTTAATTCCTTAGTGTTTAATGCCTGAGGACTGTGGCCCTTATTACATGCAAAAATGACTGTATGCTTTCTCTTGTAATAAAGTTTCTTTTAACACCATCTGTTTTTTGTTGATAACTTTGTGTTTTCACTGTGCTAATTGTGGCCTTGGGGGCACTGCTTAGAATACATAGAAATTAGATTTCTTGAAAAAAAAGTCACTTCAATAATGTCTTAGCAGAGACTAAATAAGTAAGCAGATTGATGCAGCCAATTCATATGTAAAGGTGATTAGAAGGCCAGTGGGCAAAGTTTGCCAGGACCCTGTGATTTTTCATGACCACAAAGAGTCAGAACTTCGGTTGAACATTTAATCTTAGGCACATTGCCTTTTTAGAGTGTAGTATCCCATGCAGTGGCACTTCTGGGAGCACCCCCTGCTGGGCTGCACAACACCAGCAGCTACCCTTAGTTTATCCAGGAGTCTCTCATCCAGGTATCGATTCAGCTCTGCTTAGCTTCAGGAGAGTTGCTGCCGGCTAAATGGCAAGCTACCACCCACACGGAGTATCTCGAAAGGTCTGTATACTTGAGGAAACTACACAGAACGCTGATGTGCTGGATAATGTCCTAAACACAAACATGATACGGTCAATGTTTGTCCATAAGTGTTTCAGTCCTCCTTGGAGCAAAGGAAACCCTATTATATGACAGGCTAAGGTCATTGCGGTCAAAAACGTATCACTGTAGAAATGATGGTGTTCACATGCACACTCATATTTTTGCTGAACCATTTGAAATGCCAGGAAAAAGATTCAATTCAGTGAATTCAGTATTGGTTAATATTAATTTCAGCATTTACTAATACAATATTAAAATCAAAATGTGTCTTTGTTAATAGTATTTAATGGACCTGAGCTAACATGAACAGTTGAATTTTTATTAACAACACGGCATTAACATTAACAAAACATAATTAATACTATAACAAATGTATCGCTCTGTCAGTGTTCATTAATTCATTAACTAATGTTAACTAATGGGTCCTTATCCTACAGTGTTACCCAAATATGTGTTTAATTTATTTTGTTTACTTATTGCTGCTAAGGGGAATATTAATCTGCATTTCATATATTTAGATGAGCAAGAAATATATACATATATTTTTCAGCAAAATTGATATAAATAAAATTCCCTGTATCTTCTCTGTTATTTCAAAAAATGTTCTGGTCATAAAAATGATCTAGACATAAGATTAGTCAATTCAATTAGTATGTTGCTAAGTGTAGGGACATTCGGATACATTCATTTTCCAAAGACTGCAGAGGGTGACCCTGGTCTCAAGCACTTTAGAATCCCCATTGTTTGTTTATTTTTCCAGAACAGCAGGAATGTTGAGATTCTGCCTCATTGCGGTAACATGAATTTATTTCTGTTCTAACATTGTTTAAATAAGTTTCCTTAAACCTTTATAAAGGAAACCAGATGTATTTCTAGTCTTTAGAAATGTAAACAAGATAACCTGAACATATTGCTTTGAAAAGTCTAATTCATTCAATGATTCATTTAAATGAATGGATTCACAAAATTATTCACCAATTCGAGTCCCAAAGAGTTTTTTTTTTTTTTTGTGGTAAGCATAGATCTGTTCAAATTTAATATTGTACCACCAATTGTTTCTAAATGAGCAAAAATATACTTCTGAATAACTGACAGGCCTAAATATGACAATTTTATTGTTTAGTAATTATGAAAATATTAGCCCCTTGTGTAATTTGCTACTTTTTGTCAGTATCTTGTAATTCGGCTAACTACTTTATCAATGCAGCAGCTTGACTATATTTCAATTATGATTGGCTTGTTCCCCTGGGTCAAATTCAATAGTGCGTCACTCATCCCAGTGTCTCCACTGACTAGATTTTTTTTTATCTAGTATAGTGAAATTCAAAACGACTCACAGTGAAATGGAACAAGCAGACCCCCCAAGTACTGTGAGATCTGCAGCTAAATGTTCCAGAAAAACGAAATGGTTATTTTATTAGGCTCTGTTGATTATGGAAAGTCAAGCAGAGTTTTATTATGATTATCAAAAGCAGATTATCCATTGTTAACCCACTATTTCCTGTTGCTTTTCAGATACTGTAGTGTACAAACATTCAAAATGTGACAACTGATGCTATATATAATTAATTTGAGAAAGATTTAATAATGTGCACCTGATCTGTATACTGAAAATAAAACAGATTTATGCTCCTTCCCTTTCTGGCATGCTGCAGCTGATCTCTCAAAGATTAACATGTAGATAGCAGCAATACCGTCTCTAGAGCAAACACTGTTTCCTGATATTCCCACAGCTCAGGACAGAATGTCCTTTCCCTCTTGCTCAAAGCTAAATAAGACTGTGCTGGTGTCTGCTCTACTTCAGCATATCTGTTTAATAAAGAAGAATTATGAGTGAAAGTCTGGATTTATTTGATTTCTGTGCATTCATTCATTATAAAACATGAAATGAGTTCTCAAGCATGTAAATGGACAGTGATTAGGTTTAAATGTTACCACAGAGTTTAAAACACACACACCGTGCCTTAAGGTAAGAATAAGCAAGATAAAAGATATATGTGACCACAGTTGTGTGTGTGTGTGTGTGTGTGTGTCTGTGTGCACTATGTGTGCATGATAAATAAGTGAGCTCTGGGTGAATTGGTCTCTGCAGTGTGTGTGTGTGTGTGTGTGTGTGTTTGTATCTGTTTGCTGTGAAGATGTACTATACACACAGTTAATGTGTCATAAGGCTCATGGTTTCCCACACTTTCCCACAATTTAATAGAATTTTCATATTTATTTATTTTGTTGTTTATGCCTTGGCGAGACCCTTTTCACTCTGTTTTTGTTTATATACTGTACATATCAGTGAAAACAACAACATTTTAAAATGATTTGAAATTACATAAACACCTAAACAAGCTGAAGAAGTATGTATGAGCAGAAAAAAATAAAATAAATAAATAATTGAAATAAAAAATAAAAAATGAAGTAAAATTAATTAATGCATTAATGCAAAAGCATTATTTCATAATTTTGGCAGTGCTCCCTCAAAAACTAGGTTGCATAATTTCAGATCAATGAGGTTTATGATTAAACTGTTCCAAAAGGAACTACAAAACCTAAGCTAAACCGAGAGAAAACAAGTACCATAAAAAAGACTGAATAAACAATTTTTTTGTAGGCTGGTTATTTTTGAACAGGAACACTGCGAGGGTAACAAGGTGGGAAAAATGTATTTAATGTATTTTTTTTTTTTTAACAGATAAGTTGTTATAACCTGTGAGAACACAGTCAGTATGTTTAAGTCCAATGCTATAATGTGAAAAGGAACATCTCTCGTGGGTCATAATGACTGGAACAGGACATAAAGTTAAGTATTCTGAAAACTCCAGGACACAGAAGCCAATTACATTTAGTGCACTGATTTAGTGCTCTCTTGTGGTGTAAAACTGGTAGTGAACTCATTCAACTTTTAAAGTGAGTTTTATAGTAAATCTGCAGCTATTTTAATAGTGAACAATATAAAAATATAAAAATCATGTTAACATGAACATTAAAATATATAAATCAATGTTTATATATTTTAAGAAACATAAATTAAAAAAGAAAAATCATGAAAAATTCATGCTGCACACACACAGCGAGACAGGCATAGCCCTAAATGAACTGCATTCTGCATTTAGGGGCTTTCCCAAACAAGTCACTATCACATCCGAGTGGCAGATTATTAATAGCACAGAGGGCACAGAATAAATAGGATGTAACCCTGTCCAACCCAGAACACAGCGCCATCAGACCGTAGTCTGAGTGCCTCGTCTTAATACAGCACCTCTAAATTTAGCCAGATGAATAATGCATCAAATTGTTTTTACTGTAGGCCTCTACTTTCAAAATAAAACCTAAAAATAGTCATCTAAAAGTTTCATAAATATAGACACAAGCCTAAGATACTAAGACCAGTACGAAAATAAGTGAGCCCAGGGTATTTTTTTTTAACACAATCTCTACCTTTTGTGTTATTCCCATCTTGTCTTCTGTGCATTACATACTTTTGTTTCTTACAATTTAGTGTCAGCATGAAGATGAAGGAGGAGAAAAAAAATCATTGCTGAAACTGCATTGCCATAATCACAGCTTCACAAGAGAGATAAATGCTATTATCAACACTGAACTCATTGCTTGGTTTGCTAAAAGCTGTAAGTAGCGTTGTGATATGAAAAAGCTGACAAATGAAATCTATTCAAAGCCGCTTCGAAATTACAGATTCATCTGTTCTTCATGGTGGAAAAGTTAAACAGCCTCGGTGGTCAACATAAATCACCATAAAGGGGCAAAGTCTGTTATTTTAAGGGTACACAGATCATCTTTGGCATTTGAGATGACTTGGTGTTTCAATGCCCCCAGCAGATGGAGCCTTTGTGTAAAAGACAGCAGTGCCATTTCTCGAACTTGTTCAAGGCTTAACCACAATGTCACTGTACTGTGTGTTATTTTTGGATCGCCAGCTTTTGTTTTGCAGTTACTTTCAGCTTAATGAGAACATCTGTTAAAGAGCACCTATTTTGCCAGAGCTGCATTTATGCAGTGACCCCGTGACTTGCAGAAACAAAACTATTGTCTTATTTCTGAGAATGAAAGGTGTTCCGTCCCTGAATGAATACATTTTTGAAAGAATCAATGAATTATTCAAGAATTCACTTGAATTCTTTTTGGAAAGAATCAGTTGAGGGAATAATTCAAGGACTCACTCACAATGTGTCTCGTTCATTAATCATCAAGTGCACTATTTTAGGAGTTGGCCATTTGTAGTGGTGTCCAAAACGGTAGTAGACATTTTCAAGTGCACTTATTCAGTCTCATAATAATGGTGGCCTAAAAAAATCTTCACAACACAATGAAATCACCACAACACAACACAACACATAGAACAAATTTTGTTGTATTGTGCTAATTTTGTTTTGTAGTGGCTTGTTTCTTTTGTGTTGTGCACATTTTGTTTGCTACTTTGCTAATTTAACAAATGCAAATGTAACCTCTCGTTCCTGAATGAATGCGTTTTGAATCAGTTATTTAATGACTCAAATGAAAAAACTTAAGAATAAATCTGTGTTTCTGAATAAATCACTTGAGTCAATGAGTGATTGACTACTAAAGACAGTCAGTTTACTGTTACAACAATGCAACCTGCATAAAGAGTCAATGAAAAATGTCCACTATTAATGTCTTGAATGCGCAAACACAAATAAACAGAATGGTACAGACAGTAAAAGTGCTGTTAGACTGTTATATTCAGCACTCATGGAACGCCACTTAACGAATCATATTGGAAGACTGGAGGTAACAGTTGTGTAATGCTGTGTTGTTGATGGGCATACTTTAAAAAGCATTTACATCATGTGTGCAATCACATTTGGTACATTACATTTTAAGGCTGAGTTCAGTCGGTGGCTCTGCCTCACTGGGGTGCTATAGACTGAATAAAAAAAAAACAAACGAGGAATGAAATCTCAGCTTAATTAGATCAAAGACAGCTGGGGATTTTATGCATCCAACATTTTTACTGTTTGGAAATGTCAGATTTCTGCATGCATAAGTAACTATGAAATTCTGAATAGGTGAAAGCCAGGTTGTGGCTGCATTGTTGAATTAAGAAATCCATTTATCGTGTTGGAAACATCAGTCATATACTTATCTCAGTTGTAGCTTTTGGTTGTTAAATTGTATACATTCTATAGGTGTATATTTCATCATTTCTTCAATTTCAAGACATTTGAACCCCCCATTTATTTATATATTTTAATGTATAGTATTTCAACCTCATTTATGTGCAGCATCTGCTGGTGACAGCACTTGAGATGATCAGTGATTTAATGCAATGACTTGATGGCGAGTGAGCCCAGAAAAAAACATGACTAGGAAAAAGTGCCCTTCATGATAGAAAAGGAATTGATTCCTACCATTAGGATTTGGGACTGATTCAGTTAGACTGGATACAATCTGTGGTCAGATTACACATTACTGGAACATTTCATTAGCCTGTCAGCATTCATGTTTGGTTTGCCAACATGTTCGCTTACAAATCAATTAGCTTTGTAATCAAACTAGTTTTGAAGGATTCTAGGCTTAGCTGCATCTCATTAACTCAAGCTGAGATTTGAAACATCTAGTGTTGTGCGCTCATTTGTAACTGAGTGACAGATTTAGTGCAAAAACATTAACCTTCACTGTCCAATATTTAATGTGTCCATGCTGTTCAAACCTTTTATCTAATTGATTTTCTTTCACAAAGGATTTATTTAAAATGCACCTAACAATACACATACTTATGGAAAGTATGTTTTAGTGTTTAGTGCCTAGATCTAATTTTGTATGGGAACAATGTGTACAATAAACCTGTCAGTGCTGCTAGAACATTTACTTAACCTTATACCATGAATCAAAGCTAACATCAAGTATGTAAACCTTTAAGGTTGGCAAGCACCATTAGACCACCGTGTGATAGATGCAAAGATCTGAAGTGGCATCTGCCAGACATCAGCACTGCTCTGCGTCATTGACTCGGGGTCATTGGTGACCTGTAGGATATATTTTTAGAGATGCTGCACAATTACTATATTATTGTGGATATGTTTAATTTCTTTAATTGATCAAGAACACATTAAATTGTTCAAATGTGCCAGTAAAACAATAGAAAATGTAGACAAATGTATTTATAAAGTGTATCATCATCCTACTTATCAAATAATCTTTTTTTAGTTTTTGTTTCAACATTGAGTATAATAATACATTTTGCAGTTCATGTGACACTAAAGAATGGCTGCTGAAAATTCAGCTTTGTGATCACAGGAAATAAAAAAATATTGTATGAACTATCCCCCAAACAAATCAAATACATGCAGTCAGGGTGAACATATAACAGACTTCTTTCAAAAACATAAAAAAGATTTACAAACCCCAAACTTGGATAGATGCACAGTGGAAAGGAATTATGAAAGTGGTGAACCCCCCCGGAGGACACTGCATGATTAATGCCCCGTTAACCACAAGCAACTGCGCCGCTGTGATGAGGTAAATCAGTCACATAATTTACCCTGCCAGATGCACCTGGCAGCAGAAACCCACTCACTGACCGCTGTTCGCACCACAATCACGAGTTTCTCCGTCCTCCACAGGCTTCCCCACTCCTCTCACAGCATGGGTTTGAGTTCTCAGAAACCATTACATTAGACTCACGGAAAAGGTGTTTTGCTGACATTTACAATCATTTCTCTCATCTAGTAAAAAGAACATTGATACCGATAACTCTGCAGTGAAGGCAAGCATTAGACCAAATTATGCAAGACTAAAACATGACTAAAAAAATGAGAAATATGTTATCATTTACTTACCCTCAAGTTGTTCCAAACCTGCATGAGTGTCTTTCTCCTGTTGAGCACAAAAGTAGATATTTTGTAGAATGTTGGTAAACAAACAGTTGATGGTAGCCATTTATGGAAGTCAATGGCTACCATCAACTGTTTACAAGGGCTTTGGGCTGGTAACATCCATCCTTTCAGTCACAAGGGAAATAATAAAGGCTTTAAAAATAGAAAGGCTGATCTGTGATACACTATGCTGTCAAATAATTTTATGGCGCATTCTATAAATAACCATACACAACACACAATATTAGTAATATATCTGCAATCTGTCATTATATAATCACCCTCATGGTGTTTCAAACCTGCATCTTTGTTATGTAGAAGATATTTTGAAGAATGTTTCAGCCGTTTCTGTACCTTGTTTCTGATCAATTAAAATCAATGGTTAAACAACATTGGACCCCATTGACTTTCATTGAATAAACAAAAATGTTTCATATTATCTTCTTTTGTGTTCCACAGAAGAAGAAGAAAAAAGCATCCCCAATGAAAGCGTTCTAGTGTTTAGGTTAGTAACCAAGAAATTGTGAATGAGAATATCATTTAAGAACTGCTTCTGAATGATTAAAACTTACTTGTGCTGGAATTTCATTTGAAACACAATTAAATGCCGTGATCAATCCAGTCTAAACGACACCTAGCTAATGTCTGCCAGACAAAAGGTGAAATGGGGTGCTCTTGGCTATCAAAGTTCAATCATTCAAACTGAAATAGAAGCTCAGTTACAAAGAGGGGCCCTCAGTCCCACAGCTGTGGATCTATGTCTATTACCCTCACATTCATTTTGCTCTCTTTCATCATGCAGGCCAAGCTGGAGCCTGCATGGGCGTTAATAATGGCTAAGCTAACAATGCATCCATCGTTTCAAAGGCCCTTACCTGGAGATAATAAATGAAAAGAAGTCATTAATCCATTCAAAGGAGCACAAGGACACAGACTGATATCTCAGGCCCTAATTGGTGTATCAAAAACATACTGCATGATGACACTAATATAAAAGATTGCACCACGTTGTTCATGTTAATTTTTGCTATTGATGTTGGGCAGCTAGTTTTCAGGAAAATAAACATCTCCCCTCTGCAGACTTGCGATACCATACACAGCGTTTCCATCTCTGGAAGGTCTTTGGACTAAAGCCGTGTTTGATCTTTTGCCATGGTCTGACATTTGATACTGTGACATTTTTCAAAGAAAAAATAGATTTGACCAAGGCTATTGTCACACTTGAGCCAAAAATCCAAACTGAGACCCCTTTAAAGGGATACTTCACTCAAAAAGGAAAGTTCTGTCATTGTTTACATACCCTCGTGTCATTTAATCCTTAATGCATTTTCCTTCTCTTGCAAAAGACAAAAGTATAGGCAACACTTTATTTTAAGGTCCAATTCTCGCTATTAATTAACTATTAACTATGACCAAGTAAGGTATTATTAAGTGTTATTAAGGTATTATTAATTATTAACGTATTGGGAAGGAATAGAGATAGAATATATGCTTTATAAGTACTAAATAGCCAATATGCTAGTAATATTCATGCTAATAAGCAACTAATGAGAACTGATTCTTACTAAAGTGTTACCAAAGAACACATTAAAGAATTGTTCAACTGATTTGTTCCTGTTGGACATCATTAACTTTATTTGTATGGATGCAAAAAGCACAGAGATGCTTTTCAAAATATCTTCAAGGAAGACACACAGGTGTGAAACGACAGTAGGGTGAGCAAATGATGACAGAATTGTTATTTTTGGGAGCACTATCTCTTAATATAGACATCACATTTTTTTGGGAGAGTCAAAGGGAAAAGAAAGAAAAAGAAACAAAGAAATGGAAATGAGGCCCCTGGTGCATGTGTGTCCATTACAGTGGGTTATTTTTGTACATTCTGACATATTAGCTCATTGTATTTTACTGACATCTCACCTCTCTTACTCCCCTATAATCTTTCCATTTGTTCTCTGAACTGACCTGTGCTGTTGAGCCAGGCGATGATGATACATCAGAATGGCAAGGACAAAGGTCAGATCAGCAATCACTCCAGACGCTATCATCCCTGGCATGCTACTCCAAAATAGTTCAATTGTAAACAAGATGAAAACAACAGCCCCAGAACATGTCTAAGTTTTATTCATTTGAAACCTGTTTAATTAGAATGAAGCCAATATATATATATTTTTTTATAAATGGCTTAAACGATATGTTTTACTGTCACTTTTGACACATTGAATGCATTCTTGTTTAATAAAAGTATTAATCAGTTATATTTAAGCCATCTTTCAGACAACCAAAAATATCATAGTGTAATGAACCTGGACAAAAGGGACTAATATGACTTTACAAAGTATATAAAACCTTCAGATCTTTTACAGCTGTGTAATTAGATTTGAAAATATTTTTGTGAACAAGGGGTTAAGTTTTATTTTCTCAGCTTATGGCTCAATAAGTTGGAAGATGCCATGAAGTTTCAATTCGACGACCGTCAATATGAGCCATGTTTCTAGATATTATGCTACAGTGTATGTTGTACCAGTCATAGGAAAAACCCTATAGAATTCCACAATTCCACAACTGTACAAACATTAAGGTATGATTTTAGTTTAAGTCATGAGGTGTTATGGGTCCAGTCAAGCATTTCATTACTGTGTGAAAGTAATGACTCTGTAATTTGCATGTCAGTTCAACTCAGAACGCCTACAGTTTATTTCTGCTCGTGCTGCCGTAAGATCTAATTCATGGGCATCTACGATACCTCTAGCAATTACTAGACCTGGACTTCACCATGTTTGGAAAATACTTAAACTCTGTTGTCAGACACGATGCAAAAGATCAACGGAGGTGAATGCAAAGATGTATATAATGCAGTACCTCTTAATGATAATGCTAATGCTAAAAGCTTTTGCAGATCACTCGTGTCCTCTTATCTGTAAAGTGCCATTAGCTATCTTTCGCAGCAGAGAGTGAAGCATCCTTCAGCAATGTTCTCAGCTTAAATTTAAAAGTTTCCTTGACAGTTAGAAGAGAGATGAACTGCTTCATGAAAAAGGTAAAATAGCAAATATTTGGTGGCTATAAGCCTAATGAAAATTTAGGCTACTACTCTCTCAGAACATCTACAAAGGACAAAAAGAATTCCATATGACAAAAAGCACCAGTCTGTATTGTGCATAATTATGCTGCTCACAATGATTAAAACAAATTTAAAAATTTGACATAAATTGCATTCACTTAAAGCTGTTTATATTGTTTAAAATGTTATAGAAAATTCATAGTTTATTTTAAAAAGGTTTTTTTTTTTTTAAGTCTTTGAAAAAGGCTAAGGTGGTACAGCTGTCCATTTTAAATACTTGAGTAAAAAAAAACTAACAAAAAAACAACAACTCTGGAAGTTACATGTTGCACAAGAAAGCAAATAATTGTTAACAAAAATATCACAGCAAAGACTTTTCTGTATACATGCTTTGTAGCAATTGAGTTTAGGGATTGAATGAGCTTGCAGAGGCTTTTGGTAGCACTGTCTATCCTGTCAGAAAGTGCAATGCGCTCCCTGGGAGCTGAGGGATACCTTGCTGGATTTGCTTCTCTGCTGCTGGCCACTCAGGCTCTTCCACTCAGATCGATTTACCGCTGAAGTACAGGCCTTAAATCACAGCGCCATGGCTGTGCTGACTCCACTTCACTTCACTCCTTGACCTGGGGCTAAAAAAACTCAGCAAGAAACGAACGGCTGTCACAACATCATCTATCACCACTGCTCCCTCCATCTCAGGACACAGTCTACCCTTGCAACCTCCCCAGGACATGTGCAAGGTTGGGCACTGTGCTTCAGCTGCATTATATCCAAATGCTCTCCGCAGATTTCTATAGAGCATTACATCATGGAGAGACCATGCAAGCACAAAGAAATGCTCTGCAACATGTTATTAGAGCTGACATGGAGTAAAGCAGTGGTGTGGAAGTCTTATCTGAAAGACAAGAGTAAGAGGTAGGCTGTCCCTTATGAAACAAAAATATATTGCAGTATATTGTAAAATATCATGTAATATATTAGGCATATATTCTTATATATATTTATTTTTTCCAATATATTGCAATATATTGAAAGCGGCAATCATTTGTATATTTTGCAATATATTATATAATATATGTATCATCAATATATTATTAAATGTATTCAAATATATAAAATATTAGAAAATAAAAAGGGAAAATAATATATTACAATATATCACAATATATTTTAAGAAATATATTGGTAAATATATTTTACTTTCGTAAGGGGTTATTGTTTGATTCATCTAAAGGCCGCAATCTTTTACACACGTTATTTATCCTTATACATGGATTTTTACATCAAACATTGTGATGAAACAAATGACTGAAGTGTGCAGTGCTTTAATCTATATCACATCATTCACACCTGTAGATCATTTGTTTTAAAGGGTACATAACATACACAGTTTCACCTAATCTCATGTTAATCTTGAGTACCTATAGAGTAGTACTGCATCCTCATATCTCCAAAAAGTCTTTAGTTTTATCATATTTATAAAAGAAAAATACAGCTTTCCGATTCTCTCTGGAAAAAGCCGAGCTCCTGGAGGCGTGCGCGGTCTCGCTCTCCCCTGGTCAATGTGTGAACGGGCATGCTTTTCTGAGAGAAATGCTCATATAAGGAGTTCCACCATCGTCTACATCATTAGATCCACGATCGAAAAAAAAACAGCCGAAACTTGTACCAACCAGGAAGTACGATTTTCAGCACAGAAATTCTCTTTCATACATCCAAATTATAATTTTTTTATACTTTGGCCATGTTTAGCATGAGAATCCATCTCTTTAACACTGTGAACAACTTTGAGTATATGAAACAGCATTGTAGCCCCCTTTTAATTGTTTAGCAGTAAGTAATCAGACAGTGCTGCTTTTACGAAAAGGGTTTGCCGTTATGAATTATGATTCAGGGTGGTTTGTTGATCTTTTGGGTCAGACTGCTTACTCATCATCACAAGCAAACATGTTAGTTTTCAGTCAGGCTGAGTTGAGATCACCTCCTTCAGGCAATCTCGCACAGAGCCTTTTGGTGCAGACTCGAGTGCAAGTAAGCATTCATACATGCCAAACAAACTGAACTACGATGCCAGGTTGTAAAACAAACTCTCCAGCTGAACCAGGTGTGAAAATGCCATAGTGTTCCTAAAGCCTGGCTCTGAAAATGACAATGTAGAATGGATACAATTAAATTAATGTTTTACAGAATAATCGATTATAGGTCAAAACATTCTCAAAACTCAAGTATATGTTGTATTCTCAGCATTACCACAAAGGGTGCTATACTGGGAATGAGCATAATGACTTTATTCACAGTCACTTTTCTTTTCAGGTCAGCTACTGTCAAGATGGAGCAACAGTCAATATTTTTTATTAGATTTTTTATTATCACATTTTCAGTTTAAAGTATGCATGAAGTCAAATCTGTGTTCTACTACACTAAAAATTAACAAGGTTTTATTTTAGCAGTTGATTTTAGAGGTTCATGGCAATTCGACGACTGAATTCTAGCATTGGTAGTGTTCTGAATGTTAGAATTGTGCCTAATGAAAGAACATCATCATGTGGCTTATCATTAATAATGTTTTTAAGCACACTTTTGAATTGCTTAATTTTTCATAGTTAGTATTTTTGCATGAGTGACCAATTCTATTTAGAAATTAAGATAATTGCAAATGTACTTAGGAATGACTGCAGCTTTGCAAGATGGTCCTTATTTTAATTACTTTTCAGAAGGCGGATGGAACCCCATTATTTCTTAGAATTAAACAGGAACATTTTCTCGTTGACAGCAGCAAAGGCTTTAACTAATTATATCTATCTAATAATCACTTTCATTGTGAAAGTCATTTTTGGCTTTCAAAAACTCTGATAAAATGATTGGATTATTGATTGAGTGACAAGCAAAATCTAGCTACACTACAATTTGTCTACAAATATGTCAAAACATTCACAGAGATATAAATTAAGATGGCAATGGCCTCTGAGAGACCAAAAGAAAAGTAGCCTTCTTTAGGATTGCTTCCTCAGGGTCAATAAAATAAGAATATATGATATATGAGATTGAAATACTGTATCTTGTGGTGCCTTTTGTCTTCATGCTGTAATGATCCCCAAAATGGGCTAAAGACTGAGTGTTTAAAGTTTTAGTTACGATCATTTTAGATTGTGTTATGCTAACATCTTGTTTGAGTACAGCTATAACATTTCTCAAGTATTACATCCCAGATGTCTTTTTGATCTCTTTTTTTATCTCTTTATCTCTTTTTTTTATATCTTTTATAGCAAGACCGTTGACATACTGTTTACCGAAAGCATTCAGGTAGTCTGCAATACTACTTTATTGCAATGAAGCTAAACTTAAGACAGAACTATAGGGTTGTTAAGGTGCAAATTTCCCTCAATCCTTACTGAATCTGCCAAAGAGAATACCCACTGCAGCCAGTTTGATTCACAATTCAATTCCATCTTCGGCAGAAAAAAAGCCCAGAATAGACTAGGGGTTTCTTTAGGTGAGGAAGAATAAATCAAGAATTCAAGTCCGGGAGATAAGGAACGCAAATCGAAAAGACGGAGTGGTAGGAAAAGAAGCAGCGTGAGCTCATCTTGATTGAACACGGGCCTAATGGCCTGGACTCAATTGGACGAACAATCAGACAGATCTACCTTAATGTACACAGAGCCATCAATCTCTTTTTTTAACTAGATTACAGCACCCTTCAGGGTGGTCAGCAGGCAGGGGAGAGGACTGCTGCAGACCAAGCAGGACTTCCTGGCATCAATCTGTAGGATCAGCTATTGTCTAAATACAGCCCTCCCTGTTCGGCGACCCCTCTTTCTATTTCTAATCTACTCTGCAGTACGCCATGTCTCAACTAATGAAATGGCATTAACTTGGACTAGAGCCTATCACTAAAACCAAGCACTCACATTGATTCCATATTGACTAAATTTGTCCAGCACTCAGGAGAACCCGTGTATGGTGCCTGCATTTCTAATAGCTTCGCACTGGTTTTCAGATCTTTTATAAAAAAAAAAAAAGTAAACCCAGGGAGGTGTGTTTTAATGTGAAGTATTGACTAAATAATATTTTAAATGAACATAATTACTTTCAGATTGTTAGATAAAGATGTGCTTAAACTGCACTAAATAATCCTAGCGGTGTTTACCAAGGGAATAAATCAAAATATCTACCGGTTCATATTTAAGAGCCAATGAATGATCGCTGTAATTGAACAGAAGCAACACATTGGAGACATGGTGTCTGAGGTGCTGGTAGACTCTGACTCAGTCCATAAAAGAAGACCTATAAATTAAGATTCAATTTATTCTGGGTGGAATTTATTGCTTTGGTGATTTAGTGGAGCAACCTCGTTTAGGATGATCACATCAGAGGGCTTCTCAGTTTAATTAAATCTGAAGTAGGAGGGGGTATTAGTGCAAAAGTGTAAGCTGTCACCATGCACTGGGGTTTGGGAGAGGAAGAGGTGGAAGAAAGAATTAAACTTAAATCATATTTCAGATTACAAAAAAGATCTTGCTGATAATGTGTCTATATATAACCAACATTCGTCATGTCTTTCTGTTTCTATTTAAATCCTTGCTAGGTATATGGATCTTAAGCAGGGTTTATGCCATATTTAATATTTCATGAATGAAAAAGACTACAGGGTGTAGACACATTATGTTCAATACTGTCCTATACAAAATACTGTACTTTACTGTCTATAATGTACAGCACAGTCCATAAACATATGGTATAAAAGGCTAATAATAATATGTATCCTACATACCTGTAGTAATATGTAATACTATTTTTTATATATATAATTGGCATTCAGGTCCAAATACAGCACGTGGGGAAGTCGTGGCCTAATTGGTTAGAGAGTCGGACGCACAATCGAAAGGTTGTGAGTTCGAGTCTCGGGCTGGCATGAATTGTAGGTGTGGGGTGTGCATGTACAGTGCTCTCTCCACCTTCAATACCATGACTTAGGTGCCCTTGAGCAAGGCACTGAACCCCCAACTGCTCCCCGGGTGCCGCAGCATAAATGGCTGCCCACTGCTCTGGGTGTGTGTTCACAGTGTGTGTGTTATCACTGCTCTGTGTGTGTACACTTTGGATGGGTTAAAAGCAGAGCACGAATTCTGAGTATGGGTTACCATACTTGACTGTATGTCATGTCACTTTTTACTTTCACTTTTACACCATTCCCACTGAGCAATAGTCTTGTTTATCCAGTTGTGCAGAAAAAAATACATAAATGGAAATTCACACATAAAGTTAAACAAACAGAAGTGTTTGAATAGTATGTTGTACTGCCTCCATGATAAACACAAAAACTGAATATGGAATGTAATTAAGCACACAGCTTTAAACTGGACTAAACTGTAGTGTTAGCACTAGTGCACTATGTCTAATAATGCAATAATTAGAAAATACCAATGTTTTTATTCCATCAACCAACAATCATGATTCAGACACAAGCCTAACTGGTCTAGAACTGTTTATAGACTAGCACCTGCACTTCCTGCTCGAGATTTTACTGCACTTTGCTCCAGTACTTTAGCACTTTTACTGCCAGTTACAATTGCTTTTATTTTGGCACTCCATGTCCGATTTCAGAATTAGACTAACTACGCATTTGGATCATTTATTGAAGTCTCTTAATTAAAAATTATTTTCCTGCTGTTAATCAAATCCCATGTTGATTGTAATACATCCACAGGAAACGTCCTTTAATTTACCACGCAAGCTAAAATTAAAATTCTGCCACCTAAACAAAAGCTGTGGATGGCAAACTGCCCCCCTCCCCCTCGGCTCTCTCCCTCATTGCCTCATGTGCTATGTGTCTGTCTACTCTGCAGAGTACATCCAACTCGCCCCGAATACATGCTCACTGTCTGACGCCGTGACCTAACCAAACGTAACCCTAAGGGTCCTCGTTAAATACATCGCTTTAACTCAAACCGGGAACGATAGAAAACGTGTGACTACGTCGCTAATGTAAATGGCTAGCACATTAATAATAGTACGATATTTTTGCGCGCGTCTCTCACTGGACGTTTTCACGTCAGGTGGTGCTTTCCAAGTCATGAAGAGGTGAATCCCCCAGTCTACAGTTTTGGGAGCTACTTAAGCACCGGCGTTCAGGCGATTAACCGAGTCAGCGTGGGCTCTCTGTGGCGTTTTGAGTGTCAGTAACTAAACTGACATCTTCTTATCATGCCTGGCCAGAAATGAATCCTGATTCAGCGCTCGGCTCACACAGAATCGCGCGCAGAGAGAACTTTGCTTTGGAACTCCTGTGCGGTGGAAACGGAACGCGCAACGGCAGCGCGCGAAGGATCAACAACTTTCCTCAGAAGCAACGCTAACGTCCTTCCTATGTCGCTTCAAATCCTTCCATGTCACCAGTTATTGTTGCTTTAATTGGACGAGAATGTTTCAGAGACCGTGTCTGCTCATACTCGAGGAAAACATCGTTGGTAAGCCTTGAGAAGCGGATATTAAATGACTTTTATGCGCCTCAGACTCGCGTCCTCGTCAGGTGGACTGTGAAGAGACAGAAGAGGAATGTTTATCCGAAATTTATCGCCGTTTAGTTTGGGTTTTTTGCCGTTTTTGATAAGTCACTGTTTTCTCTCACTGTTTCTTCCGTTATTTCAGGTGAGTTGGACTGAGCAGTTCAGCCGATTATAATAATTCGGTTCAATAACTGAGCGTCGCGGATGCGCACGTGCATAACGGCCACTTTGTGATTCTCTACTGCGCTGAAATGTACGTTATGCATATATCTAGTTATTTAGATGTGTATTTATGTATTAGTATACATATGCACGGTCAAATACAGTTGGCAACAAATAAAACGTTTTTATATTATTTTGAGTTTAATCAGAATGTTTAGATTTAGATGGCAGTTTCGGAATATTAAAGTTTAATACACAAAGTAAAATATCCATGAATATTTATGTGTTATATTTTGACCTTGCACATCTAGTATTTCTACAATTGTAGTATTTAGAACTAGTCTAGTGTAATAGTATGCACTACGGTTTATTTAAGAGTTCCAGCATCAGCTGAAGTCATAGATACTGAACAGTGTTCAGTTCTGGAGACATTGCTTTTGGTCCTCTACTACTGTCCCCCGTGGCAACAGTGCTCACAAGACTAGGAGAAGTGTTTCCTGGATGGCCTATTAGGGGGTGGCAGTGTCAGGGTTCACCCCTCGTTACTCCCACTCTTTGGGGGTCCGTGGCACTGTGGTGTGGGTGGGTGCTCTCTTTGAGAGACCTCAGCCTCCACACACCCTTCAGTCTCCACTTTAGTGGGAGGGAGCTCCCATTCGCCAACATGCAGAGACAAAATACGAGAGAGTGCTTGTGTTGTTATGATGTTCTCTTCGTTGTAAATTCTAAGCGTTACTGCAAAAAATCTCATTTTACTATTGCAGTTTTTGCTGTGCTACACATGGCATGATGATGAAAGAGACAAGAGCTAAATCTCAGTTGTGCTCTGTTATTCTCCCTAGTTTGCGAGAGGGGAGCTCCAGAAATCATGCTCCCGAACCACAGTGGCACCGCTGGAAGCGAGCTGCCAGTTGCCATGCCAGTGTAGGCCCTACCCACCATTACCCCCTCCACCCCCTCCTCCACCACCCCCAAGGCTTCTGGCTCCAACTGGTGAGTAGTCCTACTCTCTAATGTCTCTGCAGTCTCACTTCATTGTTTTCAGTCACATGACTCGCAAAGCGACCCGGAGGGCTGAACATCCATAGAACTGCAGACCAGGCCTGACAATTTTCCATCTGTTTCATGCTACAAATATTTAGACCACCTCTCAAAAGAAGAAAAACAAAGGTATATGAACGAACTGCAAGGTTTAGGCACTTGATAACCATATACATTACCTACCATGGTATTTCAATCACCAAAACAGCAGGATATTCTAAAACGCTTATTAACATGGCTTAAAAGAGAATCAAAATCCTGTTCTCATTTACTCACACTCATGTCATTCAAAACCTGTATGACTGACTTTCTTCTGTTGGAAGAATGTTTGTAATGAAACAGTTTCGGTTATGACTGATTTGGCCATTGTATAAACAAAGCTGCTTGGTTTGGCAGTGTGTGAGGACCTTTTTTGCTCACTTTATTTTGCCTAGGTTTGCTAATGTGACCGCATCTTAAGACAGTGATATTAAAAAGTGATATTCAGTATAATTTTTTGTATAAGTCCTACTATATACATATGGGGCCCAATATGTGAATGCAATGTGCATGTTAAGCATTTTCTTTCTATAATGGTTTTCTATGGGAAAATGCTGAACATGAAACTTTATGTGTTGTTTCATATTCAGGGTCCATCTGCTTGCCTGTATATAGTATGTTTTATTAATAAGGAGTATATTAAGTTTGGTTCTCCAATATCACTGTCTTAAAGCCACATTCAATATTTTCTTTAAATGGTTTTCTATATTAAATTTGGCATGTTGCATTTATATTCTGGGTGCATCTGCTTTACTGTAAATAGTGGGCATCATCAATAACGTATGCTATTTAATATTACCCTCTTAGTACATTAGCAATTAGTACAAACTGGCTGGAAGCGGATTAAAGCCGTATTTTGCCCTCCAGGTGGGCATTCCCATAAGGCTGTGACGTCACGTGAAAACTATGAATAGCAGTTGGTTCATAACATTGCCAAATGTTGACCTCTGCAAATGTTTTAAATCAAACACAGTTTGTAAGCTCCAAAGCATTTTTTCTGCATCACCTAAGAGAGGTGTTACTGTACCTTTCTGTGCGTAAAATGTAAATCTTGCAATCTAGGATTTCCTCTAACAAGTGTGGTTTTATCTCAGTGTCATGTTGTCAGAATCTGCAGCGCGTTCAATCCCCCAAAATGAATGAATTGGCTGTGGCTGCATGCTTTTCCAGAAAGACAGGCGCGTTCATTTAATCCGATTTTATCGCTGTCGTTTTTTGAGGTAGCTTATAAGCAGTTTAATAGATTGCCCTCCTTGCTGAAACTATTTTCATTTCCTGACACCTCCTGTTTTGAGAAATGGACATGGTCGGAAACTATGTTGCTGTTCGCAATTGACACAAAGCTCAATCCCCTTCATTACAGGAGGTGGAAATTTTAGATTTGTTTTCAGGGATCCCTGTCAGGCGCTGAGGAAAGCCAGATCAATGAGGCCTCGGCATTGAAAGGGTTGTGAAACCAATCTGCCTCTGGAGTTTAGCCTTCTGCTTTAAGCTGAGTAATGTACTCTCACAACAACGGCAAGCTCTTGGGAAAAACATTTGTAAGATTTTATGACAAATACATTAGTATGTGCCTTGCATTAATACCTGCCTCGTGCATACATGCTTGCTACGTCTTCAGATATGAAGCAAACTAAATCAATACATTGCATGAACAGCCTAAGATGCTTTAATACAATTTTTTTATGCTGTGACATGAAATGTTTTGAGGGCGAAATGCAACATAGCTATTAACAATTGCGTGTGCGCTGAGGATTTAACTGTAAAAGGCGTTTTTTGATAAGTAACCAATTGAAGGCTTGCGACAGGCTTTGCCTTTAGGGGCAAAATGGCTTAAACATTAGCTTATTAAAATTATTCATGAGGAAGTAGCATTTAATGAGAACTCCCACACCTGTCATTACTGAAGCAGCGATAAAAGGTTTAAATTGAGGAATGTATTAGTTGCGAATTCAGAGGGACAGACTGCAAAAAGAAGAGCTACCGCCCCAAACCTAATAGTAGGATTAAAACACAAGTTTGACTTTGGCTAAATATCAGGAATATTCTGCTGGATAAACAGATTCATAAAGTACTAATTGACATTCAAACAAACTAAAAAAGACCAGATTCATACCAATAAAGCAATAAGATATTTTTAAACAGCTTTTTTTACACATCCTCTTCTCCAGCTTGTCCAGGCCAATTATTGTCCACAATGGATAATGTCATGCTGTACTGCTTTCTATTGTATTGTCTTTATTATAAACCACATTGGAGCAGACACATAAGTACTGATTGAACCCAGAATATTACCGAAGTGTACACGTTTTATCTCGAGATTAGTCTGAATCTATTTTTAGCAGAACTGCTGAGGATGTAGATGAGGGGAAGTAGATTAGATGGAATTGCTCCTGGGCTCTTGGAAAAGAACACACTCTTTTAAGCCCAAAAAGGGCATGCGTGGCTGACAGAAACACATGGCTAACTCTGCTAACCTCACAGAGGTGTTTAGAGACACTGGGATTGCTATTGTGACAGATTCTAGTAACCTAAAAGCACTGAGAGCCCATCTTCTCAGGCTTTTCCCTTAAGGTGTGAAGAATTTGATATTATGGTACTAACCGATGTGCCAATCAAAATGTTGTTTGCAGTGGCAGTAGAGGTTGCAAGAAGGAAAGTGGAATTTCCTCTATTTTTACATTACCCTTGTCATGATATAACACACACTTAAAGGTAATATGTATAACATTATTTTAAATTAAATTGAAAATATAAAATATGTCACTTAGTGTCTGCTATTTAGTGATTATTTGACAAAACATGAAAATAATCTTAATTTTGCTTTTCTTGCTTTTGTATCTAAAGACCCTTCAATCATATATCTAGTACATATCTTCAGATTAATGGTTTGTTTTGACTGTTTTTTTATAAGTAATAAAGCTACTCTACTCATAAACAATCATATATAGGCCTGCTTCACTGATCTAGTTGTTTTGTGGGACGTGATGTTATTCCTTAATCTAGGCATAAAGTTGCTGCCTAAAAACAACAGGATAATGCGTTGCTTTGAAATGGCAAGTACTTCTCTCCTCTTGTCAGGCGTTCTCCCTCCAGGCCTGTCGGCTTGACTCCCCCTCCTGACCATCAAAGTAAAGGAGAGGAAAAGCAAAGCTAATGTCTCCGTCCAGAGGGCTGTTTTGTCTTGCAAGTGTATCTGCCTGTTTATGCTAATTCAATGCATGTCAACATTAATTAAGTGTTTCAGCGTCTTAGAAAGTAATTAAGTGTAGCCAAATCAAAAACACATTGCGACACAAAACACAAATAAAGCGAAACAAATTTGTCTTTCCGTATCTTCCCATTAGGTGAAACCACGGCAGGTGACGGCACATTTCTGAGATACCAGGCAATGTTTTTGCTTGTACGGTGTGACCAATTGCAGAAAATGTTCCCTCTTATCACACTTCTGAATTATTCAAATATGTGCAAGTAGGATAGCTTGCTATAGGGAAATTGCTGTGTCAGAAGTGTAAAATTGTCCTGCACAGTGAGAAGGCAGTAAGTGGCTCTGCTTCTATAAAGTGCTACATTATATAACAGTGTATATGAAAATAGGATGATCGAGGATCTCACAGTTAAAGATCAGCACTAGGGATGTTCATTTTAACCGGTTATTTATTTTCAGTAATTCATCGAAATATTTAAAAATGTTTGCTGCATTTTTAAAATAGGCTATGCTACGCGTATTAGAAATTGTATTTTTTAGAGAGAAAAAAACACATCACGTAGCCTATTAATAAGTCGCAATTTATTATTTCATTCAGAAATAGGCCTAATGCAGACACAAAATGTTTACAAACATTATAATAAACACTGTACACATAACTATGCTATTTTAGTTCTCTTCATTCCATAACAAATAATTTCAATTAACAGTAGCCTATTTATGTCACGGAACGCACACAAACAGGTAGATCCAATAGCAGTGTTTTATTGGGGTAATCCAGAATCATAAATCAGTCAAGCAAAGGTCAAAATCCAGGTAAGCAGTCCAAAACAAGAAACGCGAACAAAAACCAGGGAACACAAAATAGCAGTGTTTTTTTTTCATGTTTGACTGACTGTATTTTATAAAAATAATAATGAACAGGCTGCATTGTCGAAATAGCAAATCTTAACTATATACGCGCATGCGATGCCAGCGCAATCATATATTTATAATATATAAAAATATATTTGAAAAGTTTGCCTTTATTTGGATACATTCACAATAAAACAAATCTTTGTGCATAAAATAAGCCTAAAGAAAAATAGGATGCCGCTTTCTGCCATCTGTTTCCTTTCATGCAGCACAAAAATGAAATGAATTAATCAGCAGGAAACAAATGTTAGTATTTTTAACGGGTCACAGACACTTATCCTTTCTAATTTAATTAAACTGTAATTTAATTTAATTAAACTGTAATAATGCACACTTATATGACTGTGACCATGCAATGCAAAGATGGTCACTCATAAATTAACAATTATAGTGTCTTGTTTTGTTCTATTTCTCAGTGAATCAGGTGAGGTGTGTGTATAGTATACACTGTTAAATTATCGATCAATTAATCGATTAATCGTTAACATTAATGCTGCAAAATGCGTCTATTGCAGCGGTACGCAGTCACCGGCCGACAGGATGTACAACAGCCAAAAAACAACACAAACATTTTTTATTAAAGGGATTTAAGTCTGAATAAAATGCTAGTTACAGGATTATAAAATGAATAAATGTGATTGTGATAATTTGATAAAATGAAGAGAGCTCGCTGTACATTTGAGATCATTTTTACTTTGTTGACTGTTTCCTATCCAGGGACGGAGACCGCTGAACGTGCCTCTTTAAATGGTTTCGTGGTGCTCATTGTTGTATTTTAAAACACAATTGCAATGTTTTCAACTGACATTATTGCATTTAAAATGAAATGATCCCAAACATAACTGTGGCGTGTGTGTCTGCGCTGCACAGTCAGTGAATCCATCGGTGCTGCTGCAGCAACGTCAAACATTTTTAACGTTAATTTGATCCTGCTGGATCCTGTTCTGGAAAATGTCAGAATTTGCCACAAATTAATAAGTCGTAGGAACGAATTAACAAGTTGTAGGATAGCCTTTCTGTCACGTCTCCCACAGCTCTGGAAAGCAGACAATATGAAACAACTATTTGGGGAAATGACTTACTACATTTATATTGCTTTCTATGTTGAACAACTTTGTGTTGTTGCTATTTTAATGTACTTCTAAAGTTTAAATCACATTAAAAACTTAATTTGTACATTATGAATGAATGATGATGCATTTATATACCGTTGCAGTCACTCACAGACACTCACACGTGTTTTGCTGCATTCAGCCCAAAATTAAATATAGGTTAATTGACCATTGATAGCTTGAATCGATTGCATCTCTTATTGACAATTAATTGATCATCGATTAATCGTTGACATTCCTCATTCTAATATATTTCCAAACACTGGAGGAAATTTAAAGCTACCTTGCCTCATACTAACAAGATCTTGTCTGCTGTCTGATGACTGGACTGTAGCACAGAAGGATGAGGGGTGTAACACCCAGTGACATTTTCGCTGACTGTGAAATTGAGAAATTCACCTGGCATAAAGTAGAGAGTCTGATGAATCAGGAGCCATTCACCTCGACTCACACACTCATGCATTCACCTTCCCCTGTGTCCAATGTGTTGGTGAGCCTATCTGCTAATGTTGCATGGATTGATCCTTCATGATCCAGTTTGTCTTATTTGAGAGGACATTGGTAATCGAGGAGCATTAGCAGATTGACAATCTCTGGCGGAAAGCCATGCAGTTGCTCTGTGCACATGACAGTACTGTAAGCCGCAAATAAGTTCAAGACCCTCAAATAATCTCAGATTGGAAGGGAGACCATAAAGCTTTTTTTATGCACTGCTGATTAAAACTTTCCAGTTTAGGTTAATTACATACTAGAGAGGTTGATCACGATTCTCATGATGCAGCACTTTGCATTTAGTTTGAATGTTTTATTTGTAGTGCTCCTTTTTCTGTATTTGAAAATGTAAAATAAATCATTACTATGCATTTCTTCACCTTTTAGTTTTTTTAGTTTGTTGCCAGCTAACTCATGATACAGTACACTTAATAATGCAGATGTGGACTGAAGGTCCAGGGGACGGACAGATGAAGGTTAACATCTGCAGTATAAAGATAGTAAGTAAAGTGCCAGGTAGGAGTAACATAATGGGCTTTTAAAACTGTCGCCATAAAAAATGCTGTCTGGGATGGGTGCATATCTCTGGAAATAAAACAAATTTCTGCCTTGGGGTGCGTTTCCCAAAAGCATCGTTAGCCAACTATGGTCGCAAGTTCCGTCATTACCAACATAGTTCAATGATTCGGTGTTTCCCGAAACCATAGTTCAAACGAACATTCGCAAACAGTGTTGCCGACTTACAGGGATGGAACTACAGCTCTTGATGACGGAGATGCGACCGTGTTTGGGAAACAGCTGTTGTTATCTAGTTTGTTTCAACAACAATGCATCGTACTATGGTGGTTAAACAGCATGTTACGTTGCTGTACGGGAAACACACCTCTCATTAGAATCAAAATTGTTAATGCTTGTACATTGTGTCATGTAGAGTTGTTTTGCCACATGTGAAAATAAGCCTATTTCAGGATACCATATGTTTGAAGATTTATTGTGTTTCTGGTCTGGCATACTTTACAAACAAATCTAAAACCAAACTGTTTGGTTATTATAATCGCTCATATGATATGTTCTAAATGCTTGTGAATGGTTCAGCTATGAATAATTTGTAATTATAAATCATAATGTTATAACGTGATCTTCCTGTCAAATGACAGACTTGTATCATAATGTATGGTGGATATTTCCTATCATTTAGTCTGCTTAAACTACACCCCTTTCTTACAATCATTTGCAAGCTTGTATTCTGATCTTCCTCTATTTGTGAGTGCAACAGTCAAAATCTAATCAACAACTGATTGATAGAACGAAGTCCCTGGTCATTTGGTTTTGTTTTTTAATTTCAAACGCAAGTAAAGATCTATAGCTACTTGCTTCTCATTGCGACATTAAATTGTAAAAAAGTAAATCAATAATTAAACTGAAATATTATACGAGAGAACTAAAAGCATGTCGGAGCCCAAATCACCAAGTACTGATAGAATGGAATTTGTTTTCTGAATTCAGGTGGGATTGGAATCTCTGTTACTATAAAGCAGGTTGGTCTGTTGTTTAAACGTGGGCTGTACATTTATTTATAAATGTTTGTATATAATTAAGAGAAGGAATTAAATTGTGACCTACTACTACATTGGCCTTTCTGAGCAGTTTCCGGGATCGGGCTCTCCTTATTGATTTAATTAGCTTTTTATGTTGGATGGGATGCCAGCAGGCAGTCGAACGACCAACTGTTATTTCACTCAGAATCTTGGCAAAAGGTCTAAATTCATAATGAAAGTGCACCAGGCTGCACAACAAGAAAATTAGCTTACGGTATTCACCAAAGGTCAAAATAAATTAGAAGAAATGTTATCAAAAATATCAACAGACATTCCTATCTGGGCGGGACTAGATTTCAGTGGTGTAGCATGAGCTTCATGGAACATTTAGCAGGCAAATTATGTAACAATATTTACATAAATCTCAAATCTCAGTCAGTGACTATCCTGAGTAGGAAAAGTATCTTGTATAATGAAAAGTTACCTTTTATATGTTTTGAAAATAAAAATAAAATCAAAGGAATTGTTGATAAAAGCATAGTGATTTGGTATATAGATGTTGATACATGAACAGAAGACACTGCAGAAGTCACACAATATTTTATTCTAGCTCGTGCTCTCCCTCTTGAGAATCCAGCCCAATGCTGCTGGCAAATGTCAGGAGTTGTGGTGGAATGTCAGCAGTCATGGTCTGGCTCCATCACATCCCCTCAACCGAATGGACAGGACGTGCTCGCAGGTCTGGCCCTGCAGCAGGCTCCTAACTTTAATTAAAAAGGGCTTTAGGATGTGTGCCAGAGACTTTGGAGAGTCGCCTTCATCGATCACCCTCAACGTCTCATCTAGTTTTCCACACCTCCACAGCTTTTGAATCATCTTTGTACTCACTTTTTATTTTTTTTATTTCAACACTCATCGTCAATGGACGATGGAATGATGTTTTTCCTGTTTGAGTATGACTAACTAGGTAGGATGAGGGAAGCAGCAGTTGCCTGCAGGCTTTGCACTGACCTTTGCCTGGATGCACTTTGTCATGAGTGTGGATGAGCCACCCACAGGGATGGAGGCTCACGATTGCTCCCTCCCTCCGCCTGCAGACTTTCCCGTTGTAGAAGGAGAGCGGAGGCCCTCTCTACCTGCGCTTGCGATCAAATGCAAGAGGTCTGTGGCTCAGGCGACAATGGATGTGAGTGGGGGCTTTCAGTTAAATCCTAGGAAATCCAGGTCTGCAGAATGAAGGTCTCAACATGCCTAATGTCATATAAATTTATGTGAAATCAACGCCAGTGGCTGCCACTTCTTGCTTGTGTAATATCGGATAACATTCAAGTATGAGGAAATCAGCAGATGGTACTGCAACTGAGAGAGTGAGAGTGAATAAAAGAATGATGAGCCCATACTCTGAGCATTAAGAATTAGTCTGGAGTAGAAAATTCCTAGTCAATTACTTAAAAGTCTCCGACTTTGCTTCTTCTGTGGCAGTCTACCAAAAAATGTGCAGAGCTCTACTCAAATGGAGTTATTGTTTGTTTTTTATATCTGGCAGCCTGTCAGTCATCTTATTTTAAAATCAGTTTTGCCCAGGCAATCCAGAGCCATGTAACTCCATTAAACAGGAGAGCAGGTACAAAAATAGCCTAATCTAATAGGCCTGGTTCGCTCTGCCTTCATAAGACTGAACCTCTGATTTCTGTCTGCTGCTTCTTTATCATAGACAGGAGACAATGCTGTTCATAGTGTACTAGTTACAGGTACTTGTATTAAACTTTTACATCCATGCTTTTAATTTTGGATATTATAAGCCATTTGTGTCCAGTGATTTCTACACTGGCCTTATTAGACTTCTCTGGCATCTAACTATCCAGCAAGTTAAACAATGATTAAAAAAAACCCAGCCAGAGACATCAAGTTGTTCCGGAAGTGTATGTGTGACGAGTGAGGCGGGGCCGTGGGAAAGGAGCGAGGCCGGTGGAGTAATTGGAAATGAACGACACCTGCGGCACTCAGTGGTCTCGAGTCCCACAGAGGAGCTCTGGAAGGATAAAAAGGAGGAGTTATGATAGTGAAGGCAGTCGTCCACGAGGGTCTGTCGTGCTGTTTTGTGTTTATTTTATCATAAAAGTTTTATTTAAATGTCCGCCGGTTCCCGCCTCCTCCTTCCCGTGATTATGAACGTTTTTACTTTATTACATTGGTGCCTAAACCCGGGAGGAAGGAGGGATGCGCTGCCGAAGATCCCTCGCCGCTGTGGTGAATCCGAGGGCCATCGAGCATGGTGGAGCAGTCTGCCGCCGTGGACGATCCAGGCGGTGGGGTGGAGTGAGTTGCCGGGGGGACGGACAAGCTTACTGATGGCCGCCTGAGACGTGGAGGGACGGCTGCCGTCCGTGAGGGTGTGGAGGTGTCGCTACCGTTTGCTAGGAGGCTGGAGCCTGCTGCCACCTCCATAATGGGGAGAAGCAGGGAACGGGGGACTCCTGCCGGCTGCCCGAAGCCAGAGGAGCTGGTTTTCAAAAGACAAGTTGCTGTCTAATATAACACCCAGCTTTTTGACTGTAGAGGAAGTAACAGTAAATCTGTCTAGTTGCAAACTGTAGTCTACTAGATTCTGTGTACTGTTTTTTGGTCCAATAAGTAATATCTCTGTCTTATTCGAATTTAATAGTAGGTGACATTTTGCTTGACTCCAAAAAAAGTATATTAGGCCAGTAAATGCAATTCCTAATGCATCATTTGTATTATCAATGTGAATATTAAAATCTTACATGATTAGCGGTTTATCAATGGTAACCAAAAGGTCTGAGAGAAAATCTGCTAATTTTTTTTAGGAATTCTGTACATGGTCCTGGTGGTCTATACAGAGTAGCCAGATACAATAGATTTATTTTGCATATCTGACAGTGTAACATTAAGCAGAAGTAATCCTAATGAGTTAAATCTGTATCCTGTTATTTGGGTTACATTGAGAATATCACTATACATTGTTGCAACACCTCCGCCACGACCAGTTTGGTGGAGTGGACTCATTTAGACCAATATAATCATTTGGTTTTAGCCAGGTTTCAGTCAAGCAGAGTACATCAAAAATATTATCTGTTATCATTTCATTTACAATAACTGCTTTGGGTGTGAATGATCTAATGGTTATGAGCCCAAACTTTAAAAATAGTTTTTTGTTCATTTATTTAAAATTTTTCTGGTTTAATCACGATAATATTTTTTCTAAATCTTACATTAAATGTATATTTTGAGCCCACTTTTCGGGGAACCGACAGATTGGACAGCGTGAGTACTTATATCATTTAAGCGGGTAGAACAAAAGTCATCATAGTAGTAATTTGAATTGGCTTACTAGTCATGTGGAGCGAAGTGTCCTGGAGATGTTGTCCGAAAGGAGTTCCACTCTGACTGCCAGGGTGCAGGCCATCACCGTGAAAAAGCCAAGGACGCTCCCAGAAAAGATTCCAATTATTAACAATAGCAGTTTCTGTTCTTTACACCATGACAATAACCATTTGTTTAAGGCAAAGCGTCTCATTCAGGCTCCTGAAGTCCCTCTTCAGTGTCTCCGTCTGCCGCAGCGTGGTGTCGTTAACCCCGGAGTGAAGCACGACCGCTCTGGGCCTCTTGTCGGCCTTCAGGATTGCGGATATCTGCGCAACATCGAGAACACGAGCACCAGGGAAACAGTGAGTGTGCACCTTATCTTCGGCTAGCGTAGCATGAACGTGTCGGTCGATGGAGTCTCCAATGATCACAGCGTCACAATCCATCTTACAGAGGGGAGCGAATCGGTTCCAGGAGAAGTCGTCGCCCGGGGCCTGGCTTGCGTCCTCCACTGTGGATGCACCCAGTGGTTTCCTGGCGCTGGAGTAAAGGACATCTCTGAAGATCGCGTCCTGGGTGCACCGGCCCTGTGCAGAGAAACACACAGAGTAGGAGTTATGGAAATGTTAGAAGCATGCGGCATACTTACACCAGTGAGCATCAGCACGGGAGGTTTCCAGAGTGGCTCTCCGCTCTCTCAGCTGGGCCTGCCTCACCTCCAGGTCGCAAATGTGTCCTCACCTGCACTCAAAGGTAGACATACATCTGCCATTAAAGCAAGTAACAGTGAGTAAAGCAATGGTAATGTGTGTGAATAGAGTATTAGCAATGCAAGTGGTATTAGCGGCAACCATGGCGATGCTAACGGGCTATAAGCTAAATAGCAGACTCGGGAAAACAAAATAAAACTAGTGATGACGGCGCTATGATTTGTTTTTGTTATAGAATACGAGAGGATATATTCACACATTATAGAAACGAAAAGGATGGTGTATAAAATAGATTTTTAAGATAAAATATAGTCGGTTCAAAAATTACGTGACGGAGCTCAAACTCAATACACACGGCAGCAACAAACAGGACGCGATGTACGCCATTGTTTCCTTAGACATTGTTTTTCCTAGCAGATTTCCTAGTGTCATGCTTTGTTTTCCAACTTGTGTTTCAAACTCCCTTCTTTCTTCTTCATAGCTTTTACAATCTAATAAAAGATGTTTTACTCTCTCTTGTGCGTTTCAGTGATTTGCAGTAATACTTGAACTTCCTGCTTCCTGAACTATGTGACTGCTTTTCAGAATTAAAGTCCTCACTTGAGTAGACATTTTCAAAATAGTAAATTTAAAGAAAATTCTAAATCAATTCAGTCCTGCACAGTTTCATTGTTTGATTGTTTTTATTTTATACCGTGGATTGACTTAATTTTGTAGCTCAAGGGATGCATTTGCAAGCATCTTCTTGAAGGTTAAAGGCATCATTAACCAGAAATGAAAACTCATTCTTGTGTTGTTTCCGGTCTTGTATTACTTACTATCTTCTTCAGAATAAGAGAGCAGGTATTTGGAAGAATTTTTTTATAGATATATAATGGTCAGATTGACTTTAATTTTCTCAGCAAAAATGTATCTTTTGTATCATTATGTGGATGAGTAAGTGATGACAGAATTTTCATCCTTTTAAGATTCTGAGCACCTCCTTTTGGATCACAGTGTCCCCTTTCCCATTGCGTGCTTCATACATTCCCTACAGATGCACAAGGGTCCAATTACTGAGTTCGCTCAAGCTAGACGCTCTTTGCCACTGGAGGTCATGTCTTTGGGGCAGCCATCATTTCTCTGTAAACACACACACAGCATGTGTTGGGCCATCTGAGACTAAGGAGTCTTCTGAGGACAGACCTTTCTTCAAGGCAGACAGTACACTCATTATCAAACATTAGTCATTTTGCTCTTTCTCTAAGTTATCAGACAGAGAGCATGAGCAGAAGACACAGAGAAGCCTCTACAAACAAACAAATTCTGTTGAAATAATAATCAGTCGGAAATGTACTTGCTGTATGGTGTCTTGATGTAAGCATTAAAGATGTGTAATCAACCAGTATACGTCCTCTTGTAGGTGTTTTTAAAAATGAACAAGTCTACTTTGATATTTAAATAAGGTCACTGAGGTGATCTTCGTTTAGACATGCTCCCTTGCCCTGAAGCTTTCTGCCTTCTCTAGAATGTATTTTGATTTCTGGTTGTGTCGTAGTTCATCAGTAAAGAATCTGACTTGGTAATCAATACAAGAGTTACCTTCTGCTTTGAATTATTTCCGCAGTTATACGTTTGCGTTTCTTCCGTCCATTCTAAATAGTGAGGCTTGGGTGCATCAATCAGGATGATAAACGGCAAGAGAGAAGCCCATATGAAGTTGCTGATGCATTGGTCTCGACCCAAGGGACAATTATTTAGTGATTTATACTCTGACGCTCCTGGCTAGTACCTCACTCCCTTTAATTAATGGGAGGTTTGTGAAAATAATGAGAAATAATAGAGAGCAATGTGTGTAGTATTTCTTCTGTGTAACAGAGTCACAGTGTTCCACTGCTTTTTTCCATTGGAATAATGCTGATTCTTGTGCTGGAGCCAGTGCTCAGCTGGTAAGAATGGGGAACCCAAAACTGACCCTCATTTTCACTAACCTTCTTAACTATGATCTACCACATCAAGTTTAATGTTTTATTTGGCGTATCTGTGATATCCAGCTGATTTTGATGCAATGGGTAAGAATATATGAGAGCAAAGTCTATACACACGTATAATAATATAAAAACCATTTAAAAGTTTGGAGGTCAGTAAGATTTTTTTCGTCTTTAAATAAATCTATGCTTTTCATCAGAGACCCATTTAATTAATCAAAGGTTGACAAACAAAGACTTGCATTGTATCAGAAATATTATATTTCAAATAGATGTTACGAATTTAATTTTTTTAATTTTTTAATTACTGAAAAATATTGATCATGGTTTCCACAAAAATACTAAGTAGCACAAGACTTTTCACCCTTGACAATGTTAAGACAAGTTTCTTGAGTACCAAATCAGTATATAAGAATGGTTACTAAGGAAATCACTTCGACTGGAGTAATGACTGCTAAAAATGTTACTTGTATAGAAGCTTACATTAAAAAATAGTAAAATAAAGTTATTTCACATTGTAACAATATTTTACAATATTACACAATTTTTATCAAACAAATGGCAGGCTTGATTACGCATAGAAGAGTTATTACAAAAACAGTATTTTAGCTGCTAATGTAAGCTGTTACATGAACAGAATTTGAGACTCACATTTATTAATAAATGTAGTTGCCAATCTCAAATACTGACTGTCAACAGGCAGAGTTTCAGAACAGATACATCTGAATCTGAGGCTCAATTCTCAAAGGTATTTTGAAAGAAAAGCAAACAGAATGAAAGACACAGTGAGGTATGCGATTATGGAAAGCAAGAAATGAAGATCTAGAGGAAGGGAGAGTGAGAGAGAAGAAGCAGTAGCCCTGTGTGCTCATGAGGGCAGTGAACTTGTTAATTAGCCTTCTCCTGTGCATTTTTATAAGTACCATTAAAACTGCTCACTAAAGCAAGGTGCCACTATTAGTTCCCATCCAGAGAAAACTCATCCAAACTTTAAAGTGGTGGGAAAGGTAGAGCAGCCTGAAGCACTAATATGTTTCTGGATGAGACGGCTGTGTAATGGTCCAAATAAAGCACCTCTCGGATATGGAATGATAAATGGAGTAGAGCAGAATGCTGCAGGCTTGTGATTGGGCATTGTACTGGTATAAGAGACCAGTATATGAGAGTGATAAAGGTACTGTTCTCTACATTAGGGACAGGTCCAACAACTGACTAACTAGTGAAGCTGTCTTTTCTAACTTAAAGGTGCTCTGTGAATTTGTATCTTAAAATGTATTTTTGCTACAGGCATCAAAGCACCACTTTTATGACAAATTTTATAACGCTTGTGATCTTGCCGTATAACAAGATTTCAGAAATACTTCATAAATTTTGGTCTATGTACACAGGTGTCTTTGGGCATCTGACTGTTTTGTGTTGAGTTTTTATTAATCTTTATTTTTTTGTCATGGGCATTTTAATTTTTCATTAGTGTAAGATAAAATGAGAACCCTGCATTCTGTTGTTCTTCATCTAGCTGTTTCAGGGCTTCCTTAAGACTCACTAGTAGTTGCAGTTTTGCACATCCCTATCCTGCATATCCTCTTTCTTCATTTATTGTTATTTGATCTGCAGTCTTTTTAACACTTTGTCTCTCTTCCAGTGGCTCCCTCCACGGTATCCCCCATAACACCATGGAGGAAAGAGATGGAGATCTTAGTACTGGGGACAGTAAGCTGTGCATCTGTGGTCTTCCTCCTCCTGACTGCCATCATTTGCTACAAGGCCATCAAGAGGTGATTTCAGTATTTTTCTATATTTTATGTATTTAATTTATGCATTTCATTCTGTCTCTTGTATTGGTTGATTTTACTTGTCTTCATTTTCAGAACCACATTTAAAATAGCAAAAACTGAAGTTAGTAAAATGTGAGAATTGTGTAATTTTTTAGCGTTTTACACTTTGATATACAGTATTGTTCAAAATAATAGCAGTACAATGTGACTAACCAGAATAATCAAGGTTTTTCGTATATTTTTTTATTGCTACGTGGCAAACAAGTTACCAGTAGGTTCAGTAGATTGTCAGAAAACAAATGAGACCCAGCATTCATGATATGCACGCTCTTAAGGCTGTGCAATTGGGCAATTAGTTGAATTAGTTGAAAGGGGTGTGTTCAAAAAAATAGCAGTGTGGCATTCAATCACTGAGGTCATCAATTTTGTGAAGAAACAGGTGTGAATCAGGTGGCCCCTATTTAAGGATGAAGCCAACACTTGTTGAACATGCATTTGAAACCTGAGGAAAATGGGTCGTTCAAGACATTGTTCAGAAGAACAGCGTACTTTGATTAAAAAGTTGATTAGAGAGGGGAAAACCTATAAAGAGGTGCAAAAAATGATAGGCTGTTCAGCTAAAATGATCTCCAATGCCTTAAAATGGAGAGCAAAACCAGAGAGACGTGGAAGAAAACGGAAGACAACCATCAAAATGGATAGAAGAATAACCAGAATGGCAAAGGCTCAGCCAATGATCACCTCCAGGATGATCAAAGACAGTCTGGAGTTACCTGTAAGTACTGTGACAGTTAGAAGACGTCTGTGTGAAGCTAATCTATTTTCAAGAATCCCCCGCAAAGTCCCTCTGTTAAAAAAAAGGCATGTGCAGAAGAGGTTACAATTTGCCAAAGAACACATCAACTGGCCTAAAGAGAAATGGAGAAACATTTTGTGGACTGATGAGAGTAAAATTGTTCTTTTTGGGTCCAAGGGCCACAGGCAGTTTGTGAGACGACCCCCAAACTCTGAATTCAAGCCACAGTACACAGTGAAGCATGGAGGTGCAAGCATCATGATATGGGCATGTTTCTCCTACTATGGTGTTGGGCCTATTTATCGCATACCAGGGATCATGGATCAGTTTGCATATGTTAAAATACTTGAAGAGGTCATGTTGCCCTATGCTGAAGAGGACATGCCCTTGAAATGGTTGTTTCAACAAGACAATGACCCAAAACACACTAGTAAACAGGCAAAGTCTTGGTTCCAAACCAACAAAATTAATGTTATGGAGTGGCCAGCCCAATCTCCAGACCTTAATCCAATTGAGAACTTGTGGGGTGATATCAAAAATGCTGTTTCTGAAGCAAAACCAAGAAATGTGAATGAATTGTGGAATGTTGTTAAAGAATCATGGAGTGGAATAACAGCTGAGAGGTGCCACAAGTTGGTTGACTCCATGCCACACAGATGTCAAGCAGTTTTAAAAAACTGTGGTCATACAACTAAATATTAGTTTAGTGATTCACAGGATTGCTAAATCCCAGAAAAAAAAATGTTTGTACAAAATAGTTTTGAGTTTGTACAGTCAAAGGTAGACACTGCTATTTTTTTGAACACACCCCTTTCAACTAATTGCCCAATTGCACAGCCTTAAGAGCGTGCATATCATGAATGCTGGGTCTTGTTTGTTTTCTGACAATCTACTGAACCTACTGGTAACTTGTTTGCCACGTAGCAATAAAAAATATACTAAAAACCTTGATTATTCTGGTTAGTCACATTGTACTGCTATTATTTTGAACAATACTGTAAATTTGGCCATGTAATATTAAATGGTCAGCATTTTGGGCATTAGAGGTACATTTTGGACATTGCCTTTGTTTATAATTCATTTATTTCTTGTGTGGAACAAGAGAAAATAATTTGAAGAAACCTTCAACTAGAGGAAAAAAAACCTTTTTTTAAATTATCGGTTATGTTCAAGAGAAGAAAGAAAATCATACAGGTTTGGAACTACATGAGGGTGAGTAAATTATGACAACATTTTCATTTCTGAGTGAGCTTTAGGTTGATGTTGACTTTTATTTTTAAAGCACCATACAAGCCTACAACTAAACAGAGAAAATTCCATTAGCGATTGTGTCAGTTTCATGCTTCTTTAATATAACAAGATGTCTTGACTGAAACATGAATTGACACAAGGCTGTCACCTTCCTACATTAGGAAAAACAATGACTATCATTTATGGTTACAAAAAAGAATGTGTTTTGCACTGATGGTGCAGTAGAAGACATAAGCCTTGCATGGTGTGCCAGCCTTAAGCTGCTCTTTTGGTTTGGTACCAGTGACATGCTGTCAAGGGCACAATTGTGAGGCCAGTCAAATCAGCTGCAGACAGGGAAATGCCCTCAGACAGTCCAAATCACTCACACAGCGAAAAAGGAAAGAGGCTCCTAGAATGTCTTTGATACATCCAGGGCTAAACTATGACAATTCATAGATTTAGCGGATGTATTGCTATTTTGCATTTTTCTGTATCTTGTTACTTTTATTTGTCTTCTAGGTAATCATAAAAGCTTTCAGCTGCCAGGTTGGAGTCAGTAATCATTTGTTTATTAAAGAAACAAACACTGACCTTAAATATATGCTATCACTATATTATTTTCTGCAGTAGCTTCATCCCTTTTATATTATTATTTATGAGCTATAGTGTTAACTCACATTTTTGGCTGCATTCCATTTTGTGGAAACGTGACCATGTTCTAAAATCCCATATAAAGCCAACACTGGCCATAAAGTGGGGTGACCATATGCACCGTTCATACGGGACACATCCCAGCCAGTATTTTAATATTGCCTAAAATATACAGGTTTTGGCTATTTGCACTGTGCAGGCTGATCGTTGTGTAACATTCAAGAGAGCTAGAAAGCGCAGAGCAGACTGCTCCTTATTTTTTTTTTCGGATTTGTGCGCAGCGACGCTTCAAGTCAATCGAACGAACAAACACGTGTGCATATTTGCATCGCTTTGATCGCGATCCCTCTATATCTCACCTTCTCACACGCAGCCCCACGATTTGTCGATTTTGTACAATACCTGCATGTTATTGGTCAAACTCCTCTGGATGTTTTAGGCATTATTAAAATCCTGGCTGGGACGTGTCCCGTATGAACGGCGCATATGGTCACCCTACCATAAAGAGAAGAACATTTTAGTCAAAAGAGAGCCACTGATATACCATTTTTATCTGTGATAGTACAGCATGTCACTGAAACTTTTGTCTCCTCCTCATATTTGTTTAAACCTTTCTGATTTTTGGGAGCTGATTGTGAAGAATACAAAAGATAAATTATTTGCAAAAGTGAATTCCCACTTGGCTTAGGATATATCACTAGATGCCTCATCCTTGCTGGTATCATCAGCTGGTGTCCAACCATCCTCAAGCATTTCAATCTTTAACCACAACACTCTAAATTGGTGGATCAACATAGGATGTATCATCAGGTTTCATCTATAAAGCATCTAATTATTCCCATGACAAAAAGGAAGGAAGAAATTATGCAATACATTTCTGCAATATTGTTAAGTAAAATTCACAAATGAAGAGTCAGCACACTGCAATTACCTGCAACCTTTTGTGCCTTATTACTTGTGATAAATGGTAACAGCATAATTAAAACATTAAAGACGCAGTTTCATTAATCATAGTTTTGTGAAAGGTGATTTATATCACAGTTGTTAAAACTGCATCCTAGCTGTATATTTTAGCATAACTGGAGTGTTTTATTGACTAATTGGCTTGCAGGACCAGAACTGATTGCCTCACCCTCCAAAAAACAGACTCCATGTGATAAGCATCAGTTGACTATATTTGGCCTGGTTTGTGTCATCCCGAAGCTACTCTCATTAAATTGAAACTATTCAGATTTTCCAGTGAAACTAGCGGAGGTGGATCCAATCTGTTAAAGTTAAAACATTCCAGTCTTCTGGAAATTAATCTTTTATTTATGAAAGCTGTGGAACATCCCCTCCTGGCTATTGAACGGGGACTTGTTATGAGCTCTGTTTTGGAATCATTTCACTTGGTGAATCCGTTTGTTACACATTGCCTCTTTTTAGCCTGAGAACTTGGTATAAGGAAGCCAACTCCCAAAGGAAAACCCAGCTGGCAGCTATTTCCCCACTAATGAGCTTGCCCAGTCTGCCAAAATGAAGATAGAGACATGTTTAATGCCTTCCTTTATATGCATGCGAACACATCATTTAGCTATGCCCAATGACCGATGCACCACAAATGGTGCTTCTTCAAACAGTTGCTAAAATGTCCCAGTGAAGGCTCTGATTATTACCCCAATCATTGCTTTATGGCTTCTGTATGCTGAAGCCTGGTGTGGCTCACTTATTGTAATGAGTTTAATGGAATTAGAGTCACTGGAGGGGAAAGCAAAAGCAGTTGAAAAGTTGCTCAGTGCATATAGTGAAGAAACGGTCTTAGAGGAGAGAAATGTGGTGCTTCGTGATTTTTGACCGCTGTAAACAAACGATAAAACATCCTGGTCATTGAACGGTAGTGTAATTATGATGACGAAGACTCTAAAGAAACACATTCAGAGCCCTCAGGATAAGATGGGCAAACATAACTTCAGTTTGTCTTTTTTCCCCACCCTCTTAGCTCTGCTGAACATGCAGCAGTTAAATGCTGTAATGCATAGTTAGTCAAAACATCCTATGCCTTTGTTGTGATTTCTAAAAGAGTACACCAGGTTTTCATAAATATGCTCTGGCTAAGCTCAGGCACTTAAACTTTAGAAGAAATGACAAGAATGTTTACAAGATGCCTAACTAACCTAAAATAATTGTTTAGTGAGGGATTGACAGTCAGATTGATGTTGATTGATATTTTAGTATCTTTAAGTATCTTTTAAATTTTGAAGACACAAACCAACTAATATCACAAACTCAACACACATTTGTACACATTTTAAAGGGATATTACAAAATAAATTGATAAATATTCCCCAAGAAAATATGCTATATTAAAAAGATTTTGATGGGATATTGGGGGGACACATGGGATTATGTTGTTTAATAAATTTGCCTGGTTTTGCCTCAGAACATATATATATATATAGCAGACGCTTTTATCCAAAGCGACTTACAGTGCATTCAGGCTATCAATTTTTACATATCATGTGTTCCCGGGGAATCGAGTCCCCAACCTGGGGAAGTCGTGGCCTAATGGTTAGAGGGTTGGACTCCCAATCGAAGGGTTGTGGGTTCTAGTCCTGGGCCGGCAGGAATTGTAGGTGTGGGGAGTGCATGTATAGTTCTCTCTCCACCTTCAATACCACGACTTAGGTGCCCTTGAGCAAGGCATCGAACCCCCAACTGCTCCCCGGGCACTGCAGCATAAATGGCTGCCCACTGCTCCGGGTGTGTGCTCACAGTGTGTGTGTGTGTGTGTGTGTTCACTGCTCTGTGTGTGTGCATTTTGGATGGGTTAAATGCAGAGCACAAATTCTGAGTATGGGTCACCATACTTGGCTGAATGTCACTTTGCTTGCTTGCTTGCTAACGCAGTGCTCTACCAGTTGAGCTACAGATATATATATATTTTTTATCAATTCTAAGTTTGTTTAATTGTTATACTGTGATAACACATATGTAAGGGAAACAGGTCAATTTAGCTCAAAGGGAATCATTTAAGATTTTAAAGGGAATTTGAACAGAATCACTGTTTCACGGCTGATCAAGCCCTGCGATTCACTGAATGAGCCATTTAACATCAAATTTGCAAAGAACGCTATAAGTGATGACTAAAAGCATGACTAGGAGCAAAAGCTAAATGCAGGTATGACTGATAGCAAAAGCTAAGAAGCAAAGCTAAAAGCTAAAAGCAAAATTTGATGGTGTCCTGAGTATTTAAACTGGCCTTTTGGCCAAACCTCAAATGTTGTCTTGACCAATTAGATCTTGTCTTTGCTCGGGTATCATAAATCATATATTATCTTATCAAGCATGTGGTCTGAATCTTCCCGCTCTTGCAGGGTATAATTTTGGACATGATTCCTATAACAAGAATATGATACATTTGACAAATAACTGATGGTCAGGAATGTTTCAAGCAAACAGATTCAAACACATACATACTAAACATGAATATGTATCCTTAAGCTATCCAATAGTTATTAAAAGACATACACAATAAGTGATTATAAACATGGTAGTCAAATGTGTGGGTTACATATAAATGAATATGGAGTAAGCAATGGACTGATATTCATTTATAAGTCTTTTTTAGTTCATTTTGGTTCATTTTTACATCTATAAAAGACAGTTCCTGTGCCATTCTCTGACATAAAGATGTTATGTGGAGACCAGAGGTTAAAAGGTCCCCTTACGAATTTCAGTGTGGTTCTGCTAGGTGGGGGGAAGTTAATCCAAGGATCTTGTTTCCGACTTGTGGCACTAGGAATTAGGTATGGGCGTTTTCCGCAAATATCACATTCGAATATTTGAGCTCACAAAAAACGAATATTCGAATATTCATTTATTTAAATTAAGTTTAATGAGACAGAAGTTATTTTTCAGCAACATTTATTGTTTCCGTCATTTTGAACAAGCTTACACACAATAAGCTTGAACATTACACATCGTGTTTTGTAGCTGAAAACCTTTAACAATGCGTGCAAACAAACAAAAGTACAGATTAAAAGCAAAAAAAAAAAGTGAACAAAGAAAAAACGTAAAGCAGCCTGCAGCCTACACTTAACTTTTAAACTTTTAAACTGTCAGCAAATCTTTTTTGCTTTTATTTTTATATTGTTTTACCTGTTCTTGTTAAGAAATACGGGCATGTGAACATGATCGGGGGAAAATCAACTCCTTAGTCTGTTAACAATAAGGCCGACTCACAAATAACGGTGTGCTAAGCGAATACGTTTTGTGAAACGCTTCGTGTTTTCATTTCACCACTGAATGGGATCCTCATCTGGTGGAATACATGGCTCCAGCAAGAACTGTTCCCCACTCGTCTCGGCTGGACTCTCTGTGATCATCTCTGAAAAACTGGCTCAGCCTTTTCCGACAAGTGGGCTTTCCGTCATCGTTGGTGGCGGCTGCATCCGCACCACTCGCATCAAGGAAAATGTTCTGATATTGTTCAAAAAAGTTTTTTTTTCTTGCTTCTCTCATGTTTTCATCGTGAAACCTGAGATGTTTGTGCCGAGGGTCTAGGGTGGACCGAGAAGAGGAGTTTTCACTGCATTCTCCAAGTTAGCGGTGTTTATTCGTTGCTTGAGGGATGCCGCAACAATGTTCTTTAATTCGGTCACTTTCTGTGATTATCCACGGCATATTTGAAGTACTGTAGAAGACCGCAGTTCTTAGGGGCCGTTCACATATCGTATCTATTTCGTTATTTCCAATTTATGCGCGCTCATAATAGAAGCGACGCCGTCGCGATTCGCACGTGGTGCGAAGCGCACGTTTTTTCCAGGCGCGTTCGCACCGCATCAAGTTAAAGACATCTCAACTTTTCAGAATGCCACAAGCGCACTGCGGGTCATGTGACAAGAACTAAACATTCAGCTTCATCCTTTCCCGTAACAGCATTGAAAGCTCAGCCAATATGAAGGAACAGCTGACCATAGCGGTATATGGATTGCCATTTTGAGATAAATTTAGTAGCAGGAGAGTTACTGCAAGCGATTTTTAGTGCTGCAAATCAATTTATCCTTTGCTGAAATTTCCGCGTCTTCATGGAGAGAGCGCGTCATTGTTGCTTAGCAACAGCAGATGCCCCAGAGGCGCAACTGCCCGAGCGCTTTGGAAAGAAGGAGAAAGCGGCACGCCTTGCGTTTTCTACGCGTTTTTAGGCGAGATTTGTGAACGGCCCCTAATTCATTTATTCATTATTATCGAATCTTTAATTTGTCTGGTTCGGGTCTGATATGCTACACATAGTTGATTATTATGATTAATGACATCTGGGGGGGGGGGGGGGTAATTAAATATTCTAGTTTATTACATAACAGTTGTACAGCATCATTTAACTTATACTTATCCTGCAGTCATATGGAAACAATCTCAGCAATCTTATTTTGAGAGAAAATGAATACATTCTGGTGCCTATTCCAAGGAGCCAGGTTATAAAATATTTAGCTTTACCTGTAATCTTTTGTGTAGCTCTCTGCCATGCGTGTACTACACATCATGTATTATTAAGGACCCAGGCCCACATTTGGAGGTGAGGGGTGTGTTTTTTTTATGTTTTGCAGTGATATTTCAGGCTTCTTTTCAATGAAAAATGACTAGCTGAACCACTGAGGATCCAACCCTGTGTTTACCAAACAAGAAACCTTGAGTGTTATATGAGTAAATGTAAACATGTAGACTGTTTATGTACATTCTAGGGATATGCCGGTATCAGATTTTCCTGTTGCGATTCATTGGTAATGCTTTTTGTCACGGTAATGGTATTATCATGGTATTACAATTTAGTTAAAAAAAAGTGGTCATCTAGAATAACAGGTTACATAACTTTGTCTTATGACAAAAATAACAGAACATTTAAATACAATAAAGCAATACAGAAAAATAGATAAAGTTAAACATTTTACACAGATTAAAGTGCAAAAGAACAATAAAGACCCATAGGTATCACTTTGCAATAAGATCTCTTTAGTTCACCTTAGTAAACACAATAGATCCATTATTGATATTCAGTGAAAGTTTGATCATTGCCCATTTGGTAACACAAACAGTACAAATAGCTTGTGAAAAAACACATTGTCTATATGACCCTTTCATGGAAGCAGAATATCGCTGTGGAGATATTGCTAAACTTGTATGTTTCATATTATCATCAGCACTTTTGCCGCCATCAGTGAGCGTGCACAGGGTTGCCAGATTGCACCAATTAAATAAAACACAGTGCAGAAAGTGTATCCTTAAAGGAGAAAAGCTCTGTTTTGGGGCCACAAGCATGAACGCTAGTGAAGACTTGCTAGTAATGCAAGATAAAAATGCCAAATTAAAAACATGTTTCAGGATAAATAGGGAGTTGGCCAATATTGTGATGATTATTTCTAATGAAATGAGAAAGGTGGATATTGTTATCGAGATTAAAATACGATTAATCGTGCAGCCCTAAGAGAACAGCTCATACAAGTTATCGCTTGTTTTTCTAACTTCAGCTGTTCTTTAGAACTTATCCTTCCTGATCAGCATTTATTTTAGCCCGAGAGACATTTTTGGCCCACATTTTCCCCTTAGGATTTATGTGTCGATCTCAGAGGAGAGGTCACACATGACTGAGGCAGCCAAACAGTGTGCTGAAATGTCTGGGGAATGGCCACGAGGACCTCTCAGGTGCTGCTGTCCATCAGTGAGAAAAGGTGGTAGAGAGCAGAAACAGAGCGAGAGAAAATGTGCAAGCGAGCAGGCTCAGTGCTGATTCAGGGGAAAGATAAAGGAGTTTTTGGCTTCCCGTCCTGGCACGTTACATAAGCTTAGTGCTGGAGTCCACAGAGAAATGGGCGACTGTCAGGGCATCTGCACACGGTGCAGTAGAGCAACACGACTCGAGGGACATTCGCACAACTGCTGAAGTCCATGAGCCTTTAGCAGGTTGGAGGGGGGACTGAAACAAGCTCTCAGTGGAAAACTACCGTTTAGCTGAAAAAGCATAGTTTTATGCAGTGGACTTCCAGACAGGATGTACGTGAATTGAGAAGACTGGGATAATGTGATCAATCCAAATGGCCTTCTTTGCTTAAATAATCTGACTATTCAGTATGGATTCTGCGGTTTCCATTTGTATCAAATTGTTCTTTATTTTGTCCAGCTGTTAAGCATCTCAAATAGACAAAGACCATTCCTTAAGTGACCCAGCCCTACAGTGCAGCTCTACAGCTCTTCTTTTATTTATAATATGCTTCTATAAACTTTGTGTTTAGTTAAGCTAATTATCTTTTATTTAATGTTATATTAAAGATAATGTAACTGTTATTTCTCCCTGTGTGTTGACTTCTGAAAGGAAGGATGTTCCCTTTACATTTTTTTTCTTGTTGTCCTCCTCCTTTCCCACTCCACCCCTCTAAAATCAGATGAGGCAGTCTTTTCCCTTGTGTAAATCATGCAAAGCAAGAGGATGTCTTTATAGGAAAGCCCTGCAGCCTGGGGCATCTTGTGACAGATGGCCCCTGCAGAGCTATGGGATTGTCTCATCAGTCCTGCCCAAGAGACAGAGACTGTGTTTATCACAACAGATGAGCGCTAGCTACCTCTGAACATTTAATCAATCTCGACAAGGAATTCAGTTGAAGGCATAGCTGTTTTTGTTGCTCAAGGTTTGAAATTCTAGGTCTTATTTAGAAGCTGAAGAACAGGAACAAAGTCTATACTCATAATAATATGCTATTTAATCAAACAACAGAAAAAAGGAAATATAATTTTGAGCGATGCACACAAAAATGAAATACCCTGTTATTTACTCACCTTCTTGTCATTTCAGACAATATATAGACTTTTTCTTCTGCAGGACACAAAAGAAGATATTTTGAAGAATTTTTCAACAGTTGTTTACTATGAAAGTCAACAAATTTGGACCATGTTTACTATGAGCTATACTTCGAAACAGTTATATACTGCCATTAGAGAAATAGTTAGAGATTGGCAAGATTTTTGTGTGTTTGTTTGTTAGCAAGGCTGCATTTATTTAATCAAAAATACAGTACATACATTAATAATGTGAACAATTATTGCAATTCGAAAACTGTTTTCTGTAGTATTTTAATGTAATATTTACAGCAGTCTTTACTCCAAAGTCTACAGTGTCACATGATATTTCAGAAATCATTCTAATAATCTGATTTGGTGCTCGAGTAACATTATTATAAATGTCAAAAAATCTTTGATATATATTAACGAGGTCCAAAAACATAAACATTTTACCATGTTTAAATGATGGATGTTGAAGCTGTAGCTTGGCTCCACACACCAATGACATTTCATATGGGTCAGCTAAAACAAATGCTCTTTATCTTATCCTGTCTGCAAAAGCAGCCTTCATTCAACAAGTTGCAATCTCATGTGTATTTCTCTGGAAGAAACGGGTCAATTTTAATGAGCTCAAGCCCTGTTTATGAAATTAGTCTTGTCCTCCAGACAGACCCCAGAGTGCTGCAGACAGTAGAGATGGGCTCTGTAAAGGTCAGGTTGTTTTCTTTCTCATGACCATTTATATTTTTCCTGACCCAATCATTAATGTGATGTGGAATCTCTCTTTCTGGTATTTACTGTTATTGTTGAAGCTTCTGGTGTGTTTACTGTAGAACTCAGTGACCACACACTTCTTATTCTTCTACTCTTATAAGTCAAATCCACATTTTTCTATTTCCACAAAATTCTAAGCCTTGAAGCCCAGACAACTCTGAGCTGAACAACTGCAACATTTGATAGAAATCAAAAAGGTCAAAAAAATAATGTGAGTGCTCTGTGTACTAAAGTTGCTCCTTGTATTTGTTTAACAAAAATAAATAAAAGGGTCTTTGAATACTGTGTGTACTCTGAAAGTATTTGATTTCAGCTGCAGTCAATGTCTTTTGCATAGAACATTACAAAATAAATTGTGTAAATTGGATTATTATATTATTTTGTACACTAAGTATATTTGTAAAATCTTTTTTGAAATCTGTTCAGAAAATTTGAGGTCATCATAGGGTGACCCAAACATTTGAATGGTTATGTATATATTGTAATTTTATATTCTATTGCTGTGCTGTTGAGCCATTCTCTAGTTATCAGTTTGATTTCCATGGTAACTGTCGTCTTGGTGGATTTCACTTAATTCGGATTTACTAAAAAAGGAAGCAGGCTAATGGTTTCTACGGAGGCATACTTCAGCACTTAGCCTTTGAGTTATATTAAGGCTGTCTTCAAATATTTATCAGGTATTGTTAAAAATCGATTTCACTATGGAGGTTCTGAATGGCATTTTTTACATAAACCAGGCGCTGAGCCCTATTGAACGAAAGTGTTGTTTTAGCAGTGACGTAGTAGTTTGGCATCAGGCTCCTCCATTAGCTTATTGAACATTGTTGATAACTGCTTTCAAGTGGCCCCTTTCTGTACAGCCTTACTTTGCAAAAGCTGAAGCATTACATATTCCCTAACTAATTCAAACTTTTACTGATATTCATTTTGGCATCTTACAAAATGTGTATGCCCAGCATCTATCTCTCAGCTCTCACCTCAGGCTCTCTATACCATTAAGTCAATATGTGACTGACATGATTTAACAAAATATCAACAGATTGGATCTGCGTGCTCCGCTGTTTGGGCAGCTCTGGATTTTAATGCAGTTATGAAGGCAATTGGCTGCAGTCAGATTGCATATTTCAAATCGTAATAAAGAACGGACAGGCCAGAGCGCATACCACAGCTTTTTAAGTCCAGCAGCCATTACGGCTTGCGGGAAGTCATTTAAACTGCGGAATAACTCACTTTGATGACCTGTGCTGCTGTTTATCAACCCAGACTTTGTTAGAGTCTCAAGGAGCATCTAAAACTGTTCACTGGGGCTTCCTGAAGCACTGATTGTAAGATAGAACAAATATGGTGCACAGGAAACAAGTACAATTTAGATTTAACCTGCTGTAAGTACTCTGTATTTTCCTTTCCTAGTTTTTCTGTTTGCCTTTGAGACATTGTATTTCTTTGAACTAAGCTCAAGCCTCTACAACCCGATCAATAGCATCCTCAGTCTGAACAAGAATAGTCGTTTGAAGCTTAATCTTTTTGTTCTCTTTTCCAGGAAACCCCTTCGAAAAGAAGAGAACGGCACAAGCCGAGGGGAGTATGCCATGAGCTCACGCTGTAAACAGCAGGTAGTGGAAACCAATAACACTGGAGTATAGTGGCCATGCTACAGCTGAACACTCTGTACCCTACAGCACCACCATCTCTGTTTGGGTTTATGAGATGGACGCAAGGTATATTATGAATTTAGGAATGGTAAACCTCATGGCTGCCCTTCTTGGGACATAAAATGGTTTAAAGAAAAGACAAAAGTGAATATGTAATGACTGATGTGTACAGGCAAGTATAAGCAGGTTTTTGAGGAGACATGGAAATTCTTAGCGATGTTGGCAGCTGCACGAGTATCACAAGACTCAACCTGGCGGCCCCCCGGGGCCCCTTTGAGGACAGTATACAACACCAACAATTAAATAAACGCATGCACTTTCTGTCGAATGCAATGATGTTTTAAAATTCCTGTCTTCTCTTGTCTTTATCTCTGTCTTTGCAGTGTTTCTCATTTAACATTAAGGGTCCTCTCACCTCATGTAGATTGTGTGAGTGTTTAATGGTTAAATGACTGCATTGGCCCCATTGTTTTGATACAATCAACAAAAGGGATCGGATGATCCTGTATTTTGTGCAGCAAAATATACAATGGAGAATAACAAGGGTTTTCCTTAATCACCCAGAAATTTATTGCGGTTTGTGTTACTATGCAATTGGAAAGGATTGAGTTCTTGAGGTGCATGTTTAGAATACAAAAAATACAAGGCTAGAGTTAGCATTGCTGATAATTAGCAGCTTGTAGTTTGATCGTAATATACATTTGCATTCAAATTTGTCTGATGGTGTAGCCCACATGTGAAAGATATCGAATTATAAATACAGTAAAAAACAACAACAGGCATGATGGACTAGTTTTAGGAAAGGATTGATGAATAATTTCATGTTTTGGCTGATAAATAGCTGATATTAAAATCTGTTCTATTTTGTCAAAAAATTAAATGCACCACAAACTGCAATGTCTGTATGCATAGACAACAGTATGTACAGTATGAAATATGGATAACTCTTTATTTTGAGATGAATAATTGATTGATTAGTTGAGATTTTAAAAATCATAACAGAGTATAGGAAAAGCACCCTTTAGGTATAGGAAAGCACCCTTTAGGAAACAGTGCTATTAAAGGGTAAATCATTGCCATGATGTTTTTAAGTTGGTTGTAGACAAAAGACATGACAAAACAAAGTGTTCACAATTGAATATCCATTATCTGCCAATAAATATCCAATATGTACACACATGCTTATTAAAAACTGACTCATGTTCTCTTATAAGAGATATGGTCCTGATATATGGTGCATCATTCTTTGACTAGTTTGGCTTTCTGTGTAACATTAATATGTACACAATATGATGGATGTGCAATATCGGTTTACCCTTTCACAATTAGTCATGATGTGTTCATGAAAGTGATCCATAATATTGCAATTCATAATATATATATATAAAAAAAAACAATGGGAAATATATAGATTTTACATTAGTCAGTCATTACATCAAATCAGTATGGTTAATACAGTAAAACAGAAAACAGTTATTTGGTTATTGATTCACATCAGCATTTGTTGTTCATCTCTTTGAAATCATTCTAGATTCACATCAAATCTCTTCTTGACCTTTTTTGGCAACTCATAAAAACTAGGATGTTACAAGCTTTTACAAAGATGGTTAAAGCTATTTTTAAACTCATTAATACTGTGATTTAAAAATGTATCAAGGTGATTCATCAAACAAGCTAAACTCTACATTTAGCTTGTATCACTTTAGATCCTCTCTATTGTTTCATTTATTTTCATTGGAACTGTATATTGAACGTGTCTAGATCCCCCCCCCCCCCCCCCCCACCTCTTTTTTATAAACAGGAGCTTGTTGTAGAAAACAGTGAGGCACTGCTCATGCATAGTAACACTGAACTATGAATCATACTGAGCAATGATGTTTACATAACATAAAAGCTTGTGTGAACAAATATCCCTCTTCATATTCTGTAAAACATCCTCACAAACTACTGTACAGTCATTCACTCGTTCAACAAGATACATGTGTATTATACTGTACATAATATACTGTATAAGGTACTCAGAAGTGTATTGCATGAATGTACATATCAATATTTGCCTTCTTGACAGTCTATTGTGTGTACAGAGTAAGAGAAAATGTTTATAGGGATAAGTATAAGTCGATGTGTCGTCAGAACAGATAAGTGTTATAGTTTGTCTGGAACAAGCCATTAATGTATATTTGAGTAATCAGAGGTTGTTGCACAATGTATGCATCACATACCAAAATGTAAAACTACTATATATTGTGCATTGAACTAATTTAATTGCAACTTGCTGACTTTTTTAGTTTTAAATAAAATTGTACTACTGAATCATATCTGGTGCCTTTTTATGTGCAAAAATCATTGGTCATCATTTAAATTTGCAGAGTAATTTAGTGGTTAGATTAGTGCACAGCTGTAAAAACTGTATATGTGCAGCTTTCTAATCAGAAAAATTGTCTATAAGTAGACTATAATATTTAAACACAGAATATGTTTATAAATCTGTTTTAATATGATTTCATTACTCTTGACACCTGATATCTTTAAGGCTTAGAAAGTTTTGCGCTTGTGTATGGTGAATAATTATATTCCATTAATTGCTATCTGAGATATAATTATCTCTACATAATTGTTGTACTAAAAATATCGTACCTAGCAACAACAAGGACTCATAAGACTAGTTTTAGAATACTCTCATTCTGTTGCATATATAAAAATTTGTTTTCTTTTAAAAGATGTATAATATTTATTTTGTTTAGTTTTTTTTTTTAACAAAGGTTAAGTAGAGACCGTAAAACCTCCATGTCAGGCAAGTAGGAGCATTGTGAAAGAGTTAAATTGGGAGAAATTGTGGGGAGAAAATGTTGTAATTTAGCCTCCGTCTGCTGACACACCTTGCTTGACAAGTAATTTAGAAAAGTGGAATATTAAGATGTCTTGAACCACAATGTAAACATATTTTCTCTGCTCAGCTAGATAAATGACCCCAGTGTAGATAAGGATGATAAATTGCTTGGAGAACCCGAAGGCCGAGCAGGCTGTCATTCAGTCACTTTCACATGAAAATGTTAATGCTTGACAATATTTACACTGTCAATTAGTCAGGGACCAGTGAGGCTTCACGTCAGTCAAAGTTATCTGTCTGTGTTGCTTCCTATTATTCAGACCAAGTGCTCTCATTATACATTGCTATTCTCTGAAATACATTTAAAGCACTGAAAATCACAAATTAAGTTGACATTGTTTTATATTAAAAAACATTTTAGGCTATTAGCAAAAATCTAAACACTGATTAGTTTCATAAGTAGTGGTCATTCAAATATTTTAAGATATTGTTCAGGTGATTTCTAAAGGATCATGTAACTCTGAGGACTGGAGTAAGTAGGACTAGCATCAGAAGTCATTTGAAATGTAATAATTTGTACTGTTTTACTGTATTTTTCTATCAAATGTATATATAAATAAATAAATATATATATATATCCACACACACTCACACTGAAACACACATATACGTTCATAAATGTGACCAAATACAATTGATCACATACAGTACAAGTGTGTGTGTGTGTGTGTGTGTGTGTGTGTGTTTCAGTGCAGGTATTCATGAAATTATCAACAAGCTTTCATGTGCAGCGCTCCTTTCCCTCCAGGCAGCCACACATCGGCCGCTGGCAGAATAAGGAATTGGTTCTCTCACCTCTTCTGCTCGAAAGCTTTCAAAGCTTCCTCATAATCTCCCTCTATAATAGGTGACCCAGTATTAATGTTTTATCAATGAGAAGGCACCCAGAACACTGAATCCATACGAAGATTGCTTAGGGGACATTACATGGCACAAACCCAAATCCCCAAGACCAGGGTCTTGAACTTAAGTAAACATGTTCAATTTTGGTTTAACACAAAAATACACAGGCCAATCTAGGTGCGTTACATGTTAATAAAGGAGGCATATCTAAATGAGAGAATCTAGGAGCTGTTCTCTAACTTCTCCATCAGACGTGCCATTTGAAGATAATGCAATGAGACGGCTGGGGCCATTTGGAGCACTGATGCGTCTCTTCTCCACCGAGACTTGACTTACACGGGAACAAAGCCAACCCGACAGCCTGTAAATCGCTCTGCTCAGCTCCTGCTCATGAGAGGAGAGAGAGAGAGAGAGAGAGAGAGAGAGAGAGGTCCACTTTTAGATGATGACAAAAATCTATAGATATATGACTCCATCACGACAGCCCTGTAATCAATTATTCTGCAGAGACATCACATCTAAATGATAGATCAATTTAAATGTAAACTTATATTTGTGTATGAAGGCTAAATAAGTAAACAACACTAAAGAAGCTTTGCTTTTCTGTCTGTCATTGCTGAGAGAGAAAGCCAGAGCTCTGACTGTGCATATTATATTGTCAGGATTTGTAGCACTCCATTCAGCCTAAGTTGGGACAATAACAAACTCGTGGCTCCCAAGCTGTGGCACAGCTGAAGCTAAGGCCTTTTGGGCCATATGGATCAAATGAAATGGACTGGAGAGGATAATCCTTCTGCTGTCCCCTATAAACAAAACCAGTGCGCCACCGATAATGTGGCTTCACCCATTTGCATCTCATTGGTTCAAGGATCAGAATCAACAACAACAACATCTGCGGAAAAAAAAATGCACATCTTTGTTGTACAAGCTGTTCATTGTAGAGATGTTTTCAGACTTGGTTCAAAACTGAGAAAGCTTGACATGATTGCTAGCAGTTATTGGCTTCAGTTCAGGCTTAATCCAGCCAACTATAGGATACATTACAATTAGTTCTATTTTTAAATGTAATGAACAAACAGCATTCCCAGGATAGAGCACTATAAGGGTGTGTTTTGCATTCTACCATGCTGTTTTGCATCGCTTTTCCATGTAAAAACAGAACAATTTGTCAAAAACACTGATTCAAGTCAAGCGTCCATTTACTTAACTGATTTGTTTAATAAGAAATCTCGTTTCAAAACTTAACAAGTGAGTCACTGAATCATTCACTCAAACTATTTGTTCAAAAACATGGTTTCATTCAGGAATGAAAAGCTGAGTAAAGTCCAGTTCACACCAAGAATGATAACTATAAAGATACTGTAACTGTAGAGATATTAGCATTCACACCAGCGAACGATAATGTATGTTTATTAAGTGCACACTCATCTGCCACTTTAAGTTCAAGCTTGTTATAGCAGGATGGATTCTGATTGGGTGTCAGTGTTACAGCTGTGGTGTGGACTCTGCTATTCTTAAATATTGAGAATGATTTACTTAACTGATTCATTAATGAGCTACTGAATCACTTATTCAAACGATTTGTTCAAAAACATGGTTTCATTTAGGAATGACCCAAATGAGCGAGTCATGCATTCGTTTACTTAACTGATTGGTTCATTAACACTGATTCATTTAAATGAACTAAACAAGTGAGTCACTGAATCACTGATTCAAAGAATTCATTCAGGAATGACAAAATAATTATGTGTGTTTTTCAGGGACACATCTGCATTGGCTTAGAGATATTTTCATTGGTGGACCAAAAAAATAAAAATAAATAAAAATGGCAATACTGACTTAAATGTAAAACACTCCATATACTCTTCTATTTTATTTAACTGCTGTATAACAGTTGGACAGCTGAAATGTTCTGCAGTGCAGCCCTGCGAAAATGTATGTTTTAAGTGGTTTAGCTTTAATTTTAATAGCAATGCATTAAATAAAAGCGCAGAGTCACACTCTGCAGTTTTGGATGTCTGGGGAGCAGTCAGCTCTTAAACGGCTCTGTAGTGTCAACCGGTGCCAGAGTATGATGGAGAGCTCTACAATGCTCCAGCCTTTTCTGCCAGCCCTTCTTGAAGATTTCTAGACACTCAAGAGTTTGCACAAAACAAATGGCCACTTACCCCTCTCCCCAGGCCCTTCTGACAGCGAGGTGTGTAATCAATGTTCAGTGTTGACCTTTTTTTAAGGCCATTCATCCACATAAATGCTGCAATGGAAAAACTGATGGAGATTTTTTTTTTTTTTTAAGCGCAAGACTGAGTGTTGTGGTTTGGCCCATCTCACACATTTTAATGATAGTGGACAGCTGAGGGATTGAGTGATTGCGGGTTGCTGGCCTCTGAGAAGGGGAGACAAGGTAAGCATAAAACATAGAAAACTCTTGCAACTCGGTGACAAAATCATCTGCGATTTGTGTTACTAATTTTCCTCTAGACTGAACTGACATTTGCATTTATTAATATACAAATAGTAATTACTTTAACATTATATAATGTTCATACATATATTTAAACAGTAATACTAAAGTATGAGTAAATGTATTAGCATATAATACAAACCTAATATTCTGAAGAGTTGTCTAAGAAAGCAGTGTCATTATGGTTATGATTTGTCTTTTTTAATATTTTGTTTCCATATTGAGTAAAACAAAGAGGTGTATTTCCACTCTATATGAATAATCAACACCAACTGTGTTTTATCTGGAATCTCTAGTGTCCTCAGTTTATTAGCTATGGAGTTGCATTGCCACCCTGTGGTTATTTTCTAAAGACATCAAATAATTTCCTGAGCCAAAAAGTGGGCCCAGTAGTACAAACAAATGAGCTAAAACAGAGGAAATTGTGCTTAGTAATCTATTTCTGATTCTGCAAAAATAATGACTCGGAAACCTAAACAGGCCTAAGTATATTATTAAAGTAGACTGTTATTAAGCCTGATCATGTGTGATTTAAACTGAATGATTTAAATTTTATCTAGGAATTTATTAATTATGGTGACTTACTGTAATACAAGATCAGATTAAAAAAGAGGAGTAAACGGATCAAAATAAACCACTTTTTTTTTCAGACAGTGCCTGAGGAAGAAAACATGAGCCAAAGCAACAAACACAGGAAAAGCCCCAGAGTTTGTTTTTCCGTTCTGCCCCCAGCTGGTGAGAACTCAGGCACACCACAGGTCCTTTCCTCCTCAGTGATGTGTATTGATTGCTAACCCTGAGAAATTCTATACCCTGCAAAGCCACCACATCCGCCAGCTCTGCAGAATTAGGGCCAATGTCACGTGAGCTTGAGTCTAATCTGGAAGATCTTGAAAGATGAAATCGAGAACCATTTAGAGTGGCCCTTTCTGACAGACAGAGTTGCCTTACTAACATTATTTTGTGTTGTAACACAAATGTATCACCTCATAATCCATTAAGAATGATGTAGCGCAGGGATTCTGTGCTACTAGTGCCACCTAGCGAAACTACAATAAAGCATGTTTTCAAACAACCTGTATTGTGCGTTATGGAAGAAACACACGATGCAGGTCATCAACGAACGAATGTATTATTATTAAAGGAAGATGCAACAAAATGATTGAAAGTACAATGTGTTTCTCCAGCAAATACACACAAATACAGGGCACCTTGAAGGAGTAAATAGGGAATAACAATATACAGATAAACAAATGTATGTACTACAGGTATTGAGTTTTGTAAACTAAGTATTTGTGTTAGATAAATAAGAATTTAAGTGTAAAAAATAGTGTTGTGTGATCCATGATTATTGTCAAGTTTTCATAAGATGAATTGCCTGAAGGAAAAATCTGTTCCTGTGCCTCACTTTTCAGGTGCGCAGTGCTCTGTAGCACTAAAGAGAGAATGTGCCGGATGTGAGGGCTCCAGAGGGATTTTGCCAGCCCTTTTGCTCAGTCTGGATAAGTACAGTTCTTGGAAAGTAGGGAGGTTGTACCAATGCGACAGACAGCATCCCAGACAGTTATAGAGGTACAGAGGACTTCATACAATAATAATATAATGTTCTCTATTATAGATCAGTGGTCAAACTACACACTGTCACATTCATACTTCTGTCGATGTTTGCTTTTTATTCAAGCCTTGAAAACCGTTGAAAGAGGACAGGTGTGGCGGTGCACCTTGCCAGAATTGAAGCAGAGCATAGTATTGGCTGGGAAAGGAGTGGACATACTGGGAATCTGGGCAATGCCATCAGTTCTGCTCTCAACAAGCAGTCTGACCATCTGGAAGGTGTCTTGTTCTGTCTGCCACCAGAACTGACCTGAAAAAGTGCAGATCGGGGTCAACACCCACCTTCAAGGGCATACAGACAGCTTCTCTCTTACTCTTACTGACAGCATTATCGCTAACAACATTATGTGAATGTTTGCAACTTGAGTTTTGAAGTTGAACTATATAACAGTATATTTTGAGTACCGTTGTGAGCAGCATTATTCAGTTAAATATTTTGCTTTATGGAACAGGAAGAAAAAGCTTTAACTTAAAGACCTACATTTGTTCAAAAAGTCTCAACTTTGAAATGAGTGAAGTGCAATAATAGTGCTATGAATTCCAATAGTAATGGCACGTTCAACCTCACCTAGAAAATAAAATCTGTATTTATTTGTGCACATGAAAACCATCAGTGTTTGGTGTCAAAGATGTGAAATCAGTTATGAAAGCAGCATTAACTAATTTAACTTTAATTTAATATCATGTTTTAACTAATAGTTTACTGTGGCATAGGCCTATTTCATCCTTTTTGCCTCTTGTGTTCCTGCACATGGGGCAAAATACATGAATCACAAGATCAGCAATACTAGATATCTAAACCCACATTTTGCCCAAAAAGGCTAAATAAATGAAACTCAAATAGTCAACATTTTATTGGTAGATTGATACCGACCATCTGGTCAGTAACTGGTTGGATGTTGTTTAAACATAAGAATTGTCACTGTAACTTGTAAAGCACTGACTGAATCAGTGAAATTCATTCCAATTAAAAATGAAATAATGAACAAACAATAAACAAACCATCAAAAAAACAAATACTAGAAGAAAATGTACATTTGACTAAGAAAATACGTAAAATAAAAATGCTAAGCTATACACGTAAGCATTAAAGGGTTAGTTCACGCAAAAAAAAATTACTTGTCTATCTTCTACTCACCCTCTAAGCATCCTAGGTGTATGTGACTTTCTTTTCTCAGAATAATCCAACCAAAGTTATACAAAAAAAAATTGTCCTTGCTTTTCCAAGCCTTTAAATGGGGGTAAGTGGGTGTTTGTTGTCAACAGTTTAGAAGACGTGAAATAAAGTGTGGCATTTGTAATAATACATTCCTCACACGATTCTGGGAACTGAATAAAAGCGTTTTTGTAATATGAATATCCAGATTTCAAACGTAATAAACACTTTTTTTCTAACATCTGCTGACACGGAAGATGGAAGATGTATGAGTTGCGTGTGCGCGCCTCTGGGAAATATTTATTCTAACCCCTGAGCTGTGTGAGGGATATTTTATTACAATCAAGCACAAACTTTATTTCATGTCTTCATGTTGACAAACAAACACCAGCTTACCCCCATTAAAAGGCTTGGAAGAGCAAGGACAATTACTAATATAACTCTGATTGGATTATTCTGAAAGAAGAAAGTCACACACAACTAGGATACTTCGAGGGTGAGTAGAAGATGGATGCATTTTCATTTTTCGGGTGAACTAATATTTCTTAATACTTTTAAGAAATATCTACTATACTGCAAAACGTATATATATATATATATATATATATATATATATATATATATATATATTACTGTTTTCTGTCACTTTCGGCTTTCATGCCATTTTAAAAAAAATTGCATATAGAGACAAAATAAAGTACTGTACATACCTACTAGATCTATCCAATACATGTTCCCTAAGTTCTGTTTATGCCTGATAATTACATATAAACATTATGGCATTTTATTAAACTATTAAGTAGTGCATATGTGCAAATACTGACTCAGAACAAAAGCCATTTATTCCATAATTTAAGCTCAGTGCAAGTTCTGCAAACAGATGAGTATGATTTTCTAATTGCATTGTTTTCTCCGTGTTCACTACGAGTCAACATTCAAAAGCAGGCTTAAAACTGTTCTTGCTCTCGTTCTTGATGATTTAGGAATTTGATCAGCCTTGGAGGAACTGGAAGCCTTTGAATCTTCTTCAGTCTCTTGATCCCGAGCAGCTTGCGGATTTTCAGTCTGCAGAGCTGCATGAGTGGGCGTGGAGGCGCTGCAATCAGAACCAGTGAATGAATACACAGGTGACTGAAATCATTTGCATATATGAATAATTTAAGTAAAAGCTATGGGTGCACAGACTCGCTTTCTCTTTGATGCACTGCCACTCGTAGTAACTGTCCAGATGTTCAGTGAGTCGTGCACAGAGTTTCACATGCCCAACATAGTCAAGCAGCACGTCTATAATCGGTCCTGCCCAGCGGGAGTAGTTTTCGGTGGAGATCATCTCACAGAACTAGTAAAAAGTGGTGGAAAAAGTGGCAATATACAATTCAGAAAAAAATATTACACTGTATGTAGAATTGGCTTCAGGCCACTCACCTGAACACAGGTCTTTTCTACAACATCATCTGAATCGTATCTCGGATTACGCCTAGTCTTTATGGGTGGATGAGGATTGCTGCCATAATTGCAATTGAAACATGACATGGCATCACAGCCATTATCCATTAGATACTTCAGTAAGGTCAGATACTTCATGCAGAACATAATACTTGCTGGAAAGGTAGTTGGATGAGTTGGGATGTAGGCATTGACATTAGCACCATGTTCCACCAGCAAAGTCACTGTCTGGATGCAACCCTGCCTCAGGGCCACCAGGAGCGGATTGAACGCGTCCAGGTTTGGATTAGCACCAGCCTTCAGGAGCATGGTGGTAGCATCGATGTTGTTATTCATGACGGCAAAGTATAGAGCTGTGCTGCGCCGATCTTCATACATCATAGAACGATCTTCAGACAGCGTGGCATTGACGTCAAAGCCGGCCTCGATTAGGGCTTCAAGAATATCGTTTCTGTTGCGCTCTGCTGCTAAATGGAGGGGACTGATACCTGTACGTCTCACTCTGGCCTTGCTTGTGGTAGGGATCAGCATGGATATGATACTGAAAATTAGAAGTTGTTTGTTCTTGAGTGATATCTCGCTAGTGTACACCTAAATACTCTTGAATGTCAGGTTAGAATTTCACTATTAGGGTGAAATGTCTATTATGAGATGAAATAATTATACCATAAAAAGACTAGTAATATATAGATATGTAAACCTTTGAAAAGTTTGTTTGTAGTGATTAGCAATAATTAAATTATAGAGGAACAGTTCTAGGGTTGGGAACCGAAATCTTTTGTGTAAAAAAAAAACAAAAAACAGAAGGGAGTGAGTAAGGTTTGGTGCCCAGGAGATGACATGGTTGGTTCACATGGTTTGCAAAGTTTAGTGCAAGTGTGAGTGCATAATATTCATTATTATTATTATTACTAGGTTGTATTTTATATTCATGTAGATACATTTTTTGCTTCGTTTCCATCTCTTTACGTTCTGAGCATTTTTGTAAATAATGGCCTACTGTAAATGCTTGACATGCAAATCAAGCTTTGATTATGCTGACGGTAAGTTTTTCTGGAATGCAGTTTAAATTGAACACATATTTCATTTTATATCGGCTAATTAATAGACCATAATTATAAATACTATAGTGTTTCCTTGAGGAATTAATCATTCATATAGTTTCATTTCTAAATGAAAACACAACACGCTCATCAAAAACAGCATAGTGTAGTCCATTTCCTAAACAAATAGGTTTTATGAGTTGTTTCTTTTCCGTGAATCAGAAACAAAATATGTATTCTGATTCCTTCTAATAAATGTAATAAATCAAACTTATACAGCTTACAGCTAACTGTGGATGAGTGTAGTCACAGTATGTATTTAAAGATACAGTACACCTTAAGTGTAGTTTTTAGATGTATTTTTTCTCACTTTATCAGGATAGGACAGTATTTAGACAGGAAGCAAAGTCTGTCAGCTGGGACTGGATCTTGGGACCCCTGAACTGCAACAGCGCTCATTTGTTCAAACAGTTAAACACACCTAATGCAATAATTGTTACACATATTTATTGCTTAACAATAATTAAAAAAAAAAATTTATGAGCTGTTAAGGAACTGAAAAAGTTAAAAGGAGCCGGAAGCCAGGATCATCAAATTCTTTACGATTCCCAACCCTAAACATGTCATGCTATCAAGAATTATGCTATGGGATGATTAGTTTTACTGTTAGGTGAGAAAAGACCCTACACGCAATAAACTAGAAGAGTTATGACATGTATGTCAGAAGAAAGAGCACTTATCTGAAATGGTATTTTGCAAACCATTTGCTCTTACTTGAGTTAGCTTGAGTTAAGGTTACAGGTTACAGGATTAGCACCCTCTTGCCACAGCACTGCTCTAAAGCACCCATTGAGACTTACTTAGTTGCCCTGACATTTTTGCAGCTATTCCCGAAAGTGAGGAGGTCTTTGCTGAAAATTAATGCAAGATTATGAGATGACTAAACCTTAACTCTTAACAACCAATGGCCTTCGCATATAAATAAACCGTGACCTGAAAAAAGTCCTCCCAAAGCAAATTCATTCATTCATACAAATTATTTATTTAGTGAATTCTGAATTCATACCTGTCATTGCCACGCTGGGCAGCAATGTGAATTGGCAACAGTCCTGTTTTGCCTGGCTTGTTGGCGTCTGCATTTTGAGATAGAAGAAACTCTACAATGCCCTCATGACCATTTTTACAGGCCTCATACAGCGCTGTGGCTCCATCCGCAGCCTGGCTGTTGAGATCTGCACCTGAATGAGGCGAGATGCATTACATGTCAGATGCATTTCATCACAAAGCAACAGTGGAAGAGAAACAAGAATAATGTTACCATTTTTTAAAAGCATGCGAAGTGCATCCACTTTTCCACTTTGGGCAGCAACAAAGATAGGAGTGATTCCGTACATGTTGGGTATGCTGACTTTGGCTCCGGCTTTCATCAGCATCTCACAGATTTCCACATTGTTCCTGCACACACTCTCATGGAGAGCGGTCCAGCCTTGAATACAGTTCTTATTCACAGAGGCGCCGTAATTCAGTAACATGGCAACCATCGCTGGGTTCTCCTTCTCACAAGCTACAGATATGTATAGAAATGCTAAGTTTTCCATAACACCAATGAAGGCCATATTAAAGGAAGAGCAGAACAACAAAAAAATCTTCTTTTTTTTGTGAAAAAATGATGTGGCTCTAGGCTGGTAATACAGGATTTTAAACTTCAAGATAGATAGATAGATAGATTATTGAATGTTTACTAATATGATATTACCTTTGTAAAGAGGAGTCTCCTTCTCCTTATTGGCAATATCAGGATCGGCTCCTTTCTCCAGAAGGCACTCCATACATGCAAGATGTTCCCTGGTCACCGCTATCATTAAAGCTGTCTGCTCTTTCAAAGTGCGCTGGTTGATCATCCCAGGTTGAGCTATAAGAATAGAATCCATGATCAAAGCCCGAACAATCTGATAGAGCTTGGCTAAATAAAGTTTAATGGAGTAATTCTCAATTGAGTGCACTCTACCTCTCAAAATAATTTTAATACATTGAGCTTGTCCATAATATGCCGCCTCATGCAAAGGAATCCATCCATCTTTATTTGGTTTAAGGAGGTTGCAGTCTGGTTGCTTAACCATCAGTCTCACTGATCCCACATCTCCTTCTGAAATTGCCTTAACAATAGGCTCAAGCTCCCTAAAGAAGAAACTTCTTTCGCTTTTATGCATTTAGTGCTGCAGATAAGATGTTCATTACCCCTCTCATATTCAGAAATGTTAAAACATATAACATATATTACCATTCGAAAGTTTGAGTTCTTATGCATCACAGCTTTTTTCAAAATTGATAATCAGAGAAGTTCCTTCGAGAAGCACATCAGCATATTAGAATAATTTCTGAAGTATTGCGTGACATTGAAGACTGGAGCAATGATGCTGGAAATTCAGCTTTGCCATCACAGGAATAAATTATATTTTAAAATATAAACAGTCCTTTTAAATTGTAACATTATTTCACAGTATTACCATTTTATGTATTTTTTATAAACAAATGCAGCCTTAGTGAGCATGACATTTATTTCAAAGACATTAAAAAAATCTTACTGATCTAAAGGTTTGAAATGGTAGTGTATATTTTTATGCATTTGGAGTACTGTATAATGACACTGAAACATACAGTATGGTCATATATAAAACATATTTAATTAATAGCTCTAGAGACTTAAAATATCTGATTAATCCTTTATATTTTTTATTATATCATAATCTATTTATGATAGTCTTTTCAAACACAACACACTTTTCTGACACATATGCTTACTAATGAGCACACATTGTCATGTAATTGTGTAATCACTCACTCTTCAGGCTCAGGGGCGACTTGCATACTCCCATCATATTTTCGGTAGGCCACCATTCGCTTGCCACAACCAGTCATAAAGTGACTTACTGAAATCACATCCTGTGTATTTATCGTTTCTCTGGACAAAAAAAAGCAAAGATTTGATATGAGTTAAATTAATGTTGCATTAGATCACTAGCACATTGCACAATCACTGGGCTGCCACTGAAAGGCAATGGGATCATTTTTTTTTACCTACACTATTTTCAAATTAAATTACTTACGTGATATGTTTGCAATTAAAAAAAATCTACCACTGGAAGAGTAGTTTTGAAGTCAGATTACAGGGGAAATTTGAACAAGTGGATTGAGGCACAGCAAAGGATAGCGTCTCTATTTTTATGCATGGTGGCATGTGAACTAGAACTGCGCTTGCTCCAATGTTGGCCTCTGAACGAAGAGGAACAGGTGTGAAGCAGTTGTGTCAGTCATCGGAGAAGATGCAGTAGACATCTGTAATTGATATTGTGACCCTCCTTGTGAGATGAATCAGCAAAAGGACATTTAATGTGGCAATAGGTTTGATAAGTTTCCTGTATTGCATAAATAATATAAACTAATTAGCTATTTAACAGACAAATTTATCTTGCTGTTTAAGTTTGATGTTTGCTGTATAAGAAAATAAACATGTTGAATATGCTCAGTAAAGGTCAGTGTGAGTATGATGTATTAAGCACTGCTTATTTTATACTCACAGTGAGAGTTTGATTTATGACGGCACTTCATTTCAGGTTGAATGAAGCACATCAAACTGTACCTGGGTGGATTGGCAGGACACGCAGCTGGTTCTGTCTGCTGTTGGGGACGATGTGATGGTGGAGCTCGGCGTGGGCTTGCTGGCCTGTTTAGAACAGGGCTCTTTGAGTTTTCAGTGCCTGGCCCAGAGTTCTGGGCATCAGCGATGCTTCGCTCGATTGCCAGCTGCATGAGCTCATCATCAGACAGGTTGCTATAGAGACTGTAGTCAGCAAATTCCAGGTTGGAGCCTGTGGCACCCGGCATGGACACATGGCCGGCTGCCATGATAGATCCTGGGACAATCAAAACTTTCATTACTTAATCAAACTACTGGACTAACATCTGTTTGCGTGCATACTTATCACAGAAAGCTGTTATTGGGAATTTCATTAGCTTGCTTGATTAGAACAGACAACTCAATTATTTAATGGTAAATCTGACAGATTTTTTGATTTCATGTTTTTGAAATAAAGTGTCATATGTTCACTGAGGCTGCATTTATTTGATTAATAATACAGTTAAAAAATGTGATTTTGTAAAATATATCTACAAATCAAAATAACTTTTTTTCTATTAAAATGTAATCATTTCTTAAGTCTCACACTAGTATACATACACAAACAGTCCATTCAGAAAGTATTCAGACCCCCTTCACTTTTTTTTTCTATTTTGTTGTTTCAGCCTGATACTACAAGTGTTTAAATACATTTTCTTCCTCGTTAATCTATACTCCATACAGACAGTGAAAACAGAATTTTAGCAAAGTAAATGTATTAAAAATAAATATCAAATTTACTATTTGCTATGTTTCTGTGTGATGTTCAATAGGGTAATATCCTTGCTTTCTATGGAGAGTCAGAGAGCACTCAGATTCCATCAAAATTGTGTTCTGAGGATGATTGAAAGTCTTATGGGTTTGGAACAACATGAGGGTGAGTAATTAATGACAACATTTTCATTTTTGGGTGAACTATCTCTTTAAAGACCGATATTATTCAAAGTTCATACAATCCTCATCAACAGTGACATTTGAAGGGGTCATATGATGCAATTTAAATGTTTCCTTTCTCTTTTGAGTGTTACAAGCTCTTGGTGCATAAAGAAGATTCTAAAACGCCCCCACATGTCTACAGTACATCACAATGTGGTAAGATTTGCATAACGCCAACCAAATGTTTACGCAAAGAAAGAAGGTGTAGCTTTTATTCTCGCTGTTGCTGCCAGCACAATGTTGTGGAGAAGCTGTGTGTTTCGTTGTGAAAGCGAAACTACTTTGTTTGGTTCTTCCAAAAAAGGACACAACTAGAAATCAGTGGTTAAGTTGTATTTACAACACTGTTCTGATACAGTTCAACTCAAATATCCAGATGTGTGCAATGCATTTTTACAGAAGATAAGGACTATTTCCTGTGAGAGTATAACAAAACTGTCTCTTTCTATAAAGTGGGGCAGTTTCAACTTTGCAAGGACAGTCTGGCACTTCTGACTCACAACCTGCAAGTAGTACGTTAACATATATAAAGGATTTGCCACTGATGATTCAGATGCGGGTTTTGAGCCGTGTGTAGAGTAGAGCTTGTTGTTTGTAATTTCTCTGATGCAGATATGGATTTATGTTAATGCGGCACAATACACAACATTTAAAAAGACAGAAGTAATTATGTCTCCACTGGATGCAACAAATGCCTCATATGTAATGGGTATTATTGTTTTTGTCTTGTATCTCCGGGACACATGCCACCACAGTATGGTGAGGGGCGTAACATTTCCGTCACACGCTTGAGGCATTCGGCCAATTACAATGCACTAGATAGCTGGCCAATCAGCGCACACCTCGCTTTTCAGAATGGTGAGCTTTGTAAAAATTTACGTGTTTCAGAAACGCAGGGCATAGGGGAGAAACAATAATGTACAGCATGTAGAAAATAATGCATAAACGCATTTCATTACACGAACCACACAAAATAATGTTCTTTTTTGCAATGTCATATGATCCCTTAAAAACATGTTTTAGGCTTAATATCAAGGAATGTGCATTCTTCACAAGTAGTACTCCAAATAAGTTTAATTATAATTTTAGCGATATTTTGAGCGATATGTCAGTTAATATGTCAAAAGTCTTTAACTGTACTTTGTATGAAATAAATGTATTTTAAACATAGATATATTGTACAAATAATTTTTTTTTTTTTTTTTTTATTGTTTTGTGTTTTAGTTTTAATTGCTTTGTGTGTGTGTGTATTTTCAAGCCTCATTGAGAAAAGGTTGACATAAAATGCAGAAAATAACTGAACAGTCAGTCACAGGAAATTTATAATTTATAAGTTTGCAAATACATACATTTACCCTTAAAGAGATAGTTCACCAGAACTAAAAACGTTTAGACAAGAATAATTGCGCCTCAAAATAAGTTTTTTTTAAACAATGTTGGTAACCATTGACTCCCATTGTATGGACAGAAAAATAAAACCAAAATAAATAAAAAACATTCAAGACATTTCTCAAAATATCTTTTCATAGTAGAAAGTCACTGGTTTTGAACGACATGAGGGTGAGTTAATTATGACAAAGTATTTTTAGCATTCAAAAAATAAATCGTACAATTAAAACTTTTGAAATAGCAGGTAAATGTGAATTTAAAATAAAAGATCATTTGAATTAAGCTAAAGAGTGTGATTCATTACCCCTGCTTAAAAAATAATGATCCTTCTCAACATTTTTACAATATTAGGGCACCACTATATAATGCACCTTCATCCAAAACACACAAACACAAGCCAGAACAAACACCAAAAAACAAGCTACTTACCACTTCAAAATGTTTTACTTTCCTTTTCCCTTCTTTAACTACGTGTCAGATTTCCAAACAGGAAAGTTTGTATTGTTTATCCCAATGTCTAGTGGCACACTTGACGCTTGCACAGGGACCGGTTTGGCTCTCTGCAAATAGAGGCCTTTAACTGTCACCCCACACCCGACTGTTTAGAGTGCATTCTGAGTACACGTGATACACAGTATGCCAAGATCTGCCTCTTAGCTATTGCTGTTCTTGAGGGGTTGCAGACCTGGTGTAGATTACATTAAGAAATCTTTGGGCTCTAGTGCAATGAATTGTGCTTCGAGAAAAAATATTAGCTGAAAATATCCAATACAGATGATTTATTCATAGATTTATACAGATAATTAAAAAATAATTTAAGCGTGTAGTATGTATCTGTAAATAATAGTTCGACTTCCCTCCATACATTGGCTTTGTTAAGTCAGGCCGTTAGTGCCTAACTGGGTTAAATTGTTTAGCTGTTTTTGCTGTGTCAGGTTACAGGTGTGTCAAGGCTACGAGACAAACACTACATAGGATAGCATTGTGTGAATGCTTTATTCCTTATTTATAGATGAAGCTGTTACGTTAAGGTCAAGTGGACATATCAAGGTTATAAACTCATTTCGTACTCTGTTTGGGCTGATGCAACTGTGATCCACTTTTAGTTGTCATTGTGTATAATGGATGAATAATTTGACAAAGGTTATCAAATAAGCAAGAGGGTTGTTTGTGTAACACACAAGTTTAGTCTGCAGATTTGCACCTTCACATTTGTGTGAGCTTGTTTCATCATAAGGTCTTCTGAGGGTCAGAAAGAAGACACCTCAGTATTTGTACAGACACCAGTGGCATTTTAATGTTCTGACTATAAAAATCTCGATTCTGCTTGACATTTGTAAACAATTTTGTTGAGTCAAGTAACCTTTATTTATATAGTGCTTTTAACAATACAGATTCTAAGCAGCTTTACAGAATTAAATAGTAAAAAAGGGAACAAATCGTGCCCTAATGGTTGTGTGTTTGAGTCTTGGGCCGGCAGGAATTGTAGGTGGGTGGAATGAATGCACAGTGCTCTCTTCACCCTCAATACTATGACTGAGGTGACCTTGGTCATACTTCCCAGTTCAAGAACTCTAGCTACTGCATTTTGGACCTGCTGGAGTTTGTTTACTAAGCATGCAGAACAACCACCCAATAAACTATTACAATAGTCTAACCTTCAGGTCATGCCTGCATGAATTAACATTTCTGCATTTGACATTAGTTAAATAATTTTGACATAGGTCGTAATTTTGATACATTTTTGAGATGGAAAAATGTCATTTTACAAATGCTAGAAACGTGGCATTTAAAGTAGAGAATGTTATCAAATAGCACACCTAGGTTACTAACTTATGGCGAAGAATTGACAGAGCAGCCATAAAGTGTTAGACAGTGATATACTGTAGGTTATTACATATGGAGGTTTTAGGTCCAATAATTAACACCTCTGGATTTTTTTTTCCAGAATTAAGCAGTTAGAAACTATTCATCATCCAGTTTTTTATATCGACTATGCATTCCTTTAGTTTTTCAAATTGATATGTTTCGCCGGGCCACAAAGAAATATAGAGCTGAGTATCATCAGCATAACAGTGAAAGCTACTTTAATACTGTGTTTCCTGATGATATTTCCCAAGGGTAACATGTAAAGCATTAAAAGTAATGGCCCTAGTACTGAGCCTTGTGGTACTCCATTCTGCACTTGTGATCGATATGATACCTCTTCATTCACTGCTACGAATTGATGGTGGTCAGATAAGTACGGTTTGAACCCTGCTAATGCACTTCCATTACTGCCAACAAAGTTTTCTAGTCTATTCAAGATAATGTTGTGGTCAATAGTGTCGAACGCAGTGCTAAGATCCAGTAGCACTAATAGATAGATAAAACTATGATCAGATGATAAGAGCAGGAACTCTCTGAAATCCACACAGATACCATTTTGATATTGAGGATATTACCTTTTCTAGTATCTTTGACAGAAAAGGAAGATTTGAGATTGATCTGTATAATTAACTAGTTCTTTGGGGTCAAGTTGTGTTTTTATGAGAGGCTTAATAACAGCCAGTTTGAAGGTTTTGGGGACATATCCTATTGACAATGATGAATTAATAATAGTCAGAAGAGGATCTATGACTCGTGATGGTTTAGATGATCCTCTAGTGGAGACTGAGTGGATTTGTTTCTCAGGGTATCTGAGATGTGATACTGTGGCTGACGGCTACATGCTTACAATTTAATCTCTAATAGTAACGATCTTGGAATTAAAGTAGTTTTGCAACACTTGCTGATGCTTTATTTTTCATTTATTTAGCCAATGTATTGAATTGAAAAGTAATCTGATCTAGCAGTTTTAATGCTTTTCTGTAAGATAAGATAGATGGTTTTGCTTGTTTAGCACTAGCGTTAATTACATAATGTTTAAGATTATTTATTATTTATTATGGCCAGTATTTGGTACTCTCGTGAATGCGTGTTGAAGACTCAAACGGAAGAGAAAAAATTGTTAATTGTTTCCATGCATTGAACGTGCCAGTTGCAGTGCTGATTATGCAAGGTCAGAAAGCTCTCAGATTTATTCAAAAATATAATTTTTTTTTTAAAAAGGACAAGATTACAAGTTCAGAGCAAGAATGGTTGCAAAGGTTATGTTTAAATGTGTTTGGCTTATTGGTAATTATAGAGCTTATCTAATCCACAGTTACCTTTATGCACATCATATAGTAGTCTGAGATTCTAATGAACCTGTCAGCATCTGTTAACATTGGCCAGCACTTGTTTTCAATGACTGAACATGTTAAATCAGTGTTTGTTGGGTCTTGGATGTCTGAGAAGTGACACACTTGTCTGGGTCTGTCGCCGCACTGTGAATTGGCCTGAAGTTTTACTGCAGCTGGTTCACTTTACCTTTGTTTTTATGTAGTTTATAAAAACTTGTGATTTTGACGACCAGCTCAAACTCATCTGTCACGCAGCAATGATAGTTCAACAAACATAAACAAAACTGTGCAGATGCGAGAGTTTTATTTCACTGCAAGTTCACAGAGACAGTCTCAAGCCCATAGAAAACACCACAAATTTACAATAATACTGCAGGATTTACAGAAAACTCTAAGCTTAAATTCTGCTTGGAATCTAAAAAGTTAAATCACTGTTAACTAATTTACAATTCTAATTATGTGTACAGGACATCTTCATTATGCTAAGCTCTAATTTTACTCAGGAATCACTTAACTAATTTACAAGTGCAGTTTGTCTTCATGATATTATAAATTCATATTAGGTGTTTAATGCATAGTGACTTATAGTCACATAATAAAAAGCCTTAGTGTGCAACTAAATGTACTTTTTAGTTATGCACCTATGTAAATACATTTACATATTTCAAAACTGAAAGCCATGCTGGAGTTACTTGTGTGCTTGTTCTGATATTTTATACTCTATGTATACTATATACATTTGAATATTATTTTATTTACATTGAAAATAATTACCCATACGAACAGAAAATAATTATGCTAAATGACTGTCAGATCTCAAGCTTTTAAATGTAAAATTAATGACACAATGCCTGTCACAAAAGGATTTAAAGCAGCATGTTCTGTAAACAATTAAGTATTGCTTGCTGTTCATCACGGTATATTTTCAAATGATTCCCGTTCATAACTCAAAAATTTGAGCAGTCTCCCTGGTAGAGGAAGAGCACTGATTTGCCATAGTCTGTGAATGCCCAGTCGTTGACGAATCTTGAGTCTGCACAGATGCATCAGAGTGCAAGGAAGAACTGATAAAGAGAGTGTTTGGGTTTCAGTTTAGTTCCATTCATTTGTAAAAAAAAATAATTCAGTACTGCATATTAAGAGATTATAAAGAATATTCTTACCTGATCTTTCTTTAATATGAGCCCAATCTTTGTTGCTTTCTAGAAGTTCAATTATTCGAGAGCAGAGTTTAACATGTCCCACATAGTCAAGTAATGTGTCTATGATGGCTCCTCCCCAGCTGATGAATGAAGGAGTAGAGATGATCTCACAAAACTGTAAATAAAGAAATACAAATTATTGAATTAACTAAAAATTCTTTTTTTTAAATAAATAAATAAATATTTTTTTTTTAAAGAATAATATAAAAATAATTAAATAAAGCATACAGACAGTTTTATAAGAAAATATTTTATAAGACATTTTGATCTTAAAAAAAAAAAAAAAAAAAATATATATATATATATATATATATATATATATATATATATATATATATATATATATATATATATATATATATATATATATATATCTATACCTCTACACAGTATCCTGGTTCATCATTTAAAAAATACATTGTTTCTTGTGCATTTCGTCTTTGTTTGATGGGGGGATGAGGATTACTGCCATATTGACAGTTAAAACATGCTAGTGCATCACAGCCATTGTCCAGCAGGTACTTCATCATCACTTTGTACTTCATACAGAAAACCAATACTGCTGGGAAGCTGGTAGGATGAGTTGGCAGTAGGGCATTGACATTAGCACCATGCTTCACCAGTAAGGTCACCATTTCCATATTTGCTATCCTTACAGCCACCAGCAGGGGGTTGAAGATATCCAGGTTTGGATCAGCACCTGCTTCTAACAGCATAGCAGCAGCCTCAGTGTTTCCGTTTATCACAGCTGAGTACAGAGCTGTGCTGCGATGATCTTCATACATATTTGACCAATCATCTGACAGCTTTACGTTGACATCATATCCTCCCTCAATTAATGTTTCTAGAACATCATCTCTGTTACGTTCTGCAGCCAAATGAAGAGGACTGATGCCGGAGTTTCTAACTTTGACCATGTTAGTTCTGGGGATTAGCATGGCAACAATGCTGAGGGAGATGAGAATGAGTCATATTTATTTCTTAATCAGTACTTGAATTAAAAAGAAGGCATAAAAATCTGCATACCTTGGCTTAGTAAGACATGTGCACTGTAAAGGGTTAATTTAGTGATAATGATTGGCAGACTGTCACTTTCCACTTATTACATGGTTATATGCCAAATAAAGAAATACATTGACATAAACTGAAATTGTTTTATAATTTTACTGATAGGTTGAATTATGATTGAGCTTCAGCTAAAAAAAAAACTTAAACAAAAACTATTCCATTACAATTTACAAAACATATTACATTTGTTGGAGCCATTAGCTCACACTATTTTCAACTTATTTTTTAAATAATCATGTATAACATTTGAACAGTGGAAAACTACATTACCCATGAAGCTTCAAAGAACGCTTCACAAATCAGAGAATCGCAGGGAGCAAAGCAAGTCAAAAGAACAATGTAACTCCAGACAATTCCCATGAAGCACTGAAAATCTCTGCATGCTTTTAAAACACTTGAATATACATGCAATAAAAAGGAAAATATTGTTTCTCTATCTAAAAAAATAAAATAAAAATTCCATTGTTTTTAATAGCATTTGCAATGCTTTATGGGACTGTAGTTATTTCCTTCATTAATACACAGACTTGCACCCTTGTGTCTTAGCTCCTTTTTAAAATATTTGTTCTTTCATTTATAAGTTTGTAATGTTGTGCTCCACCATATAGCTGTATGCTTTGATTCATGCAAATCACTGAACACCATGATTACATTTTCCAAAGAGCCATGTTATAATGATAAATATTAAATGAACTGTAGTATGCCCTCTAACCTGTCATGACCATTCTTTGCTGCAACATGAATAGGAAGTAATGCAGTTTTGTTGGCTTTGTTAACATCAGCTCGTTTTGACAAGAGTATCTCAACAACTTCAGCATGACCATTCTTTGAGGCCTCAAACAATGCGGTTGCATCATCATTTGCCTGGGTATTTATATCACCACCTAAAGAATAGATCAAAAGGTTAATGCTACTAGAATAAACCTGAGTAATTAATACTTTTTATTTCTGTTTTTCATCCAAAAAACAATATATATATATATATAAATCTTACCTTTATATATTAGGTAGTTAAGCACATCAACAGCATTACACTGAGCAGCCGTAAACAGAGCATCAATGCCATAAACATTTCTGGCCCACAGCTTTGCCCCTGCATTTATCAACATCTTACAGATCTCTAACATTTTGTTCCTCACTGCTTCATGTAGCGGAGTCCCACCTTGAACACAGGCTTTTCTTGGTGAAGCTCCAAATCTCAAAAGAAGCTCCACTATCTCTTCATTAGCTTTCTCACATGCTGTAAAAATCAAGAGCGATTATTCAGACCATTTCCTGGTCATTAGTTGTTGAAAGATATCATGCTAAAATGTTTTACCTTTGTACAGTGGCGTCTCCCACTGGTTGTTTGCCAGGTTAGGATCAGCTTCTTCCTCTAAGAGGTGCTTGACACAAGAAACGTGTTTGCGACTCACGGCCAGCATGAGCGGTGTCTGATTTCTGTTTGTTCGTTTGTTTATTGTATCTGGTCTGGCTGTGGGAACAATGGAATACAACCATGATTTTTGAGAATGTGATTCTGGACATTATAAAAATGATTAATTCATCACCTTTGAGCAAAATCTTAAGACACTCCACATTGCCATAGTATGCAGACTCATGAAGCGGTAACCAGCCGTCTTTATTGGGTTCATCAAGAGTTTTAGATTTTAAATGAATGATGTCTTGTAGAGCTTTTGCATCCCCTCTCCAAATGGCAGAGAGAAAAGGGTCTAAATCACTGAAAGAACAAAAATGCAAACAAATCTTAAGAAGAAGAATCTTTAAGTCTGTTATCTCAGTGGATGAGCCAATATGAATGATTACTCTTTTTGTTCACAATGTCCTGTAAGGTAATCCTTGACCTATTTTCATTTTCACCGATTATTTCTGTAAGTTACATTCTTATGCCAATAGGTGGTGATATGTCATGAGTTATGAGCAAATCATTGACTTGTTCTTTCAAATGATTAAGGAAGGAAACAATATGGTGTTTGGAACATTCGGAAAGTGGAGGGATATTCAGAAAAAGAGCACACACACACACACATACATAAATTACATTTGTCTTGATACTCACTTAACTGTCTCTACTTTGACCCGCAGGTGTCCATTGTGCCTTGTCCAGGCAATCACCTTTTCTTGGTCTTTACTGAAGAAATGATTGTGAATGTTTCTGTCAATTTTTCCACACACATTCTCACTGAAAGGAAGAAAGCAACAGTGCTTTTTATATATTTGCAAGTAGTGGAGTAGGCAGAATTTTATTTTTGGGCAGACCTGGGCAAAAGGGAGCGGGTACTAGGCTAACTAACAGATGGAGTCCAAGTGTGATGCAAATCCAAGCCCAATGGTTATGTAGCAATATTGCAAGTATTTATGTTTTAAACCAGGAAGGCAAGCTAAAGGATATCACACAAGCAACGTGCAAACTTTGTGCACGCGTTTTATGCCGCTGAACCTTTTATTCTCAGTCAATTCACCAGAAAGTGAAAGTAAAAACGTATTCATTTCATTGATGATTGCAGTGTTAACAATAATTTTAATTATAGACCAATAATTAATTGTATAGCTAACAAACCTGTTTTAAAAGACATTTTTAAAAACATTCTCAGTGAGTAGTAATCTAGCTTAATCTTTTATTATTACTGCAGTGCGTCAGTTATCCGGTGATGCACTATGAAATTAGCCTACTGTGGGGAAAATTTATTTTAAGGTACAGGTTGTAGGACCTGCCACAAGGGGGCGCACTACCAAAACAATAACAATCGCGTGGTTTGATGACGCTTGACGGCCATCAATCAGGCGGAAAGATAAATCATGGATTTAATGCAAGTTCAACGATTTGCGCGAGTAGATTACATACAAAGTCAATGCCAAGACGCGATCAGACTATGGATCAGATGCGTCCTTGCGTGGGTCTAGAGACGCGATCCCCTGTGTTTGCCGTGTATGTCGCATAATACTAATCTTGTTGATCATTATAATAGCATACCTTTTCTGTAAAGATACGAATCAAAACAACTCACCTGTCAAGTAAAACACAAGCGAGATCGGCATATCTTTCTAGTTGAAGTTTGTCGCAAAGCTACTTCTGCATTTGACCATGGTTTCTACGTCAGTAAAGGCAGTAACAAAGGGTAACTAATGTCATTGACAGGCGACTGCACTGCCCCATGTCACTGTTTAAAATGGGAATTTTCTCATGATTTACAAGTAGTTGAAAACATTGGAGATATTGTTAGTAATCAGCTGGACAAAATATATAACTCTAGCCTTGTGGTTTTTGGATATTTTACTGCAAATATCTTACAAATTGTACCTTTAATAATAATAGGCATAATAATAATAAGAATGTAACAGGCCCTAATTGAAAATCATTGCAAAAACCCCATGTTACAACCTTTATTTTTGTTGTACATGACAACAGGGAAAGAAATCACCTGGGAGGGTTTGCCGAGTTAGGGTTGCATGGCGGTGGTTGTGTAGCTGGCTGTGTGTGGGCATGCAGTTGTCGATTCTGCCATGGAGTTACATTTGTATCAGCTAGACTTCGTTCAATAGCTAACTGCAACAGCTGTTCTTCAGACAAGTGTGCATAAGCACTGAAGTCCTCCAGGTCATCTTTTGTTGTCATTGAAGAAGCCATTGCTGCTGCCATTTTGCACCTGTGATAGTAAAATGCTCAGATATTTGAAAACTGATGAACACTCAGATAAGTTCTAATCAATCACACAAACTGTCAAGAGAATAAATTAATAAAAAAATGTAATAATATATTTACATGTTAAAATATCAGGTTATTTTCCGGGTTTTGCCATTGATCAGTAAACATAAAAATTTCAGTTTTTCAACTGTACACAAGTTCCTTTATAAGTCCTAACAACATCATCACTATAAATCATCACTACTATCAAGTCCACCTACCTTTCTACAGGAAATCAGTAATTATACGTTGAATTAGGTGTATGTGGATCTTAAACCTTATCTGTACAGCAGTTGCTCCTGCGTGAGGTCTTGACTTCATGTCATGGAGTGAAGAAGCAGATTGTCTTATAAATATATCTGCCTGGCTTGCATGTGATTCATTAGAGCATGTCTGGCTTCGATGTGACATGATCTTCCTTGCATATGGGCCAAGAGAAGAGGAGATCTGTTTTGAAACCGGGAATATCACTTTCCTCCCTGAAACTAGAAAAAAAAAAACATTTAATCCTGAATTTCCATAAATTTGTTATAAATGATAATGAAGTTGACAGATCTTGCAGCTTGGACTTCACTCAGTGGTTAAATATGCAAAAACAACAGGAATATATAAATATACTGTTTACAAATATGTTTCACACGTGTGAAATAATACATTTCTTTATAATCTCTTAATTGGCAGAATTCTTTTTTTCTTATATGGAACATTATAGTCTGTGAATATACTTTAGACGGTACAAAAAAATCACAAAAGCTGTATATTTATGGTTGAATAAGATACTTTACTTTTGTACCTTATTTACCCAATAAAGAAATCATAAGTGCCTTATAAATGTACTGTATATAATATATATTCTTTTGAAAGGATACCACCCCAGTGACATCTTTTGAATTTTTCTGAGTGTAAAGAGTAACATTGTGTCCTATAATCACCAGTCAGGCTTTCTACACACTGTTCTGCACTATACCATGCATTATTTATATGAGTAAATATCATTATATGGTCTGATGCTTCAGTGACCCAATTTTCAAGACAGCTGTCTTTGAATGCTGGCATGTGCTAGAAACCTCTCTGTGACACTGTAAACATCTCAGATGGATACCCATACCACTTGACCTATTAAATGACTCATGTGTTTTCATCTGTAGCAGTGTGGCAATAAGGTCTGACGCTGCAAAATAGTGCATGTGATAATGAAGTCTGAAGGTAGATGCATGTTAATAGTAAACCAGTTTTCTAATCAACATTTGTTTCTTCAGTAGAATATTTTTAACACAGACCTTTGCAGTCTGTCAGTCTTATATTGGAGGTGAATGGGAATCATGGTTAAAACATACAATAATAATAATAAAAAAAAACATACATAAACAAAAAATCAAATTAAACCTTGCGTCTCATGACGATACACTGATGTGTAAATACATGTGAAGTCTTTAATTTTTATATATTCATATTGGTTTACAGATATTTTCAGATATCCAAGACTGCACATGTTGAGATGAGAATATGTTACAGTTGACCATTGTAAGTCTATCGGTGATGTAGGAAACTTAGATCAGGGGGCTAAACATGGATTCTATAGCAGCTTTTTTACTGTCGGGCCAGTGTGAGCCAGTCCTTTAAACAGACCTGGTGGGGCTAATAGCCTGCTTATTCAGTCGAGTCTGTTTCTCTTTATTTGAAGTCACAGTAGCCTATATACATCACATTTAGAAATAATTATAATTTCTATATTTTTATAAAAACTCCCAAACAAAAAACATTGTTATATTTTTCTGACATAGTTTATGCTGAGCTAAACTCTCGAGACGAGACTTATGACAGATAAAATATAGGCCTTTGTTCCGAAATAAATACACAATTGTGATAGAGAATAAGAAACTTACTTCTGATTTCTTCAAGTGGTCACATTTACCATGTTTACTATGGTAATGTTAATGGGTAGTAGCCTATGCATAGTCTATTTCTGCCTTGTATGGTGATATAATCCACATCAGATCAAGTTATTTCAAAGACTCGCTTGCTGACTGAAAGTGAGTTTTGAGCTCAACTTATTTTAAAAAGTTTTTAATGCTGGTGTTCTAGAATGTTAGCTTAATGAAATGATCTGCGGCACAGACGCTCTCCAGATGCAGAGAAACTCAGCCTTTGTTCATTAACACTCCTCTTGCCCCAGGTGGCCTGCTTTGGCCCAAGGTTTTCGTCAGGCCAAAAAACCTGGGACATTGTTCCCGAGGAACCACCGATGAGGCACAATCAAGCCCTGGAAGTGAAAGTGGAATCGCGACTGGCACTGGCACGCACCAGCACACACACTTTTGGCCTGACAGTGGAGACGTGGCTTAAGAGATCCCAGTGGTAAAGAGACCAACCCTTTCCAGCTGGCCTGATATGACCTGTTATCCAAGAGGGATATAAACAAGGATAATAAAGATCTCTGGAGGCCAGACTGGCTTAAAAATAGGTCTGTATATTATGTAGAAATAACCTGACTCCTGCATGACTTCTGCAAATCAGAGTGAATAATAATTCAGTAGACGTTTTACTGACTTACTGCATTTTAGCTTTTGAAGACTGACAGTTTACCACTTGGCCTTTGTGCCAGTCTATTTGATTCATTACTTGGAAGAGCCCAACTGAGACTTAAAGCAATATTTACATGTAAACAATATTGAGACTTAGTGTCGGTGCCAGGTGGGTTGGGGGGCCTGGCCTATCCACTTTGACCCCTCACCTCTGGTGCTGTTTCCATAGTGGCTGCCCTGATTTTAGTCTGTGAGACAGGGTACTGCCCTGGGAAGGTCTCCCAGGCTGAAAAATACACAGATTAAAAGTGAAATGTTTTCATTTCGGTTCGTTCTTAGCAAAAATTTATAGTTATGTATATATATTTATATATATTTTTCGTTTAGGTTATACAATGGGAAATAAAAACAGTAGGCTACTGCATTTAGAAAGAATTCTTATCAACAGAATTCTTATTAACTTTGCTATTCTTGAATTTTCAAACTGCTAACACTTTGCACATTCGAATTATGCCTTTACTGTATGACCAAAACTGACAGAGTAGTCTATTTTATGTTTTCAGCTTACTTTTTATCATTCTTAATTGTTAAATGTGTTAGCCTGAATAACTGTGCGCCGACGCTGGTTTACAAGTTAACACAATGAGCAAAACGTCACACTTTCAGTTTGTTCCAAGCCTAATGTTTACCCGGAATTGGCCATATTTAGAATATTATGCCGTAAGTAAACGTAATCAATTACAACACGACAGTTAAACCCACTGAGTTGATGCTCTGAGCTCCGAGTCCCTCGACTGAACGCTATGACGTTCCAGCCGCTCTGAGCTGCTGTGGCATGCTGTCTCCATGGAAACCAGTTTAGTTGGTGCAGTGCGTTTGCGTGGTTTTAACAGTTCTGCTCGCTAGCACATCCACAATATAAAAGACGTAGCTTTTATGAAACGATCCGTGTTGCCATTTGAGCTAGATTTACAGAGGATTACTTGAGGTGAGCATGAATTAGACAAAATGCACGGTTTTCCCGGGAGGAGTTTTTTCGACATGCCATTTTTTTCAACTTTGTTGTCGTTTTATTAGCGAGCTAACGTCAACCGAGGCATGTGAACATGCATGTGTGACCAGGTTAACCTGCACATGTTGTTTACGCCAGTAGCGCTCTTACATTTAGGAATATCAGGGATATTTTCTTCTTATGACAACAGCCATATCTGGATGGTTTTTATCATAAGCGGGGGAAGGATTTCATTTTTGATCACCAGCACGCTCTGACCACTAGCACTCGACATCTCGAGCTGCTTCAGTGGGGAAACGCGTACCGAATCCATCTTTTTTCTCGGAAAGTAAGCAACAGTTCTAACGCAGAAATCCATTTCTGTGTGCCGTAAGCGCACGCTCGTCAGCTGAAAGCGTGTGTAGAAACTGCACAAACAATTGAACACCATTCAAATAAATTAGTGATAGATCAGGCTTTGTAACCAGTGGGACGCGTTTGTCGTGGGAGGACTATCCTCTCTTCATCAAAGACATCACATCAGTCATTTACTGTCAAGGAGCCACAATAATGACAGGACTCTGACACCCGCGTCTGACACATTGACTAAGACACTTAGGACAGATGTTTGTCAGGAAAATGACGCCGAGCCAGTCCAGTCTGTTTGGAGAGATAGATGACCTGCAGGATCTTACTTTCATCGAGAGACCCATACGCAGGAGCCTGAAGGTAACGTTATGTATACGATTTTCTTCTCTCGATAAATGACTGCTAACTGTTTGCTTCGTATAGGGTAGTTCTCAAAAACTCTGTAACAATGAGGCATTTAATGATTTAATGCTTGCTGTATGTTAAGAGTGGAGGAATTTTTTTGGGACGGTCAGGTGATTTCTTTACGGAAAGACTAAAACAGAAAAGGCTTCCGCTTATTTTGTTGCGCACGCCACTACTGTTTATTCTGTATAAATTATCGCGTCGTACACTCTTATCTTTATGTGAAGTAGTAGCTGTAGTAGCATCCTTAGGGAAGGACTGGGGTTGCCCACTTCAGTCTGCTGAGTGACGCAGTTTCTGTCAGCTGTCCGCATCACCGCTTCGCCTCCTCGTTTTCGCGCCTCACCACTGCGGAATAGAGGATTTCCACTTCAAACCAGAACCTTATTCCCATCACTACCGCGAATTCTTTCACGTAAAGCGGTTGCATTCACATGGAGTTGTGTGAACGTCGTGTTGGGCGTCTCGGAAATCATGTACCTGGCGTCAGTAAAGTTGAGCAAGGATTCTCTCTCATCTCTTCACGTATGCGGGAATAATGCAACGCCTACAGAGGGGGCGGGTGTTTTCTGTCCCTTATCTTTTTTTTTTTAATGGGGAGGTTCCAAAAAACATCGTGGCTCTGAGAGCCCTAAAGTAATAGACTAGGCACCCACGCATGGCTCCCGTCCCCCACACTATCTCTTCCCACGCAGTACCTCTTGCCTCGCATCCTACCTCCCTGCAGCCTCCTCACATATTTGGCTGAGTCATCTGTAAGGGAATGTTGCCCAGTTACTGGCCATTCTTTATTTAAGATGCACTACTTTTCCAGATTTTGTCTTTGCTATGGAGCCGCTCATCATTTTATGCTAATGACTTTTGCTTCCTTCTTTATTAGAGCACTGTGTTTTTCTTTTTGTAAAGAGCAGATAGCAAGGCCAATTTTCATAGCTGTTTGTCTCGTTTCCACTATTTGCAGACCGCAGAAGAGATTGACAAGCTCACAGTGGATGAAGATCTGAATGACATAGAGCGAGCTGTCTACCTTCTCAGGTAAAATATGACCCATTTGTGGTAGTGCTACTATGACTGATCTTTTCTGTAATATTTTAGGACTAGGTTTTTTAGTTTTATTAGTTCCAAGTTTGCTGGATTAAATGCCAGTTCACACCAAGAATTCAAACTGTAAAGATACATCCATACCTACGAACGACAACCTTTTTATTATAAGCGCGAGCTGCATGTTTTGTTTCTTTTTAAAAGCTTGATTTATTTAAAGTCAAGTGCATTCTGATTGGTTGTCTATGTTTTTATCGTTCATCAGCTTGAAAAAAAATGTTATTCTGAATTCTATAAAGTTGTGATGTGACGGTAGTAGTGTCAGATCATTTCTTCCATATTGTGACATACATCAGAGTTAAAATATGATTAAAAAAAATACATGGGACTTGGTTCCATCTATCGGTTGTTGATAGGATGGATCGATTCTCCCATTCAAACGGTTTCAAGCATAAACCTCTTAAGCCACATCATCTCATTCTTGGGTAGGAGGCTGAGGCCTCTAGGGTTGCCAGTTTTGTTTCTAGTTAAAACTATGCCATGCTTTGCATCATTAGTCAAGTCTGTGGATCCCAGATTGTCGAAATCAGTTGTGCTCATTACTCTTTCTTTCCACTCAACACTCTGGAAACTGTTAATCCGCGTCAGCGTTGTTAGCTGCAACTGTTTAGCCAAATGTGTATCCGGGGTAAGCTGACCGCACAACAACAACTCAATGCTTGCTGACTGGCACAGAACATCCAGTGGGTCAGGGCAGGTGGTGTCATCGCCGCTCTACTAGTCTTATGAATTATGGATCTCTTGAATTGTCTCTCACTAATATCTAGGTAGAGCTACCATGCTCATCTCATCTCAACTTTGGGGAGCCACCACTCTAAAGTTTAAATGTTACTGTTTCTTAGATGCAGGTTTAGTATTGATATAGTATATCTGATCATTAAAGTCAAATTTCCCTAGAATCTGCACATCTTGGATTTGTTTAATCTTACAGTATCATGAATTTAAAGTTAGCAAATGCACATCAGTATATTCTTGGTTAAACTTTGTCTTAGTCGAGTTTTAGGCAAGTTTAAGAAGTTAACACTGAACCAAAGTTATAACAGAGGGGACACTTTTAATGACTAGATTTTATTTATACAGTATATTTTTTGTTCTTATACCTGTTTATCAGCATTAATATAACATAAACCATTACAAGAGGGTACATCTGGTATATCTTATTTTAAAAGTGGTTTATACATCATGTTTATATGTAGGTATAATATAGGTCTATATGTAATATTTATGTATTTGTATATGATATGATTACTCCGTTCTAACATTAACAAGCTAGAAAAGCTACGTGATGAATATCTATCAGTCATATATACCGTAAATGAAACTGGTAGAATTTCTGCACTAAAAATATATATATATTTCATGTGATAGTTTATTGTTATTCATTTGAATTAATCAAAATAATTATGTTTTCAAAATGCATTTATTGAAATTGCTTCGAATCAAAATAAATCTGTTTCAATATATTTTTGAGAAAAATTACATTTATTTAGTAAAAAAGTATTAACATAGATAAAATAAGTCTATCTATGCAGCAAACAATATTAATTTGATAATAATATATGAGTAATTTGATTATTGACAATAAATGTGTAAACTTATGCTGGATAACTGAAAAATATGCTTCAAATTAATAGCATTTGTGCAAAACTGTGGATTATATGCAATACAGTATAATATAGCTTATATATAAGCAATAGCTTATATTCAAATTCATAAATCCTAAATTTAGGCCTAAATGTTTGAGTGTGTATATTTATAGATTTTCTTTTATCCGTTTGGCAGACATTTTCATCCAAAGAGACTAAATTTCTATCAGACCTTGCATTCCCTGAGAATCAAACCATAACCTTTCCATTTACTTTTTTTGCTGCGTGAATTCTCAGTTAGTATACTAGACAGATTTTCACATCATCAGTCTAGTGGGAGCACCATTATTTTTGACATTTATTTAGTCAGCTTATATGGTCCATTTCCCTCTATTCAGTTCTTGTTCCCTAGTCATAGACACTGGCCATTGACATAGAGATTCGTTTCCTGCTACTAGAACAAAATTGCAGCAGTTGACCTGTTATGTGATTACATGCTGTACACTTCCATGCAATAATGAGATCAAAAAGCTTGGAACAAATACCCGGACTATTTCTTATTATGGTTTTTGACCCAAAACTCAGACACATTCCTTTTTTGAAGCTCTGATTTAGTCTGTCTTTAACCTATAAATTTATATATTGCTGCTTGCCTGTGCTAATTAAGTGCCAGAGTCTGTCCATAGCCCGACTCCCTCGGGTGACAAACTAGTTCTGAGAACAATTTAATTGCTCCTGTTCACTGTCATTTGGCACTTAAAAGCAGGCTACAGAAAACAGGAAATAGTGCTTGTTAAGAAATGGAAGAATGGTTAAAAGCAAATGTGGTGCCAAATTAATGAGACTTTTTTTTTTTGCATTTTGCACACCTATTCATATTGTATTGTATAAACCAATATCATATTTTAGTGTATCAATATTGTCAAGTTGTCAAGTGACAACTTTGTAATTATTCTCAATTGTAAGGCTTGAATAATCCACACTGATATCAAGTAACCTCTCAGAATGGCCAATTCTCAGGTTTACATGAGGTTACATGAGGCCTATTGTCATGATTTTGTTATTAAGCCCTTTCACACATACAGACTTTTCCGGAAAATTACCGGTAAATTGCCGTAAAGAGATCATGTGTGAACAGGATCTTTTCAAAAATACCGGTAAAGTTTTTCCGGTAATTTTACGGCAATTTACTGGTATTATTGTGTGAAAGAGGCTATTGTCTCACTCTCGTACACAATGCTTCCTAACATTTCAGATGCTTGCATGCCTTGCAAAGTGGAATTTTGTCCCCTTTATCAGTGATTTCCCTGATATTCTATGTAGTTGAAGCTTGTATGTGTCATTGGGCTTAATTCGCAAATATGCTTCACTAACCTACATAAATAAGAGATTGTACAACTCTGGAATTGTGCTTTTCCATTACACTTTGAGTAGTAGCTAAACACTCACTGCTTTGGCAAAAGAAGTTGCTGCTACCAGCTTTTAGGTACTGTGAGATTAGATTTTTCTATTCTGGTGTGCTGATGTCAGGAACAGCTCTGAATGCATCACTGCTCTTGCTGAGAGTCATACTGATGAGGCTGCAAGGTTTTACTGTAAGACATGCTTTTTGTCATTGTGTCAGGACTTGTTTGTCCGAATGATTCTGTTTGGGTATTACACACTACAGGTGTTCCCCTGCTGGTAGATGTATGTTACTACATGATCTACACTGACTTTCATTGAAACATAGCCATATATTATTTGGATGATTTTTGGCAAGCAACACTTTTCACATTCCACGTACATGAATTTCTCAATGTTCAAAACATTTATATTTAAGAGCATTATGGAATGAAGAATGTGCACAAAAGAAAGTTGAATTTGCAGGGAATGAAATATTTGTTCACAGACAGACTGCAAACAGCCTGTGCTCTTCTCGTTCTTCCCAGCATCCTCATTGGCCCTGTTGGGGTTGGAAGGATTAGGGAGGCTGCCAAATGTAAACTAATTACTAAGTGGGCTTTGTTTAGGTTTCATTACAGTCCTGCTGGCTCAACAATCAACTGCCGACTCATTTCTTTTAGAGGGGTAGAATTCAAACAGTGTGTCACTTTTTGCCACTGCATGTGGCCTTCTCCGATTCTCCCACTTTTCTAATTTAGCGTTGAAACTCAAGACACACTTGAGCTCAGCCAGGGTTTGATGTGAATCTTTTCAAAGATTCCAAACAAATGGTAAAGTGTTTCCAAAATGAGCCTTTCTAAACATATTTTGTAATATAACCTTCCATGGGAAAAAGATTATGTTTTTCCTAGACAGCAATGAGATAAATGTAGAGAAAACAGAGACTTTTGCTCTCCATTTTGGTTTCCAGATTATTTCAGAGAAATAATTACAGAGATGTAATCTCACATTCGTTTCCTCTAAAGAATCAGATTTGCCAAAATCTGCAATCAGAGATTCATTAAGAATTAAAATATTCTTCACTAGATTCTTCCTAAATCAAATGATAGGCCAGTGTTGCCTACTTCATATTTTTGCTATGTTCGTCTAATTTTATAGCTCCATTTAGTATGCTACCAATTATCCCATTGGTTTCCTTTTTTCTTTCTCTTTATTTCCCAAGAAACGTATCTGAAATCTCCATGAGGTCTCTTGAGCTATGAAAAAGCAACTTCTAAATGCAATAAAATGTTCTTTTAGGCTGAGGCCATTGTGTATCGTTCACTCACCAGGGAAATCTCATTACAAATGCAAGCATAGCTCTTTTTACTTTCTGACCACTTTCCAGCCAGGACCTGGCCAGAGCGAACAGAGACTCAAGGCTTACGACAGTGGGATAGTGTTTCCAAACCATTCAGCACCTGGTCCTTAGCTGATTATGTCTTTCGTCTTCATATAGATGCCAGCTGCTCTTCTCATTGCATGGTACCTCTGTCAGGTAGTGTTTAAACAGAGGCTTTGCTATGGTGCTACACATTACTGACCATATTCAAAAAGTGCACAAAGCATGACCACATTACTCTCTTCTTAGACAAACTTGGCAGCAGGTCAGGCTGTTTCTTGGTTATTAAATAACGTCTGCCAACAAAGGACACAGGAGGACAACCTATCCCTGAAAAAGTAATGAATCCTGTTTATGGTTCATTATTTAGAACAACAGCACACATGAGAGACTGATAGACATGAGAGTGTTCAGAGAGAACGTCTAGGAGGTTCAGCTGCACTAAGCTTTAGAGGGTTCTACTTCAATGGTAAAAACTACAGCACAATGGTTCTATAAATAATCTGAGCATGCAGGCGTTTCTTTAACTTTTATAGTTACTTGTACATTTCATCCAAAATAAAATGACTAAAATGTTTAAAAATAAATTGAAAGGTAGTAATTAAAGGTCATGATTGTGTTGGGCAGCTTGAGTATTCAGCTCTTGTTACTGTACATCATTTTTGTCAAATGTTCTAATCATTTTTACGTCTAAAGCTTTTAAGTGGGCAAAAATTACTTATGCATTTTGTATGTTTTTAATAAGATTTTTTGTCAACTTTGTTAAAGAGCTTTCAGAGAAGCTCTTTGTAATGGCTGGTTGTCTGTGAATGTAGACATATAGACATTGTCACACAGTATGTGTTCATTTACCAGTTGAGGTGAGGTTGAGGAAACCATCTGTCTCTTAGAGACAAGATAATGCAAAAACTTAGTGCAGCATCAATGCTGTGCACAACAGTATTTCACTGGCATTTAAACTATTTATAGAAGGCATTTAGCAGGAACTCTTATACAGAGAACAACTTACAAAAAGTGCTTTGGATTCACATAAGAGATCAACAGATGGCAAGCATTCAACTGCATCGTCTGCTAGAATAGGAAAGAAGTGCTTTCTGAACAAATGCAAACAAGCGTGAACTACTGTAGTTCAAAGAAGCCTACCGTAACATACTTGCAATAAAACAAGACAACACAAGATTGAGATTGGTTCATCATTGTCCTATAAATCAAATTAATGTTCTCTAATTTCCTTATTCATACAGTCAGCAAGGAGTCTCCGCCCACTTGTGAATAAAAACAGTTCTCGGTCACCATAGCTACTTATTGTTCTATAGGGTAAAATATCTTATAAATTTGTTATTTTTGAGAACAAAAACAGAAATACATTGGTCATGATTATTTGTTACATGACTTTTTGTTGAATTCAGTATCAGCTAGGATTGTGGAATCCCATAAATGAACAAGTGCATGTCTTCAGGAGACAATGTAAATGTGGTGCATGAATGTTGTACATAAGATACATTTCAGACTTCTGAAATAGAGCAGAACTACAACCTTGTAATTTAAATCACCACCATATATCTATATCGTTCAGTTCTGGTGAGGATGTCCAGCGGGCCAGCGTGATCATCAACCTGCCAATCCTGGTGCGTCAGAACCCAGCAGAGACCTTTCGCAGGGTGGTGCCAAAAGTCAGGGTAGGCAAAACATTTCATTTATTGCTTTTTGTTGTTGAGTTCTTTTTATGATTTCTTGGGACGTGCCGTTTGTGAATGATAATACAGAGCTCCTTTTTCTAACTCAACAGGAAGTGCTCCATGTAGCTGGGGCGGATATGCAGCTCGCTGCAGCAGGATCTTTCCTGACCGTTCTCCAAGATGACATTGTCCTCATCCAGACACACACCCACTCAATCTTGCAGATAGTTCTCCTAAATCTCGACCACAGGGACACAGGTTACCATTTTTTGATATATAAGTATATACAATACATTTGATGATTCCTTATTATTTGCAGTCTTGTGAACGAAATACAATTTAACAAACACTACTGTTCAAAAATATGGGGTCAGTATGGTCCTTTCTAGGGGGTTTATTCAGCAATGATGCATTCAATTGATTAAATGTGATTGTAAAGACATAATGTTATGTAAGATCTTATTTCTGTTTATCAAAGAATCCTTAAAAAATATATCATGGTTTTCACAAAAAGCACCAAATTAGCTTATCAAAATGATTTCTGAAGAATCATGTGACACTGAAGACTGGATTAATGGCTGCCGAAAATTCAGCTGTGCCTTTACAGGAAAAAAAAAACTTTATTGTAAAATATAAAAGGGTTATTTTAAATTGTAATAATATTTCACAATACTACAGTTACTGTTGATCAAATAAATGCAACCTTGAATGAGGTAACATTTGCTTAAAATTGTTTTTAATTTTACAGACCCCAAGATTTTGAATGGTAGTGCATGCCAGAGTGAAATATGCACATTTCTGCATGTCAACTACAATATCTACTATATCTTTATTTTTAATAGTGGTCAGCAATGCTTGGCTGGAAACGTTGCTGTCAGCAATTGATGCTTTACCAAAGGATACCATCAGGCAAGAGGTAATGACAGCTGCAGTATTTCTGTATGTCAGAAATATGATATGACATAGAAATGTGATATTAGTGTGAATTACAATTTGATTTGCTTTGATTGACTGTTTGCACAGATTCTGAGTCCTCTATTATCGAAACATCAGCTCTCCCAGTCTGTCCCAGCACGTCTGGCCAGCTGTCGAATCTTAGGAAAGGTTGTTGGCAAGTTTGAGTCATCAGTGTGAGTTCTACAGTGGAAACGCCACTTAACCAATCAATTAAGAGTACAAGAACAACGTATTATATGATATTCCTAATATAGAATAATTTTCTATGTAATGTTTTATGTTGAAGAGTTTAAAAATACACTACGTGTTGTTCATTTGCTGACTTAAAATGTCTACCATGCCTTCTCTCTGCAGAGTGAAGAAAGACCTTTTGCCACTGATCAGGTCGTTATGCCAGGATGTAGAGTACGAGGTGCGCGCCTGCATGTGCCGCCAGCTGGAGAACATCACCAGGGGAATAGGGTAAATAAGACATGAAGCAGAGCTTTTGTTAAAAAGAACATTTTGTTATTTGAATATCTAATGCTGCCAAATCTAAATGACTTGATCCTATATGGAAGAGTAGTAGGGTTCGAATTGTATCAAAGTTCTTGGGGGGTATTACAGTAACATGTTATGCTATAACAGCTGTGAAATTACAAACAAAAAATAGACATTTTGAGACATGAACTGAAATGAATTCTGAATTGTATTAACATGAATTAATTATTAACTTTATTAACATTTTATTAACCTCCTCCTATTTTCACCTCAAAATTTTGGGGATGCTGTGCCTCCCCTGCCTCCCACGATGAGCCTGATAATGAGCAACTCTGTGAAAACGCATTCAAAATAAAATTTGATGACATGAGCAGGAAATTTTATACACCAATTTAAACTTTCATTTAACTAGTTTCATGTTTCCAGTATTATAGCTTTATTGACCTCTCCCAATTGTATTTTTTGGGTGTTATAAAGGGGTCCCTTAATGCTTATGGAAGGTAATTCGAAAACTTGACTGGCAGACATTAGATAGAAAAACAGAGTATATTGTATCATTTAAATAGTAAACAAAAAACATGTAGTGTTTGTTTTTATATGAATTTTTTAGTTTATGAGTATTTGTTTTTGCCACTTGATTTGAGTGTGAGACATTTTCTCCCACATATTTAAACCAAGGGATGCAAGTTTTTCACTATGTGCCGGACTGATGCTTAACCTTAAGCACTTTGGGATATTCTGTTAGAAATGACATCTCCCCCTAAACATTTATGCGTACAGTATCAGTATGGATCATAAGACAAGTTTGTCTATATTTGCTCTTTCCCAGGGTGGACCACACAAAGGTTGAAGTGCTCCCAGAACTGGTTGAGCTGGCCCAAGATGAAGCCAGTATTGTGAGACTGGCAGCTTTCGACACCATCGTCAGCCTCTTAGAAATGTTTGACAGTGGTAAGCCTCTCACTGTGTTTATTGATTTAATTGGATTCTCATGTTAGTTTTTTATTAAAACCAAAATGACAACCATTAAAGTCTGCATGAACCGGATGCTGCTGCCGACTTTATTTCATTGTAGTGACGTATTTCCATCTGAAGCAGAATATTGAATAGAGGGCATGGTTTTACGTTTGCACTCCTCGTCTTGAAAAGGAATCCCATTCCAGAGCAGAAGTAAATGTTCAGATTTTGATTGAAGATTAGAAAAAAAAAAAAAACAATTTTCAAAGAAAACATCCAAAATACACATTTAATTGTTTATTTTATTCAACTTTATCTATTTGTTTCAGTAGATTTTAATTACAATACATATTTAAACACTGCGATTAATGTGTATTACATTAAATAATGCCTCGTTTGCAAATCCAAATGTAAGATTTCAGAAAACTTGTAATATGTAATGTGAGTAATCAACTGGGGAGGTATGGTGATATCTATGTAGTGTCTTGCTTTAAGGAATATTACCAATGTTAATATCAGCTTTTCTGCTGTGGATGTCCGACAATCTGAAATGCAGTTAAATTACAGAGAAACAGAGGTGTGAAAACATTTGGACTTCCTATTATTTCACAGAGTACAGTTTGAAACACATGCTGCGTACCTGCTCATATCATCAGACCCTGCTTCTTTTTATTTCCATACCTTGAGTGTTTTATTTTTTTATGCTGGGACATCTGATCCAGATACTGGCATGTGGCTCATTTGTGAAAAGATGTTGAAACTTGTCTCACACTCTTTCTCGGTCATCTTCTCACCCTCCCCTCTTTTCTGTCACCATGTTTTCATAGATGACAGGACTTGTGTCATATTTCCCTTGGTGAAGGCATTCTGTGAAAAATGCTTCAAAGGGGATGAGGCAGTGCTGGCGTCCTTGTCCTTCCAGTATGGAAAGCTTTGTCACGGGCTCTCAGGTGACTGTCCGCTTCCTTTTTACATCTTTCTGAAATGTTTTAGGATTATGGTCTATGAGTCACATGGATTTTTGTATCTCTCATTTGAACAGAGTCTTTTACTGACGAGCAGCACCTCTGGTTTCTGGAGTTTTATAAGAAGCTGTGCTGTCTGGGATTGCAGCATGAAAATGGGCATTGTGAGAGCCAGACTTATCCATTGGAGCTGGAGAACAAATACGCCCTGGTGCGCAGGAACTGTGCCTACAACTTTCCTGTGAGTTTCTCTACCCTGCATCTATATGTGTTTCAGTCTGAAGTCTAAACTAAATTGCGTTGCAGTTTCGTGTAAGTCTAAATAAATGCTTTTGTTTTGCATTGCTTGTTTGGAAAGTTTATTTTTTCAGAATGATTTTGGATTTGAAGACATTTTGACCAACCAATTTTTCACTGTTATCTATTTTTAACATCTGTCAGTGGAGGCAGAGTCTTCTAAAATAGCTCAACAGCTCATTTGAGGAAATTAGACCTCTGTCTGCTCCATCATTAGTGTCTGAAGTGGTCCTTTGTTGTTAGTGTGGTTATATACAGCTGGAGTTTGCTCAGAATAAGTATGCAAACAGTCTGAGATGTAGGTGGCTGAAAGTTATGTCTAAGACAAGAAGGACACAAAAGCATGATGAAAATGTCTATTTGACTTGTAAGTTATATATAAGTTGTTATTCGCTGATGATGTTTCCTTCCAATGGGTTTTGCTCAGTAAATTTTCATGAATGTGTATATACAGTATCACATTACATTTTATTTGGTTCATTTTGTATTTCGGAGCACTTGAAATACAGCAAACTGAAATATAGTTAAATAGTATATTACACTTATTTAATACTTTATAGTGTTTCTGTTATGTTTTGGAGCTTCACATCCCTACCCTTTTAATATATATATAAAAAAAACAATAGTTTTTATTTTTATCTGAACTAAACTTAAATAGATATCAAGTTACATCAAAAATAAAGTAAAAACAGTAGTACTATAAAATACTATTACAATTTAAACTGTTTTCTATACATGTAATTTATTCCTGTGATGACAAAGCAGCCATGATTCCAGTCTTCAGTGTCACTTGATCCTTCAGAAAACATTCTAATATGATCATTTGGAAACATTTATTATTATTATCAGTGTTGAAAACCATTGTGCTTCTTAATATTTTTGTGGAAACCATGATATTTTTTTCAGGATTCTTTGATGAATAGAAAGTTCAAAAGAACAGCTTTCATTTGAAATATCTAGTACTATATTTTTTAAGATTATATTTTTAAAGATGACTTTCTTGAATAATGTATAAGTATATTTCTGTGTGTCTGGAGTCTTGTCTGTAGATTTCCTTCTCTGTATTTATTTTCAGGCCATAGTGTTATTTGCAGATCCAAACCATTTTCTGTCTGAATTATATCGTACCTTCTCAAGTCTTTGTCATGATCCGGAGATTTCAGTACGGAGGACAGCAGCTGGTGGTTTCCATGAGGTAAAATCCAGAAATCCACATATTTTTTTCATAGTACACAATGTGACTCACATTTTGACGGTAGCAGTGCCTCAGTTCAGAATGTACAATACCATTTTTTCTAATCCCTCTGGATTAGGTGGTCAAATTGCTGGGCCCTAATGTGCATTACATACACAAAGAGCTAATCAATTTGCTGCAGGATGACTCATTAGAGGTGAGATATGAATAAAGGTTTGTGTGTGTGTGTGTTTGTTTATAAAAAGAGCTTTCAGCTGTCTGTGACAGCTTCAGTCAGCATAGTCATATCCTTGGCACACTGTCTGTGCGAGACATGGTAACTTTCTTCACAGAAAGATTCGTTTTTTTTTCTCAGAACCTCTACTGACCTCTGAGTTCGCTTGAGCAAATAGCCATCTGACCATTCAAAACCCCCTATTCACATGGCCAACGGAGCTTAAGTAACTAATGCATTTGGATGCACAAAAAATTTCCTTCTGGAGTGTGTGTGAATCAAAGAAATAAAATTATTTGGTTCTGTCTTTGTAATAGATTAATAAAAAGGAACTACTGTACCTGTAGACTTTATAGGTGTGTAATTTCTGCACCAGTTAAATGAATTGAAAAAAATGGCAGATTTTTCAATAACTGACCCATATGCAGTTGATCGCAATTTAATTTGATATTTGAAAAAAAGTAAATTATATTTTTAGCATCAAAAACGCATCAAGCTACCAAAAAATTCTTTATAGGCGGCAGACATACCATGCCTACATGTGTGCATAAAGCTATGTGCACTAGTGTGTGAGTCTTTGTGTAGGATGAATGAATGCATTGCACCTCCCTAGCTAAGGCTAGAGTGTGGTATTGTTTATTCTGTCATGATCCTCTGAGCAGTGTTAGTCACACACTGCATTAGCATCCATTATAGTGCAAGCTTCCTGAGCCACAGACATAGAGATTTTCATGATTGATGATGGAAACCCAACATTATAGACTATCTGTTATAATCAGTGATCTCACACCCGCTTATCTCCAATTTTAGAGCCCCATCTGTGGTTGGCAGAAATGTGTTTCTGAAACGAGAAGGCTTTGTTGATCTAAATTAGCTCAATGCTTCGGACTCTGCAGGTATTGGATGCTCTGTTGAACAGTCTTCAAGAGACGTTAGAGCTGGCCACTTCCAGAGGGGAGGGAGCAGGACCTGAGAGCAAGGTACCTGCTTTATTTTTCATGCTTTTAACTAGAATTTTCTTTTGTGACTTTTTGTAATCTTTTAAACTTTTAGTTTTACCTGCAATATTTATTGTCCCAATAGTAATAAATACAATTGTTAACATTTTCATTGTTATGTTGTTTAAAAAATATTTATGAAAATAATAACTAATTATTATAATACTATTATAAATAATACTATTCAATTATAATAAAATGATTTATATTTTAATTAAAATTATTAGCAAAATGGCAAGAACTGTCAAACATAGCATAATAAAACAACACAGTATGAGGCTATAAGTACTTCTTATGACTAATGAATGAAATTATATTCAGTATATGAACTTTCTTTTAATGTTCATAATTTTGGGTTAGTTAAAATTTGTAATGTTTTTATAAGAAATTTCTTATTCTTACCAATGTTGCATTTATTTGATGAAAAAATACATTAAAAACTACAATTTTGAGAAATATTATCACATTATAAATAATATAATAATAATAATATATAATAATATTAAAATATAATTATTATTCATGTTCTATTTAAGATATTTTAACACCTTATTTATTCCTGTGATGGCAAAGCTGATATTTCAGCAGCCAATACACCAGTCTTCAATATTACATGATGCTTTAAAATTCATTTTAATATGCTGATTTGATGCTCATGAAACATTATTATCAATATTGAAATTAGTTGTGCTGTGTAATATTTTTGTGGAAACCATGAAACATTTCTTTCAGGATTCTTCGATGAATAGAAAGTTCAAAAGAACACCATTTCAGAACATTTTTGTACAAATGTAAAAGCCACTTTTGATAAATTTAATGCGTTCTTGCTGAATAAAAGTGTTGATTTAAAAAGAAAAAGAAAAAAGAGTGACCCCAAACTGTTGCAATGGTAGTGTACTGTATGTCTCTCTGTCACACTTACAGCAGGTGAATATACCAGACCTGGTGCCTGCCTTGGCAGCAGCAGAACAGAAAGCGGCCTCCTCGCTGCACTGGCGGGTTCATGAGAAACTCCTGCAGTGCTACTCCTGTCTGCCCCGTGTCATCTCTGGAGACCAGATCTACTTCCGCTTCTTTCAGAGGATGTTCAGCATCATCACTACCAATGTAAGCCTTCTACACACACACTCCTACCTGTAGATTCTCTCAGTTTTAATTGTATATTTCATTTGTCATTTTGTTTACGCTGTTCTAGAATGTTCTGCCAGTCCAACGGGAAGCTGTCAGGACATTATGTGTGTTCTTACGTTATAACCGTAAACAGGAACAGCGCCAAGAGATAATCAGCAAAATAAAGCAAGGTAAAAAGACAGGATCATAACATTTTTGTGTATGGTACTCAGTGAATCAGGACGGTCTCTCTTCTGAATTTAAGAGCTTGCTCAAGGTAGAAGCTACTGGAACAGGCTTCGCTATCTGGACCTGTGTGAAATCACAATAGACCTCTTCTCCAAGTCGTATTTTTGCAAACATTTCCTTATTCCAGCGCTCGAGTTGGTCAGTGACCCTGTAGCCAATGTCAGGTGAACAGCTCACATTTTTTTCACTTGTGTTATTGCGTCTTTATTTACTGTGTCGTGACTAATGCTTTAACATATTACAACTTATTGATTTTTTTATTCAACCCAAAAAATAAAACAAACATTTGGGCAGGTACAAGCTCTGTTATATGTTACCCAAACTGAGATCTGTCATCAAGGCAACAGACAAACATCTGCTTCAGCAGCTGGAGTTCTGTGTGCGGAAACTGTTGTGCCGTGAGAAGGACAAAGATGTAGTGGTAACTTTGCGTAAGGTGAGTCTCTCATTATTAAAGCGTGGTCAAGTTAGCAAAGTTTTGGTTCATTTTTGTGGGCAAAATGTATTAATGTATGAAATAAAGCTCACAGAGACGTTACTTTCATATCAAGCAGCTTTCTGCTTATTATTACATTGAATTCACATGATCAACTGAAACCCACTGCGAAATCTCTCCCCTGCACATGGATTCCACCATAAATGACAGCATTTTGCTTTTAAAAACAGTAACTGTGAAGATTTTTAATATATTGAACACCATTTCATTAATAGAAGTAATTAAATCCTCAACTGGTTTGTTATGTTTTCTTAGACTGTTCTGGAGCTGGACAAAATGGACATAACAGAGCCGGTATGAAAGATCTGTCACGATGACCCCTTCCATTTAGTTGTTTTGACAGTTTTAATAGACCATCTTCTTTTTCTGAACACTGTGAGATGATTTTGTTTCACTGTTAGTGTTGAAATAACTTTTTTTATATTTATAGTATCATAAAAGGCATGAAAGAGAGCTTTTGGATCAGAAAAAGGAGAAGGAGGAGACTCTTTTACTTGAAATGGTGAGTGATTTACCCTTTTTATCATTTTATGAAGACAGCAATTGTTTTTTACACCAAAGCAATTTTTTTTGTCCATTTTTGGGGCCTGAAAAGACAAATAGGTTTTTCATTTTGTGGAAGCATAACTTTTAATATCAGAACAAAGAAGTCTGAAATATAATTTGAAACATCACTGTTGTGTTTGTGGTTTTGTAACACAGGAACTGCTAGAGCGACAGCAGAGTGAGGCGAAACTAGCTGGAGATAAACAGTCGGAGAAGAAACGTGAGTAATGTTCTTTCATCCACCCTCTCTCTCAAACTTTGGATGCTTTACTAGCTAACATATGTAGATTTTCTCAAATGTATGCTGGTGTTTACTTGTTTAGTTATAATGCTTTTGTAATGCAGAACGAGACAGCAAGTCAGGCCTCTCTGGTAGTAAAGGGATGTCAGGATCTACATCAGGAGCAACATCATCCTCGTCTGCTGGTTAGCATCCTTCCGATGTACATTAATGTTAACTGAATAACAAAAACATTACATTTGTTTTACTATATATACTACAATTCAAAGGTTTGTAGTCAGTAATTGCCTTTTAAAGAAGTAAATACAGCAATTAAGCATTAAATTGATCATAACTGAGAGATTTTTTTTTTTGTGAATTTTTGTGAATCTGAAAAAAAAAAGAAAATACTTCCATTTATTTTGTGCAATAAGTTTTCTGGAAAAAAAAATCCGTATTATTCCCTTATTTACTTATTTAGGCCAATGCTTTGTGTATAACGTGACATTTTTTTATGACATTAAACATTATTTTAGAATAATTGTTCATAGGTTAAGAAAAACAAATGTGATTCTTTCTGAGAACCTTTTATACACATAATTGTAGACACACGGAAATGACACCCTGTCACTGTAAAAAAAAAAAAAAAAAATCCATAAAATTTACGTAAAAAAAAAAAAAAACAGCAGCTGTGGTTGCCGGAATTTTACCCTAAAAAAATATGGTAACAACATTTTAGATTTTACGGTTTTAACTAACTTTTACAGTTAAATAATGCTAATAATAAATAATATAATGTTAACATACCAACCTATTGAAGTACTGAACTAATTTTTCGGACCCACTTTATATTAAGTGGCCTTAACTACTATGTACTTAAATTTTAATTAATAATTTAGTACAATGTACTTATTCTGTACATACATGTTTTTACATTGTACTTATATTAAAAAAACTAAATGTAATTACATCTGTATTTAATTTCTGTAATTACATTTATAATTACACTGTTGACCCATACTTTACACCTTAACCCACCCTTAAACTTACCCATACCTCCAACCCTCTCCCTAACCTTACCCCTATCCCACCTCAATAGCAGCAAAAGTGTTTTAAAATACAATATGAACACAATAAGTACATTGTACTTATTTTTTTATGTAAGTACATAGTAGTTAAGGCCACCTAATATAAAGTGGGACCAATTTTTCAACCTTTGTACTACTCTGATAACCACCAAAGGAAGGTGCTGATGAGAAAGTCACACGATGAACCAAAGCCTATCACAAGCAATTTTTAAATACTAAGAAACATAGAAGTGCAAAGTTTAATTCACACAAACACTAAAACAGTATACTACCATTAAATTACATATTATTCACCCTATATAGTAGGGGAAATTACCACTAACTATTTAACAGGTAGCCTTTTTACAGTCTTTTACCGTTACATTCTCAGTAATTTTTTACAGCATGGTACAGAAAAAATATTTTGAGCGTCCCTTATTTTCCTATAATGAATCACAGTTGTCCCTTATTTCCATTTTCTGAACTTGGCAACCCTAATGCAAAAGTTAGTATCAGATCATTTGAAATCCCTGTCATAAGGCCAAAAATAAATGCAAAAAAAAAAAAATAATAATAATAATAAAAATGCTTTTTTGCAAAGTTATGTTTACATAACTGTAATAAATGTAACAATGTATCTTACAAGGTAACACGATGTAACCTTGCTCTCACTTGAAACGTGTCTCCACATTAAGTCCTTGAATTTGAGGGTATTGGACCTGGAAAATCATTGAAAGTTACTTGGATTTGAAGTTAACCAAGGTGTGGGAACCCTGATAAATGCTTGATTATTGAAACTGAAGACTGGGGTAATGATGCTGAAAATTCAGCTTTGCCATCACAGGAATAAATTACAGTACATTATCAAATATATTTATTATTTTAGAAAACAGTTATTGTATTTTTAATCAAATGCAGCTTTCGTGAACATAAGATATTTCTTTCAAAAACAACTTTTCTACCAACCTCATTTTTTTTATTTTTTTTTTTATACATTTTTACAAATGACATAAAGGTTCTAGAATTGAGAATTGGAAGATGCTTATTTTCCCAACACCGATCATTTTTGCAGGTAAGGAGATGCGGAGGGCCAAACTAGCTCGCAGTCGTTCCCTCAGCGGTCATCCCACAACACCCAAGATGACAAACGCAGACAAATCCTTGTACGTAACATAATCATCTCATCGCTGTTGTCCAACTATTGCAATGGATTGCACCAGCTGAGTTCTGTCTAGATTGTGAATTTTGTCATGAATTTGCCATAAACAGTAATTGCATAGCATATTAATACTATTTTCTCTTTAGAAAAGTGAAGGATTCAGGAAGTTGCCCTGGATCGGGAAAGAGTGCTATGTTACCATTAAATGGTATCTAATCAAAAATCATAATGAGTTACGACAAGCTCTTTGCCGCAAAACCTTCTGTTGTTTAACTGTAATCGTTTGTTTTCCAGATGATAACCTGCGACCCCACCACTTTAATGTTGCTTCATCGATGTCCCCCACACCATCATCCTCCTCCATGCCCGTCCTGATCCGTAGCAACACGAGCAGCTCTGTGGATCACCGGAGTAACGGGAATAAAGACACACAGTCTAGGAAGCTCTCTGTGTACGTAGTGCAATACTTTACTGTTTAACCTTAATATTATCATTGTTAATTAATCATATCATTTTGGAATCAGTGCTTTTACGATTATAAACTGGAAGGATTCAGTCTGACCGATCTTGACCTCTGTGATGTTTTTCTATTTGTGTCTGACAGACAGCGGAAGTCCAGTTCGTTTGGAATGCAGTCTGGGAGAGAGTGATTACCAGTTTGCCTTCTGACTTAAAGCCCCTTTCTACAAGACTTTTCATTCTGCAGCAGCAGTGTCCCTCCATTTTGATGTGTCCATTCTCTTCTATACCAGAACGGCTTAAGATATGCTGGGGCATCAGCTGATCCATCCATCTCTGCCTTATTTCACAGAAAAAACACACACCATGTCATAAAAACGAAAACGAGAGTTGAGGAGTAATTGAATGTATTTAATTTACTGCCTCATTATTTTGTTTCTTGTATTATAGCATGCTTTGCAAATTCTCTGTTTTATATTTTTGAAGTGGCTAAGAGAAAAAGAAGAACTATGTATTTTTATGATTGAAGAGTTTTGGAACTCTCCATCCCATCCCACCAATGAGATTGTGCCTGGTGCTGCCCAGCACCTGATTGATTATCGCCAACATCTTAGTACCCAATGAATAAAAATTATGTTGAATATGGCATGCTTTAATGAGTTGCATTTGAACAGCCTTTTATAGTGCTAATAAGAATACTATGCGGAAACTGACAAATCTCCAGAAGCACAAAAAAACAAGTTTTTAGTCACATGCAACATTATACTCTGTGTGGTTAACACTTCATCACGCCATCAGTAAATCTCCTTAATCAACCATTTCAGAAAACACTATACATTTACAGTTCATTACAGACATTGTATTGTAATTATATTCTACGGATATTTTTGTTTTACTATAAACATTTTAAACACTCTTCTGTTACATTACACAAATGTTAAATACTAAGTTGGTTATTCAAGCAAAACAACAAGCTAATCTAGGAGTAGGAATAAGACTGTAAGTACACTATTGATAGTTTCTTTGTTCATAATTAGTTCTTAGTTGGGTCGACCACACGTCCTATGTAGAGGATGAATTCTGTGGCCTCATGGTAGATGATGAAAATGAAGGGTCGGTTGAAAGTGAGCCTAGGAGGAAGCGGGGTCATAAAGAGATTGCTGGAGGCATCGGTCACTGAGCCTCCGGTCTCATCCACCTCCACAGTGACCTTCTGTACCACCTGGAATCAAGAGGCATTGGTCAGTGCATGCTGGTATATCACATCATTTACTACATACAGTATATATTTTTATGATATATTAATGTTTATGTCTTTGTATGCATCCTTAATGAATAAAAGCAATAATTTCTTTCAAAAACACACTGTATGGACCACAGCATATATACATACACATACATACACACACACACACAGGTGGCCAAAATAATTAGAACACTAGTAGCTAGAAAATGGTTTTAAGACAGTTATTTCTCTTTCACTTTCTCTATGACAAGCAGTGACAACAGCCAGTGCTCCACACAGAGATCTGATCTCATCATCATCCAGTCTGTCTGGAGTGACATGAAGAAACAGAACACACTGAGACAGACTAAATCCAGAACAACCGACAACGTCTCCAAGATGCTTTAAAAAAACAGCAGAAGATAGAAATAACTGACTTAAAACTTGTAACTTGTAACATTATTTTGCAATATTACTGTTTTTATTGATTAAATTATTGCAGCCTTGGTGAGCAAAAGACACTCCTTTCAAAAACATTTTAAGAAATCATAATATGCCCCAATTTTTAAACATTAATGTACAGTATATATACACACAAACACATCAATGTTATGACAGCATTTGTTAAAATCATGGTTGCATGTAACTGGTAGACGTGAAAAATACATTGACATGAAAATCTTCGACAGTTTCCTTGTATTATTGGAAAGATCTCGCACCTCTGACAATTTCAGGCCTTCACTGCTGCTGATTCCGGAGAGATCTGCAGTATTCCCGAAGATCTCTTTAATGCCCAGGCTGGGCAGACTTATACTTAGTGAATTGGACTGCTTCAATGTAAATCTGGGCAACTGAATCTCCAGCTTCCTGAGGACAGAGACAAAACTGATCTTTAGAGATCAACTGAAATCTGTCTTTAAATTGCATGCATGTTTATACTATAAACTGTTTGAAGTATGTCATATGATTGCTCACTTCGGCTACTCAGCAAGAGTTTGATGGAGATTTGAGTCATAAAAAAAAACACAATGATTTGTGAAAATTTCAGAGATTGATTACACGACTCACGTCTTTTTCAGCTTTTCAACCCAGCCACGAAACACGTCCCCAGTCATGGATTCGTCAATGAAGGTGTAGTCCACATCTTCATCTGGAAGAAGGACAAGCATGGCATTGCCCTCCTCACAGGGCAGTTTCAGAATGCCAACCTTTAATGTGGGGTCATAGGCCAGGTAGTATTTGCCCGAATGGAGCATCATGGGCACTTGCACGATCTTATACTTGTTCACATAGAAACGCTCCTCTTGAGTGAAGGTATTATTGAAGGGTTGCAGCCACTTACCTGTTAAAGATCAAGAGATTATTTTTTTCACATTCACTTTTTTTAAACGTACACGCCTCTCTTGAATACCTGATTCTGATTGGTAAATCGTGGCATTTAGTGGTCAGATGTTCATCTTATGGATAGGCTAACTGTTGTGTAAATTGAAATGGACTATTTTTCTTAGCGGACAGGTAAAATTTAAACTCAGATCAATATTTTATATATTTATATTCATATATTTGGTAAATAGCCATGTATAAAAAGCAGGACAGTATACATTATCTCTTGCATATGATATTAACATATATTAGAAAAAAAATATGCTAATCTATAACAGTAATAACAACTGCAACCTGAAATATTAAGATAAAATGTAATTACGACATTACTCACCTGGGAAGAAAGCCGCACTGATGAACATCGCCATGCTTTGTGGATCTACATTCTCCACCACATCTTTGACCTTGTCCCCTGTTCGGCTTCTTACATAATCATTGATGCTTCCTTTAGCCTGCTGTCCATTGGCAAAATTCACATGTTGAACATCTGCATTATAAAACAGCTTAACCTGTTTGCTGAAGCCTTCTTCTGCCCTGACGTCCTGCTTCATGAAGAGGCCAGTGGCCTGGATTTGAGCAGTGATCTCCCTCAGCCCCTTCAGTAGGGTCTGAATCCGTTCTGGCTCTCCTTCTTTCTCCATGGAGGCCACATTAATACCCTGCAGCAGCTCTGTGCGAGTAGCCCCACCAGCCCCGGCTGCTAATGTGGCTAAGGCCAAGGTAGTCCCAAGGGTCGAAATGGCTACATTTTCATCACTTGAGCTAGCAATCTTGCTGTACAACCGGGTAGCAAAGTCTGCATTTTTCCTGGCAAGCTCTTCATCATCTGTGTTTTGCCCAAGGACGGACACAGCAAGGAGAGAGGCTCTGACCAAGAGGGAGAAGATTCCGATCTTCATGATGCTCTGGTAAAAAACATTTACATGCATTTTATTTACCATAATTAACCAAATATAAGTATATTATATAAAGCCTGACATATAAAATAGTTTGTTTAACCTTTAGAAAAAAAAATATAAACCACATAAAAAGATTTTTTAAAAAAGCATATGCGTTTTATATATTGTATGATCTTAATACATCAGACTTTTATGGTTCATACAGTATGTTATATTGAGAATATGGAGCTCACACTTGAGGAGAACAAAAACATAAATTGTATTAATTTTATTGCACAAAAAAAAAAAAAAAAAGTGGCTTGGTGCAGATGACATTCATGTGGCCAAAAAGTAGGATCAAATTTGGATAAACTTAAAATATAATTCAATTTTATTTTTATAACAGTAAACATATGCTGACTGCATACATAAACTACATTTATATATTATTATTTGAGCATGAAACATTGAATTATGAACACAATGACTGAGAGATTTACAAATGTTCCTCAAAAAAGCCTGAACTATCATGTTATACTAAAAAGCCTTTTACTTGCTAAAAAAGTGAACTATCAATCAGTGTGTAGAAAGCATGTTGAATATAGTGCACATCATTTTATCCAGCAAAGCGGGCTGATTATTTAAATGCCTTAGAAATGTATGTAACCTATCGAATGTGATACAATAAGTTTCATAAAGGGCCAGACATAATTATTATTAATAACAAAATGTAGTACATGAAAGCCCACAATGGAAAGCACAAATGACTGTTATTGATAAAGAGCTGATCCATAAGCATGATTCTGATCTTTGAACTTTTGACAGGTCATAGCTGTAAACAAATAACACGATTTGCAAATGATTGTTTATTTAGGTCTATTATGTCTTTGTTTATGCCTTTTCATTGTAAAAATTTCAGAGATGTTTTAATGCAGTTTGCAAAAAGCTAATGGCATATGTAGCTTGTTTATAATGCAGAACGTTATGTAATGACTGTCGAAGTAATAAGTCGGTCATTCTCATCACAGCCATAAATAACAGCTAAACAAAAGCGTCGTTAGAATTGGGACATAAGCTCACGAACATCATAATGACGACAGTTTGTTGACAACGCTAGGTTTCTTTCGCATACAGACTGCGCTAACATACAGGGACACTGTCGTCAAACATGATAGAAATGTAGAACAGAATAGAAATAGAAATAATTCAATACAGCGTTCGAATTCATATGCTATCTTACTACAGACACGAACAGAGATTTAAGTGGAAATATTGCAAAATATATGGCGGAGGCCAAACTAACGTTACTTACAAATTTCTGATTCGACGTCAGTGGTAGTGCCAGATGTCCTTGTTAAACGACTACAGACAGGAATGTTTCAAAACCATTCACTGCAAACACGAAGTAATTAAATCGACTAAACTAACAATTAACATGATGTCGCCATCAATAACAAATCGTTCGTACGGGGATTACGCAACACCCGCCCTTTGCGCATTCTTGATGAGGTACGCCGTTTACGTACAATCAGCACGCATTATGACATAAACAAACAACGTTGCTTTTTTATTTTTATTTTGGATATTTTTATTTTGAATGCTTTATTTCCGTAATATTTATTTTTGCGTTGTGTTATTTTTTGACAACGGAGTGGTTACGAATAATAATAATAATAATCATCATCATCATCATCATAATACTACATATTTTATATAATGATGAATGTGTTGCAGTATAAAATATACTTATTTATCACGTGATGTCCTTAGTAGTTGTATGTTTGACAAAACTGTACTAAATACTACATATCTGATTACTGGCAGAATATATATAATAAGGATATATATCCAAGATAAGAAATTATTGTGGCAAATGTAATGAATATTAAAAGCTGTAGAAGAGATTATGTCAATTGCAATCCTGAAAAGATTACATTAAACGTTCACGTAATCACAAATTACTGTGATTGGTCAATCCTGTCTTTCATTACCAGCGCTGAGAAAAGTAACGTGTACGATGGTACCACGTGACAACGTCGTCAATACATACTACTTTAGCAGACGGTTAGTTGGTAGAGTGAGTAGTCTATTTGTTTTTAATCCAGGGTGGAGAAGACGCTGTTAATCGGATGGGTGGCTCGGTAAATCCAAGATAAATGGAGGGGATTGGGTTTTTGTGCACAAAAGTTAAGCATCCTTTGGCTTGCACTGAAAGGAAGAACAAACTTGAAACGCTATAGATTTGAATCAACATCACATCTTTAGTTTTTTTTCTGAAATGTAGGCTATTGACTTATGAAATATAATGGAAATAAAATGTTTTAATAAGCTACATGCTGATAAATACAGCAGAACATTTTTTTTTATCTAATTGCAAAAAGACACAATGAGTCCCCAGGCCCATGTGACCAGCCTTTTTGGAGGACCCCTCTTGTCACCCAAAACATTTTTATAAAGCCGTAAAAAATCAGTTGAATCATAATACAATTGTAATTTGATTTCTTATAGGCTAATTGAGATTTTGTCAACCACTTTACTGCTTTAATTTCTCAGATGTCTGACTTTATTTTTGCATATGAGAAAAATGCCCGATAAAAATTGACAAAGCATTTTGCTTTGAATAGTTGCCAAATATAAGAAAAAAGTAATTGTGAGAAATAAAGCCACACAAGAATAAACACATAATGGGTTTAACATATTTCAAAACAATTTAGGCTTATATAAAACAGCTGTGCTGCAATAATGCATTTAGAAGCCACCGTTAGTAATAAGTAGCCATCAAGTACAAATTCAACCTTGCCAGATACTGCAAGTCTCCAAAGCAATTTGTGAATGGTTTACTAGAAGAAAAAACTGAAAATGGACCTACAATGAAACAAGTAAAGCAAATGAGTGAGAGAGTCAAAGGCATTTTATACATTATGGATGGTAATAGCTCCTTAGTAATAAAACAAAGGCTTACAATTGAACCCTTTTCAGATTAACCTGAAATGCGTTTATAATTAAGATATTTTTAGGATGGACAAAATGATCTTCATTACAGGGCAGAGGCACAGGGAAGCTTGTCTTCCATTACCATCTTTCTTTACAGCAGTGTTATCCAGTGTTACAAATCAGTCCTGTTCCAGCATCTTAAAATGCATTGCACATTTCATTGTCTTTTTCTTTTGAATGGCACAAGGATTATATTGCAATGCAGTGCCTTTCAGCTGAGAGCTCCTTCACATTATGTTTTATTGTTTCAGGCCATTCTTAACGTCCATTCCTCTTTGTTTGCGTCAAGTAAAGAGTCAAAGGCTGCAATGCAGATCACAATCTGCCTCTCCAAGGCTGTCATTGTTAAATGGCTGGTTAAGTCTCAATGTCCAATGTCTCTTGTACTACTGGGCTACAGGGATTTGCTTTACAGGCACGTTCTCTTGTGCTTGCTGGCTGGTGCTGGGTACATCAATGTTGGGATCGTCATCCACCTGGTAGCATTTTCCCAGGTTCTTGATGATGTTGAAATTATAACGTGCAGTGTCCGCAATGCTGTTCTCCAGAAGCCAGCCATCAGACTCAGAGTCAGGGTCTCCTAACCTCAGCACATTCTCCATGGCCGTCTGAAGATAGCGTACTCCTGTCAACACTGACACCTAGAGAGAGAAAGGAGAAAAGGTTTAAGAAAACGAAGAGGCTATAAGTGTTTCTTGCTTATAGAAGGAGGGGTTGCAGTTTCAAATCTCTCTCAACTGACTTTTTATTTTTTATTTTTTATTAAACCATCTGCATCTGTCAGTCAGTAGATATCTGAAAACCCTTGCATTCGACTGGAGATGTTAGACCAATCCATAATGAAAAAATTGTTATAATAGGGATAGATAGATAGATAGATAGATCGAAATACATTGAAGTCTGTAGTAATGGCTGCTGCAAATTCAGTTTTGCCATCAGAGGAATACAATTATATATATATATATATATATATATATATATATATATATATATATATATATATATATATATATATATATATATATATTAAAATAGAAAACAGGCTTAATATCACACCTCAAAAAGCCAGATGATGAGAACTATTAAGCCAATGGACTGCATTATCTGTGTGTAGTGCTCCAGCAGTGCCTGTCTGCAGCCCCTCCGGTTCAGGTTCAGCTCCTCCTTCTGGTATTCGTAATTATAGTGTGCTGAGTTGTTAGTGATTTGATGCTGGATGCAGGGACGAGGAGAATGCAGGCCACAGCAGCTAAATGGCACTCCGTCGATCAGATACTTCCCCTCCACATTACTCCGCAGTCGTCTGAAGAAGAGTAGAATGCATTAAATAACTTTCTGCAACAATTTTAGTAAACCTGCAGTGGTGGCCAGAATTATTAGAACACTAGTATTTTCACCAGATAAAAAATGGTTTTAAGTCAGTTATGTCTGGCTTTTGCTGTAGTGTCACTAGGAATATCACTTTACATTTCCATACAGACCCCTCACTAATGTAAGAAGCACCCTCAGTGATTTGATTCTGGAGCCGGTGGCCTGACATTTTATCTTACCTTTCAGATTTTCCTACCCAAGTTCACTGCCCATGGGCACATCAATATTGCATCCTTTCCCTCATACTAAACAACATTAATTTATCTGCATTACTGTAAGGGTAGGTTCAGGGTTGGGGTAGGTGTAGACGTTAATAAACCATAACTTTACAGTAGCATTGTAATACCCACTGTTTTAGTGGGAGGTAGGAAAATCTGACAGGGTAGAACAAATCGACAGAACAGCGGGCCTGTTTCCAAACATTCATTTTGCCATTAATTGTAATAATCCAGGCAGGCAGTGCTCCACAAAGAGATCTGATCTCATCCTCATCAGTCTGTCTGGAGTGACATGAAGAAACATAACAAACTGAGACAGACTAAATCCAGAAGAATTGTGGCAAATGTGGTCTCCTGAAGCATCTTGGAAACGTTGTCACAGCTCTTCTGGATTTAGTCTGTCTCAGTTTGTTATGTTTCCTCATGTCATTCCAGACAATGTAGATGAGATCACTGTGGAGCACTGGCTGCTGTCAGACTCCTGATATTTTCTACTGACAAACTACAGCAAAAGATAAAAATAACTGACTTAAAGCCATTTTTTAGTTGGTGGAATTACTAGTGTTCTAATAATTATGGCCACCACTGTATGTTTATGGTATACCCAAAATAAATACTATGTTGTCATTTACTCACCCTCATGTTGTTCCAAACTTGTATGGCTTTCTTTCTAGTGGAACACATTAAAAAATGTCTGTTGAAAGTCAGAGTGGTTGGGTGTTATTTTGGACTTGGCTGACTTTCCTTGTATGGACAAAGTCAACTGAAAGAAAAATTCTTCAAAATATTCTCTTTTGTGTTCCACAGAAGACAGAACATCATACAGGTTTGGAATGACATGAGGTGATTAAATGATGTTTTCATTGTAGGTGAACAATGACTTTAACCGCTTAATATTAAAGTGCATTGTGGTTAGAAATGGACTTACTCCGCAACTCCGCTATCAGTCATATCCAGGTAGCGGTTGCTGATCCACTGAATGTGAAACCAGTCTCGATATCCTTCGTTGCCACAGCACTGAAACTGCATTTGCAGCATGTCCATTGTGCGTTTGATGTAGCAGCGGCCTGGCATGTCCGTATCTTTATAGTAGCGCATGGCGTCACGTAAGCCCAAAAACAGTGACTCCTCCAGATCATTACGCATGCTATAGCACATCAATGCTCCCACGAGGATACAAAATGTAAAGAAAAAGGTACATATGATGTAAGGCAGCATCAGCAGCTTCCATCGCAGGAACTTGGTAGTGTCCACACAGTCATAGCAGATCTTTCCCCCAAGGAAGTTGATCGCACAGGCAGTCAAGCCAACAAAGATAAGCATGTTTGGCACTGACACAATCTCTTTTGACATCAGCTCCCGTCTCTTCACAATCTCCACCTTTAAGAACAGACCCAGGCTGAAAAGCGTGACTCCAGTTACCACAGACACCCAGTTCAATACCCATAAAACCTGGGCCAGTTTGTCTCTGTTTGTCTTCGTAAATGTCACTTTTAAGACTGCCATTGTTGCTTTTATTTGTCTCAGTGGTAATTTTTTTTGTGTCCAGGTGTAAAGCTCATTTTATTTTAGGGTGATAAAACATACTGGGTAAATGGGAGAAGACAGGAAATATGTTCCACAGGGAATAGGAAAGTAATCAGGGAGAGAAGGCAAAGAGGGCCACATAAGCAGCTTAGGTTAGGTATTTTTACACTCCTGGATGACGGCCTTAGCTTCATAATAGCACAGGTACTGAAATTAAGATAAAAATGAAACAAAATAAATACATGCATAGTTTACAATGTCTGAAAATGGCCATTTAATATATACTGTATATATTTGTAAATTTCTATAACTATACTATATACTAATATAATGATACGTACTGAAAGATTATTTCTGAGTTGTATGTGCAAGCTTATTTGAGTTCAGTAAATGTAGAAATGTCAATTCTTTTGTTAATATATTTATGTTTATAAGGCAACTGTGGCTCATAGTTATTTTTTGTTTTAATACTTATTGAGTATGCGTATGGAGTTAGGTGTAAGTAATCAAGATATTGTCAGCTTGTCAAATGTAAAGTGAATTCCACGTACACAGTCAAAAATCATATTATAAATTATAATTTAACAAATTACAAATAGCATTTTTGACATTAGATGCTACAGAAGGCCATTATATGTTATTCTAGGCACTATTATAATTTAATACCATTCTAAGTTGTATTCATACAACCCCCACCCATTTAAAACCACATAACTTACCTACCCAGATATCAAGTAGCTGAATATGGGCTTGCAATCCATGGATCTTGATTGTAGATGCTGTCATATTGCCTTTTTTGGCATATTTCAGGTAAGGGACCACAGAAGAGGTGAGGAGCAGGTTGAGAGTGAATTGTGTCCAGACTCACTGTGACCTCCACCTAATCCATTTATCCTCAGGATTTAACAGAACTCTTCCAAGCCATCTGGGCCAATCCCAAACGAATAACAATGCTAACACGTTCAACAAGACGTCCACTCTACTGAACAGAACATGGGATATATTATAGTTCTCTTATACTGAATTATTATTCTTTTCTCATTTTGTTGTACAATATTTACTCTTTCTAAATATAATTTATTTAGTTCATATTTAATATTTTCAGCAGTTTACGTAACGATGCTATCATTGCAGTCAAAACGTACAAATGTTAAAAGATGCTGTGAATGCAGGGGTGACATTTGTAGTCGTCGTCCAATAACATTATGCAGGGATCCATCCCCGTCATGCGCAGTAGCCAAAAGCAGTCGCCGGAACGATGGCCGTCGATAATTTTCTCTTTGGCCAGTGTATTCTTTATTTTTTAGCATTTCTTTTCGGTTTCATTTCCGTTGTACCGCTCTCTGAAAACAGCGATGACTTCAAGGGGAAATGTCTGCTGTTTACTGAGGGGATGTGGCAGAATGAGAACATGACAATGGAGAAACAGCGCTTTATAGTTGAAGAATGGGGACCAGAGTCATCCTGCCGCTTCATCACTTTCGTGGGCATCGTGTCTCTCATCCTGTCCGCCGTACAGGCGTGGCGGACCTTTTTCTTCCTCTGCAAAGGCCACGACGAGTAGGCAGCCCATTATTCACTCAGACCGCATTGCATATTAAAACATTCCAATCAATAAATTATGTGTTGTTTATTTGATGTCTTCACATCTCCTGCAGCTCTCTTTTCCATGCCTTCTTGAATCTGCTCCTGTGCTTGTTGGTGGTATTTGTGGTGTTTGTAGCTTGTACCATATCCAGTGTTGGCTTCAGTTCATGGTGTGATGCTGTCACTGAAAATGGAGCCATGCCCAGCAGGTAAACTGTTTTAAACCATTTTAAATCAGTTAGAATCAAGCAATATCACACAAGAGTGCAGCACTGTCTCATGGATGGGAAACAGTCATGCTGTTATTTAGTAGGCTATTACAAAGACCAAGCATATTTTTATGCTTATAGTAGCCTAATATAATCAAAATGTTAATAATAGTAATAATGAAAATTGGGTGATTTTTTTTAAATTAAGCTCTAAAATTTCTTCTCTGCCTTTAATTTATACATTTCCAAAATGTAGTCACTTTCAAATTACTTTTGCTTTAAGGCAGCTGTATGCAGTTTTTTGTATTTAGCAAAGTGTTTGTGAAATGAATCCTTCATTTCAACGGTCTTTTTGAAGTGTCCAGTTATGAAATTTTGGTTTGGAATGACCCTTCTCGTTTATCCTGTTTGAAATGCAGTGATATACTCCCAGAACAGATATTTGGAGGGAGTGTGTGAAAACAAAACAAAAAACAAAAGCCATTAGTCTTATTAGAAGTCCGTGTTCCATCACAATGATTTAGAAACTTCTAGGTAAAAAAAAACTTATGGTTGCTTTAAATTTGGTTTATTTCATTCGACAGTTGTAAGGATCTGCAAGACACAGATTTAGAGCTTGGTGTTGACAACAACTCCTTTTATGACCAGTTTGCCATTGCACAGGTAAACATTAATCTTAAAATTACATTCACAAGCAGATATTTACAGTATATATTTCATGAGTCTCTTGTACATAATCTCAGCTTGGTACTAATATGTTCTTTGTTTCACAGTTTGGCCTGTGGTCAGCCTGGTTATGCTGGTTTGGTCTAACAGTACTAGCCTTCCTAAAGGTTTACCATAACCACCGGCAGCAGGAGCTGCTAGACAGTCTTGTTCAAGAGAAGGAGCTCCTGCTAGGTCATCCTTTACAGAAGAGTTCTTACAACAGGAATGCCATGATTTAAACAAAATCTCTCATGTAGTCCATTTACACTGCACGAGTCAGTTTATGGGAGGAGAATTAAATCCTCCGAACAAACATATTTTTTTTATAAATCATATATCAATCTTTAGATCTGAGTCTTAGTAGATTAAATATTAGCTATGCTCATGTATAAATAAATGATCAGAGAACACGTCATATTCAAAACAGATAGCAGAGTTAGTTTCTACTGTTGTTTAGAAACATCCTTACAGAACTCTCATCAAACTCTTCATGGAATTATCTTTATATTCACTCTTATTTATACATATAAAACACTGTCTGTGAGATATTACGTTGTACCTAATTCTCTTGATAAGGCAGCTGTGCATTAAGGAGACTCAGTAAAGTGTAAATGAGGATGCTGTCTTTGAGCAGATGTCACAGCTTCACAGTTCACTTAGATATGAAATGTAAAGTCTGCTTCACTTAGAAACAAATACTGCCTTTACTGTACATGGGAGCAAAATATAACCAGAAATAAAACTGAATAATTTCTCGTATGCAGTCTTTATTCTGTTACATAGGTGCAGAGTTTATCTTTTGCTTTTAGCTAACACAATCTAAATTGGAAAATATTTGATTGCTTTTCCTTAATATTGCAGCTCCTTTATATTATATTTTAATAATATATATAAAAACTATTTTGTTTTGTTGTGGTACTTTTTTAGAAATGCAACTGGAATTTTAATTTTAGTGATATTATGGCACCTCATACATCCTAAATAATATTGAGTATTTAAATTGATCGTGCATTCTAGACTACCATTCTTTAATGCATGCTAGTCTAGTGCAACCCACTGGTCTTTGTGAAATTTTGCAGTTTCATTGTCTCCGTCACCACCAAGTGGCTGATAAAAGAAATTGCTACACAAACAGCTTTGTTAATTTTCTTTTTTCTTTTTTAATCAATTTGCGACATAATGTGATTGTTGTAATTATTATAATGTGATTGTGACCGTTGATACCATATCAATTCTTTGGTGATAATCCCACATAAACACTCTAAAAAAAGTACAAATATAAAACACCATGTAGAAAACAAACATATTCAATAAAACTACATTAACCTGGATACGTTATTAGGTCAATTCAGGTAAAAAGTTGTTTATTCAGCAATACATGCATCAGAAAATATATTCTATCAAATTATACAAATGGTTCAAAAAAGCTTTACATTTACAGTACATTTTAACAGTTAGCAGACATAAGACCTAAGTGATTAAAAAAAATGGAAAATATATGTAGATCCATAACATATATCTACACACACACACACACACACACACATATATATGTATATATATATATGAGTGAAGGGTTCCGATGCAAAAACTAAGTGCCGTCTGGTTTTTTCTGAAAATTATACAAAACATTTACATTTACAATTATTTTAACAGTTAGCAGAGCACACACCTAAGTTATTTATAAGTGGAATATATATATATATATATATATATATATATATATATATATATATATATATATATATATATATATATATATATATATATTCAGAAAAGTACATTGAAATGACTGAACATAAACATAGGAGCCCGATAAAAACGCTAATTTTAGATAAAATTTTTCGATGGCACTTAGAGGCTGAAAGCAGATGCAGATATTTAACATAAGTTCTTACATATGCTAGATTCTTGTCTCTGGACTTATGGCATTTCTGATATCTTCATTTCTCCGTTGTGAACATTAATTCTGTTTGGATGAAAGGAGAAAAATAAAGGAGGAGAATGATTAGCCTACAGAGTAACAATTCCCCGCTTAAAATGCACTCCTGGTTTTAAAGATTTGAAATGTCAATCACCTTCTTTTGCACTGTGGTAAGACCTTGTACCAACCGATGCGCCACACAGCAGTGCGTAAAGACGGACTTCCCCAAATGTATAGCCCCGAAGTAGACAGTGCATTGAAACGAGCCAGTATTAAAAACGGGTTCGTGCCATCGCTTTTAGAATAAATGCCGTATTTAGAAACTTGCTTTACCATTATGTTTATAAAAGTAGGGTACCAGAAGATTAAAAAACTAATAACGACGACTATTATAATCTTTATAGACTCTGCCTTGCTGTCTCTCTCCGCACTTGGCGGGTCTCGTGCAACTTGATGTTTGGCAACGAAGAACAGTTTAATCGTCATCCCCACATTTGTCAACACGACAATTTGTAACAAGGTGACGGTGTATGAAAAAAACTGGTTTGCTATTAAACCTGGCATAAAATTCTTCACAAGTTGGTTAAGAACGCAAGCGTGGAACCAGCAGTACGAACAGACACAAATGACTACAGTGCGTGAGACGAAGCGCTCGTAGATGAAAGGATAACACACGGCGCAGTATCTATCAAACTGAGCAAACATGAAGACTAAAAGGTTTACACCGAGGAAAGACGGTAAAATATTGTAAGTTCCGTTTCTGGAAGGGAATCCCTCTTGAACGTCAAAAAGACCCGAGTAATAAGCATACAGGCCCGTAATAACGTCACTCATGCTTGTGCTCAGCATAAACATGAATCTGTTCTGAATTCGTAGATGCTTCGTTTTTAGGATCCCGATGACTACAGATCCTGAGAGCAGAACCGCACTTGTGGAGAATATGATGTGGTAAGCATATAGGATGTAGTGTCCAGGTTCGGAGAAGTCAACAGAGAGTTGAATGCGAGAAACGGTGGCGTTTGCGAAGAGAGTCTGGGCGTTCATGCTAAGTCAACAACTCAGATCTGGTTTATAGAGTGGAAAACTATTTTTAAAGGAGAGAAAAATCACGTCAGACCCCCAAGTGAGCCATGTGTGACAGGTGTTGTGTGGCCTTGTCTAGGGACAAATGTTGGCTGCTATTTGTTTACTGATCCGAACTGATGTCGTACACCTTGGGCTTTTTTAATGAAATGTTTGTTAGTTTGTTTAAAACATGGTCTTTTACACTTATGGCAGTGGTAGCTTGTCCAGGCCAGGCCTATGCTAAGATAAAAAATTATGTTGAGATAATGTGTTTGGTGTGGGGGTGGACAAATGAAGGTTACTTATCCTACTGCACATATAACCATATCCATTTTAAAATAAAAATCATAGTTATGATTTATTTATACAGTGGAGAAAATATTAATTTTGATCAATGCTGATTTTGTAAATTTGCCCACTTGATGAAGGGTCTGTAATTTTCATGGTAAGTTTATTTTAACATATAGGGAGATAAGCAGAAAAAAACACACTATATAAAGGTCAGAAATTAATGAGTGAAATAAGTATTTGATCCCCAAGCAAAACATGAATTAGTAACAGGTGCAGAAACCCTTGTTGGTAAGCACAGGGGTAAGACTTTTTTTTGTATTTGGTCACCAGGTTTGCACACATCTAAGGAGGGATTTTGATCCATTCCTCTTTACAGATTCTCTCTAAATGCTTAAAGGGATAGTTCACCCAAAAAGGAAAATTATGTCATTATTGACTCACCCTCATGTCGTTCCAACCCCCTAAGACCCCTGTTCATCTTCGGAACACAGTTTAAAATATTTTAGTTTAGAGCTTTGAAGCATTGAAAATACATTTTGGTCCAAATATAGCAAAAACTATGACTTTATTCAGTATTGTCTTCTCTTCCGGTCTTTTGTGAGTGCTGTCCACTGCAGTGTAGTGATATCCGGTTTGTGAACGAATCACTCGATGTAACCAGATCTTCTTGAACCAGTTCACCGAATCGTACTGAATCGTTTGAAATGGTTCATGTCTCCAATAAGCATTAATCCACAAATGACTTAAGCTGTTAACTTTTTTAATGTGGTTGACACTCCCTCTGAGTTAAAACAAACCAATATCCTGGAGTGATTAATGTACACAAACAGTAAACTGACTGAACTGCTGTGAAGAGAGAACTGAAGATGAACACCGAGCCGAGCCAGATAACAAACGAAAGATTGACTCGATCTGAAATCTAAAATATCTTAAACTGTGTTCCGAAGATGAACGGAGGTCTTACGGGTTTGGAATGACATGAGGGTGAGTCATTAAGCTTTTCACATGTACGATCGATCAGTCTTGGCTGGTCCCTGAAGCGTATGATCACACCAGTTTGATTAGAACTTTCAGTGCGTCACGTCATCAACTGCTGAATTTAAATCCACTTTCGCAATTCGGCTGGCGCAGAGCCAGATCGGACGCGCTGATCGCTTCTCATATTATCACAAATATTCAGTATTTTCAACCATTTAATGCTTATTTAAAGTTTCAGACATTTAAATACACATAAGTTCTAGCAAAAATATACATTTATAGTAGTAAAATATTCGCTGATGTCTGTGGAAACTAGGGATGTCCCGATCAGGTTTTTTTGCCCTCGAATCCGAGTCATTTGATTTTGAGTATCTGCCGATACCGAGTCCCGATCCGATACTTCTATAATACATAAAAAAAGAATAAATAAGAATGAAAAAAAAACAGATCCAGGATGTTCAATAAATTACATTTAGAAATATATTCAAATATAAAACAGCTATTTTAATGTCTTTGTGTTTGCATAAGTTTCTGTTTTCCTGTGAGCGCCACGCTTTTGTCCATATTAGGAATTTCCTGATATCAGCACGAGAGTGCACTCCGGCTTCGAGTATGAATAAAACACACACTGCATGAGAGTTTAGCGCTCTGTGATGTTCATCTCACTGTATTCTGGGTCCAAATGAAATGCACAGACTATCATGTCTCTTTGAGTTTGAATCTATATTTATTCACACCAGCTCTTGAAAACATGCCGCACAAATTGCTGTTTCTGTGTGGAGTCAAAAGGGTCTAACTCTGTGCCACCGCATAACTAAAGATGTGTTAAAAATGTATGAGAATATATATATATATATATATATATGTATATATATATATATATATCCGAGTCCTGATCAGGAGGTAACGCCCGATTCCGATCAAGTCTGAAACCACGCGATCGGGCCCTATTTCCGATCATGTGATCGGATCTGGACATCCCTAGTGGAAACGGCAATAATGATGCTTACAAATATAATCTGACGACATGTTTTTATTGATATCATATACAGATTGTGAAGGTAACTAAAGTTTACTCTGCTTTTCTTTCAGTTTATCGCAGACTTACTTTTATGTGTGTTTGGGAGGAGGATAAATGTGCGTGGTGTAAATCCCACAGCTTGGATTCAGCGCAAACTAACATGCCGGTGCCTCTCACCTGGTATAGATAAACTAAAGTGACATGACATTCAGCCAAGTATGGTGACCCATACTCAGAATTCGTGCTCTGCATTTAACCCATTCAAAGTGCACACACACAGCAGTTGGGGGTTCGGTGCCTTGCTCAAGGACACCTAAATCATGATATTGCCAGCCCAAGATTCAAACCCACAACCCTGGGGTAAGGAGTCAAACTCTCTAACCACTAGGCCACAACTTCCCCGGTCAATATAACAGTGTTTAAGCTACCAAATATATTTACTTGCACATATTTCAGAATCAGAATACCAGACATTTCATAATATTGTGAGTATTTGTAACCCATCTCTCCCAGGTCCTTGCCACTGCTCCAAGTGCTCAATTTTGGTCTCATCTGACCACATCACTTTCTCCCAAGCCTTCTCTGAATCATTTTGATGTTCTTTTGCAAACTTTAAATGGGCCTGCACATATGCCTTTTTAAGCAGGGTGACCTTGCGGGTAATGCAGGATTTTAGTCCATTGCAGTGTAGTGTGTTACCAATGGTCTGCTTGGTTACTGTGGTCTGAACTCTCTTAAGATCTTTAACAAGCTCCTCTTGTGTAGTTCAGGGCTGATCCCTCACCTTTCTCATGACCTTACCCCATGAGACAAGATCTTGCATGGAGCTCCAAGCCAAGGCAGACTAATGGTTGTTTTGTGTTTCTTCAATTTCCGAATAATCGCACCAACAGTTGTGTCCTTCTCACCAAGCTTCTTGCTTATGGTCTTGTGGATTTCTTGTGGTTTGTCGGGGATCAAATACTTATTTCACTCACCGAAATGCAAATCGTCTCAGGTTATGAATGTAACCATGGTTCGCTGAGTAGGGAACGAGACACTGCGTCTTCTAGGGGTCGCTATGGGGAACACCTCGTCGTGACCCATGTCTAAAGCATGCATTGAAAAAACACCAATGCGTTGGCTGGCGACAGCCTCTGACGTCACTACTGGCGCGACTATAAACAGGCACCGGGAGAACATGTCATTCACTTCTTCGTCTTAAGCTTGCATCCAAAGCATGGCTGGGAGCTAGAGGATGCAGTGTCTCGTTCCCT